>NC_060122.1:806068778-806391486 GCF_021461395.2 Schistocerca americana | reverse complement strand
ATCTCACATTTCCATTTGAAAACGATGCAGGAGCATCTTCATTGCCCCTGCAGAATGCGGCTGAGAATTGTCGTGAAGACGAAACAGCACGACAGTTATGTAATGTCAGCTGCATAGCTTCAGGCAAAATTTCTCACCAGGCCCTCGTACTTGGCGGCAGACACTATTTTCTAGACATCTTTACGCACTCACTGCGAGCTCAGAAATGAGAAGAGCGACGTGATGCTAACTGGGGTTATACTAGAGACACTACCCAACACATCTGTGCAAAGCTTTATCGGATTTTCATAGTCGTTTCCATTTCGCGACCGATCGGAGCTTACTTTCTGAACGCCCCTCGTACAATTAGATTACACAAACGAAATTATAGTTCTCATTGTTACACTTGTTTTTCTTTTTTATCCATTGTATGATCACCATCCTCAAGATCAAGGTTACATTTACTTAGAGTTCAAATTGTTGAAATGGCTCTGAGCACTATGGGACTTAACATCTACGGTCATCAGTCCCCTGGAACTTCAGAACTACTTACTTAGAGTCACAAGTATCGTTATTACAGTTTTAATGTACACAAATTCTTAAAAGCTAGTCGTCATTATACCACAAAATTCACGTTAGTCTGGTGTGCACGGCGTATAGAGCGTGCGTATTGATTATGAATTTGTATTTCCGTGATCTTTTGTCAGCCTGCCACTTGGGCGACTCTAACATGGCTGTATCACTTCCTGTCTTTTGTTTTTTTTTTTGGTTGGTCTCGGCGTCTGACTTTGTTCTCTCCAGAGGCAGAGAACGTCGCTCGGTTCTAGTGTCGAGCGCGGCTAGCTTCTCTGCCTCAACATATGGTTCAGTTAGGGGCGGGTTTGTATACCTCACAACATTCTTAGCGGAATTACTTGTTACTGCTGTATTAGTTACACGCACTCTAGCACAAAGTCGGTCTCCTGCTTGACAGATCCGTTCACCACATCTTCTGCAGCACTTACAGTAAAAAGACAAACGACAAGTGATAACTACAATACTAAATGTGGTGTCACCGCCAGACACCACACTTGCTAGGTGGTAGCCTTTAAATCGTCCACGGTCCGTTAGTACGAGGGGCGTTCAGAAAGTAAGCTCCGATCGGTCGCGAAATGGAAACGACTATGAAAATCCGATAAAGCTTTGCACAGATGTGTTGGGTAGTGTCTCTAGTATAACCCCAGTTAGCATCACGTCGCTCTTCTCATTTCTGAGCTCGCAGTGAGTGCGTAAAGATGTCTAGAAAATAGTGTCTGCCGCCAAGTACGAGGGCCTGGTGAGAAATTTTGCCTGAAGCTATGCAGCTGACATTACATAACTGTCGTGCTGTTTCGTCTTCACGACAATTCTCAGCCGCATTCTGCAGGGGCAATGAAGATGCTCCTGCATCGTTTTCAAATGGAAATGTGAGATTACCCACAATACAGTCCGCAATTGTCTCCCCCTGAGTTTCATCTCTGGTCACATGAACCGCTGTCTTTGAAGACAACATTTTGACACAGACAACGAGGTGTAGGCCAGCGTGGAGAATTGGCGGAAAGCACTGGCGGCTGCCTTCTATGATGAGGCTATTGAAAAGTTGGTACAACGCTATGACAAAAGTCTAAGTCAGAACGGCGACTACGTAGAGAAGTAGCTGAAAGGTGTAGCTAATTGTTACAAGTAAAACATTTCTGATGTTCACTATGGTTTCAATTTGGCAATCAATCGGAGCTTACTTTCTGAACAGGCCTCGTATAAGTCGGACCCGAGTGTCGCCACTATCAGTGATTGCAGACCGAGCGCCGCCACACGGCAGGTCTAGTCTAGAGAGACTTCCTAGCACTCGCCCCAGTTGTACAACCGTCTTTGCTAGCAATGGTTCACTGACAAAATACACTCTCATTTGCCGAGACGATAGTTTAGCATAGCCTTCAGCTACGTCATTTGCTACGACCTAGCAAGGCGCCATTATCAGTTGCTATTGATATTGATTCATGTACCGTCAAGACCGACGTTCTTCATTAACGGATTAAAGTTAAGTATTCCACCAGCTACGTCCGTTTTTCTAAATTCTAATTTCCTTGTCCTGTTCCAGACCGCACGCCAGCCTGCGTGAGCTAAAACGTGTGCCTTTCGGCCTCCTCTAGTAACACGGTGTTGGCTCTCCTGCCAACCAAAACACTAAATACTATTGAACCCATGTACCCCCGCACGGAGTACTCATTTATTGACCTACTTCGGAAGGTCACGTGCTGGTGATAGTATGTTTCATTTAGTAGCTCCTCTATTTTATGTCGCGTGAATTCGAGGTCATCTAAATGTCCAACCACACGTTCTCATGGTGAGAGTAAGGGTATGTGGGTCACTGATCACGTCTTATCTTCTACCAAGCAGCCGTCTATATCAATACTTATGTTAGGAACTACGTCTATTATACTCACACTGGTGCATACCGTATGGTCAGAGTGCAGTACCGGTGGTGGTGGTTAGTGTTTAACGTCCCGTCGACAACGAGGTCATTAGAGACGGAGCGCAAGCTCGGGTTAGGGAAGAATTGGGAAGGAAATCGGCCGTGCCCTTTCAAAGGAACCATCCCGGCATTTGCCTGAAACGATTTAGGGAAATCACGGAAAACCTGAATCAGGATGGCTGGAGACGGGATTGAACCGTCGTCCTCCCGAATGCGAGTCCAGTGAGTGCAGTACCCTTTCCATTTACTTAAGAGTTTAAGTTTGCCCATGCCTGTCAAAAAGGGTCAGTGAGCGGTAGGTCGTTATACAATTTTGTTAGCCTTTCATTCTTTGGAGTAACAAAAAACCTCTCATTGGTTTGTATCTGCGTCCATATACTTTCGCTGAATACTATGTATTTAAGATAGCAATCATTTGGAATTTATCGTACTGGTTGTAACACGCGAGCCTCACGTTATTCGTGATCTTACGTACACGTCAGTACGAAGTATTGTTTACAGAGTTAATGCATCGTGACCGTTTTGCGTAGGAGCTGATCAGCGGACAGTTGCTCATACTGTCGTTTTGCGTCATCAATAATTAGGAATTCCTTTTCTGGCGCTATGTAAGTGATCAGCTTCTTTGATTTCTCAAATTCAGCGGGTTGAGGCCAAACCTTGTGCAAGGTATACTGTATGTATACCATCAACTGAGGGTACGTTTAGCACATAACGCGGTACCTGCTCGAAACACATCTAAATCTATTATACGGAGTGGGTGATATTCTTGGTCCTCAGTTAGCGCAATTGGGAATCTCTTCTCTTTCAAGTTGTCTGTAATGAGCTCAAGATACTTAGCGACTTGTACTGGATTTATCAAGTGTGGTTCCAATAGACCCTTCACTGTGACAGGAATCAATAAATCGTATTCCCACTCCTATTCATTAAGCATGGATGCGAGATGATGATGACTGGTTTGTGGGGCGCTCGTACAAAGTCCCAGTTTTTACTAAGTCCAATTTTTTCTCAGTCCAGTCTAACGATTGTCATGAAGGATGATGATGAAATGATGAGGACAACACGAACACCCAGTCCTCGGGCAGAGGAAATCCACTATGAGTTAATACAATTATGTCGTTACTTTTTACATTAGCACTCTATAACTGAACATAACCATTTGTCCCAGTGCAGTCGGCAGTTCGTACAATACCAGATGCAGCGCAATGGGACTGCGTCATTACACTTGTCTCTCATTTCCTGTTGAGGTTTTCTTCTGTATGTTGGCCCACGTACTCTCCCGACACTCTCGGGCATAATGTAGCAAGTCACTGACTTGGCTCTCTTGTATGGGGGAGTGTGCGTGGTTAAATTGCATTGTGTGCACCATACGGGTGGCGCACATTGGGACCATGATCCATCCCCTTTGAATTATCCGATATCGGTTTCCTTGATGGGAAGTCAGGCCTGCATGGTTTGGGCTGGAGTGTTCCTAACGGTGTCTGCTTTGCATACAGAAATTTTTCATCGGCCCTCTCGTGCTACGTGTCTTTCCCTGCCACAGTTAAAGCAGCTGGACCTTGTCCAGCAGCCTTGCTTGGGGAGAGCCGTTACCTGATATTATTCGATGAAGAAAAACATGGAATTAATATCTCATTAACCTTATTTGTGGACTAACGGTTGCTTGTGGTTTCCTTACTGTATATAAGATATGCGTGTACAGCAGTTTTCAATAATTCGAGATGATCAGAATCCTTTCAAAACCATGTTTCCAGATAACGACATCAGAAACGAAAAAATGTTTCCACAGATCGAACGAATGCAAAAGCGTATAGTTCCTGAAGGGGAATATTTTCAGAAATATTAATACGGATTTTACTAAAACACGGATTTCTTAATAACTGAAATGGTGGCCATCGTGTTCGTTAGGAGAGCTGTCAATCAGATCAACGTGGACAGTGAAGAAAATGTGCGTATTCATAGACGCAGTGAATGAGGGTCGTGTTCGATGGCACCTCGCACATTATTGATTGAAAATTAATTAAAACTTCCGAATATACATGTGAATAGTCAAACTGACCCAGATATGAGCTCCACTTTGTGCAGAATTTTTATAACAAAACGCAGTGGTAAGAAAAGGAAATTGTTTGGGAGGAAACTGTAATAGGAAAACCACTTGACGATACTTGGTGCAATAGGTGAAAACATAGCGTGCGAGCCGGCCGGAGTGGTCGAGCGGTTCTAGGCGCTGCAGTCTGGAACCGCGCGACCGCTACGGTCGCAAGTTCAAATCCTGCCTCGGGCGTGGATGTGTGCGATGTCCTTAGGTTAGTTAAGTTTAAGTAGTTCTAAGTTCTTGGGGACTGATGACCAGTGAAGTTAAGTCCCATAGTGCTCAGAATCATAAGCCATAGCGTGCGACGCCAGGGCGCTATACCGCAAGAGGGATGCCCAACTGGCATCACAACAGAACAACGCAGCAGCAGAATTGCCTCGGATGTCAAGAGTGGCGGACTTAGAGGGTCATTCCATGAGAAGTGAAGGTTTAGTTATCTCTGTAACAGTTCCTGTTCCTGTATTTGGTAACAAATGTTTCTTGAAAGCTTGGCAGTATGTTGGTCATATTCTATTATTTTCATGTTAACACTGCTTTGCCAGTTGTATAAATGTTATGTCTATAAGCATGGAACGACAGCGAAAGAGGTGGCAGTGCTGTAGAAATTCTGAGATAATTAACAATTTTAGATCGGTGTGTTTATTGGATAACAATGGCGAACAAGTGTTGACAGAGTGGTGAAGATAGTGAAATATTGTAGTCAATGCTAATGTTGTATGTTAACAGTCGGCGTCGTAAAGCAGATTGAAAATAATATGTGATAACAGTAAAGGAATAATTGTAGAGTTATTATTTCATTTAATCATTTATCTAGGAATCAACGTCAAGAACAGATTGGCACACTCATTCGGATCTCACCATCATCTTGAAGGTAATGCAGAGCAAATATGAACATATGTAGTATAATACTTGTTCAAGGTACAAGATGCATGAGAATACTGTTTGAAGATAAAGATTCAGTTATTTCAGTAATAAACATTAAAGTCTGCGCTTCTCAGATTCTATTACTAACATTTCATTGCAGTCAAATTAGATCATACGATCAGATATGAAAACCCTTTGCGCAAAGAAATCTTTAAAAATTAACACTTAGTTCACAAACAGTAAACACACAACGGTAGCCACTTTATACTTACCTGTCCGTGTCAGGATAGGCCTCGTTATAGTACCAATTAAAACAATAAACACTGTTGAGCCAAGGCGCTTTCCTGCATGTTTCAAAAAGCAAAATACCTTAAATCGGAGTTATTAACTTTGTAGAAATGTCAAAACAAATTTCTAAAATGCATAAAAATTCATTTTCACTCCAGTGTCAGGGAGTGGCCGTTGTACATAAATTATCCACTGCCACAGATCGTAATGGGACCTACGGTGTATACCTAAACCTACAGTTACATCTGTACCGTGCAAATCACTGCGAAGTGCATGCCAGAAGGTAAGTCCCACTGCACCGCACATGCGTTTCTTCCCGATCCTTTCACTTACGGAGCGCTGGAAGAATGATGATTTAAATGCCTCTGTGCCTACTGCAATTAACCTTATTTTGTTCTCGAGACCTTTGTGGGAGCGATACCTGGAGGATTGGCGTAGTGTCATCATTTAGATATATATGTAGATCTACGTGTCCACAATGTTCTTCACGATTTTCTCTGCTCGTCTTCGACGATCTCTAACACAGCTAACGCGTAAGCCAACAAAGCGAACTGAAGACCTCGTAGCAACACCCGACAAAGTGGCACGTGAGGTGGTAATGGCGTATACACCACTATTTGACACTTAGGGGGCTCACTCGTTATGTGTCGATATGTCAGTGTTCTGCATAGCACAACGATTAAATAGTTACCGGAAATTCTGTTTGGCAATACTTGTACATTACCATTGTGACAACATGGCATCTTCTGTGATTTATCGAAGGCACTTGATTACGTCACTCACAATAGTCTCTTAGACAAGTAAAGTTTTATGGAATACGTAGTTCAATACAGGCCTCGTTCCATTCTTACTTAAGAAACTGGTGCAGAAAGTTACCCTAGACTGCTTGAGTAATACAAAAAGGCACGCTACATCATATGCGACGGGAAGAAGTTACAATGAGATTCCAACAGGGTTACATAATTGACCCAATAAAAAAATATCCTTGCTGTATTTTAATGATCGGACATTTTATTTGAAGAAGGCGGCAGAATTAGTCTCGTTTGCAGATGATACAAGCACCTTTGCGAAGTCGAACAGAAGCATGACCGAGGAAAATGGTAAATGAACACGTTTCTTGTAGTGGCCATTTTCGCAGCAGCTGTATATAAATTGCAGTTGTTTCAAGTAAATACCTTTTTGCATGCTGCACATCGAAAATTTTATTTTTATTTATGCACCCAGATGTGTTTCACCTTTTTTACATGGCATCTTCAGTTGGTGTATTTAAATATTACATGATTTGTCCTTTTTATGGTTTCACATCTAGGTTATAGATTTTAAAACAGTTTGTTAACGTTTTTTTATGAAATGGCAAGGTACTTACAGGTAACTTCTAATTCACTGCATCCAAGCAAACTACTTTTTCTCATCTGGCAACTAGGTGGACATCTTGCAGTTCACTTTCAGTTCACTGTTTACCTTATGCATCACTGTTACTGCCATCTTTTGATACAGAGATTCATTTGTTTTCATAAGTGTTACCAACATGCACAGTTTTCTGCATTCAACTGTTTTGTGAATGTGTGTGTGTGTGTGTGTGTGTGTGCGTGTGTGTGTGTGTGTATTAGATAGGAAGAGAGCTTTCCTTTTTTTAATAAAATAAAAATTAGTTATTTTATTCTTATTTCTATTTTTTATTCTTTTATTTATTCTTAAAAATAATAATATTATTATTATTAAATTTTCCTGTATATACTTATGAGACGAATCAGATGTGTAATCATTTGTTGGGATTTCTGTCTATTATATGGTCAATCAGTGTATACAGTAATTGTTAGTCATATTTACTTGGTCATTTAGTACTTGTTTCTTTTCAGCCTTTTTTTTGTATATATGATAATTTTCCTGTAATGTTAGGAGAAGTCTTTCATTACTTATTCTAATTATTTTCATATCATTTTCTCTTGTAGTAGGTTTGTGGTTAATTTCTCTCAAATGTTCTGCAAAAGTTGAGTGGCTCGTTCCATACTTGCACACTCTGATATGTTCTTTGTACTGGGTGTCAAATGTTCTGCTATTTTGTTCTATATACCTTCCATCACATGTGTTGCACTGTAGTTGGTATATTCCTGCTTTTTGGTAGATATCTGTGTTTTTTGTTATTTTTGTAATGTGGATTGAATTGTCTGTTTTGAATGCTATGTTTATCCCTTGTCTTTTGAAAATGTTTGTTATTTTATGTGTGAGTTTGTGCTTCTATGTCATTGTGTACCATCTTGAATCTTGTTTCTTGTTTTCCTGTATTCTTTGTGTCGTTATTGTTCTGTCACTGTTTGTGCCTGTTTGAGTAGTGTTTTGTTGTACTGTTGTTTGTGGGTGCTTATGTACTGTGTTCACTGAGTGTATTTGTTTTTTAAATTTTTTGTTTAATTTGGTGGCTAGTTCCCTACTGTACCCATTGTTTGTTGCTATTTGTGTGATTACCAGAAAGAACTAGACATCATCACACAAATAGCAACAAACAATGGGTACAATAGGGAACCAGTCAGCAAATTACACAAAAAAATTAAAAAAACAAGTACAGTCAGTGAACACAGTACATAAACATCCACAAACAATAGTACAACAAAACACTACACAAACAGGCACAAACAGTGACAGAACAATAACGACACAAAGAATACAGGAAAACAAGAAACAAGATTCAAGATGGTACACAATGACATAGAAGCACAAACTCACACATAAAATAACAAACATTTTCAAAAGACAAGGGATAAACATAGCATTCAAAACAGACAATTGAATCCAAAGGCACATTCCAAAAATAACATAAAACACAGATATCTACCAAAAAGCAGGAATATACTAACTACAGTGCATCACACTCACTGTTTACACTGATTGATCATATAATAGACAGAAATCCCAACAAATGATTGCACATCCGATTCCTCTCATAAGTATGTACAGGAAAATATAATAATAATAATAATTATTATTTTTAAGAATAAATAAATGAATAAAAATAGAAACAAGAGTAAAATAAATTATTTTTAATTTAATAAAAAAAAGGAAACTCTCTTCCTATCTAATACATACATACACACACACACACACACACACACACACACACACACACACACACACACACACACACACATTCACAAAACAGTTGAATTCAGAAAACTGTTAATGTTGGTAACACTTATGAAAACAAATGAATCTCTGTATCAAAAGATGGCAGTAACAGTGATGCATAAGGTAAACAGTGAACTGAAAGTGAACTGCAAGATGTCCACGTAGGTGCCAGATGAGAAAAACCAGTTTGCTTAGATGCAGTGAATTAAAAGTTACCTGTAAGTACATTGCCATTTCATAAAAAAACGTTAAGGAACTGTTTTTAAATCTATAACCTAGATGTGACACCATAACCTATGTGTAAAAAGGACAAATCATGTAATATTTAAATACAGCAACTGAAGATGCCATGTAAAAAAGGCGAAACACATCTGGGTGCATAAATAAAAATAAAATTTTCGATGTGCAGCGTGCAAAAAAGGCGTTTTCTTTGAAACAAGTGCAATTTGTGGTAAATCATGTTTTTGTGAAAGCAACTAATTGATTTTGTGCGCTCTGAAAAAACACAACTCATCCAGGTTTGTATTGGAAGAAATATCCCACCAACAGTTAACGTACAATACCGACAAGAAATAATAGATAGAGTAGAAAACCTTAAGTCCTTAGTTGTATATATTGATGGCAGATTAAAATTAAAAAACCATACAGAGGACATGTTTAACGTTTTGGTGCAGCTACTTTGTCACAAGGGTAATTGTCTACACTGGAGTACAGAAGTCACTACATTAACATATTTTGAATATTTTCATTAAGCAATGTGTTATGGAATAATATTCTGAGGTAATTCATCACTTAGAAAAAAAATTTCATTGTACAAAAGAAAGTAATTACAATTACTGGTGGGGTTGACAAACATACATCTTGCAGGTATCACTTTAACCATCTGTGAATATTCACTACTGCATCACAGGACATTTAATCACTTGCGAAATTTGCTGTCAACAACCCATCTGAGTTCTAGAGTAACAGAGATATTCACAAGCACAACACCACAAGGAAAAATGATATGCAGTACCATTTAATGAATTTAGCTTTGGATTACAAAGGAGTGACATATGCAGATATAAAGCCCTTTGACAATCTGCCTATACAAACAAAATATCTGACAGGTAGTAGAAGCGTTTTGAAACGTAGATTAAAGCTGTTTCTCCTTCGGAACTCCCTCTGTACCATAGAGAGATTCTTGAATATAAATAATTATTATTAGAGGAAAAACCTGTTAATGGCTATGATTTACCCATGTAAATACTTTTTTTAATTGTATACATCTACAGGGCGAATGGCCTTGTCGCAGTAGTGACACAAGTTCCCATCATATCAGCTGAGTTAAAGCGTTCTCGAGCTGGGCTAGCAGTTGAATGGCTGATCGTCAGCGTCTGCCGAGCACTGCTGGCAAGCGGATCGCAGTGAGCCCTTGCGAGGCCAACAAATCGAGAATCTACTTCATTGGAAAGTAGTAGCTCCCGTCACCAAAGCTGAAGTCGGCGTGGAGGCAGGTGTGCTAACCACGTGCCCTCCAAATCCGCATCCAGTGACGCCTGTCGGCTAAGGATGACATGGTGGATGGTCTGTACTTTTTCGTCTTCCGAGGCTTGTTTGGACGGGGGTTTTTATACACCTAGAGCATGTTTCAAAGTCTGCGTTATATGTCATGAGGAGCAACTTTTGTCAGAGATAACACGTTTGCTGTTGCTTCCCGCTATGCGAACCATCCTTTAATATTCATCAGCCCTTTGATGACAAGATTTGCTGAACTAGCAGGGTGTACTACCAATGTGTGTTCCATGCTATCTACCCCAGTAAACTGAGAGGGTGATTTTCAACAACAAAAACTTCAGAATGAGTGTGTCTAAGTGAAGAACGTTATTCTTAGGAATGAACCAGGAACTTTTATTTGGCTAGATCTGACCCTTTCATAGCGAGCAGATGAGTGGATTGTAGGCAATACACAAGGCATATGTACACTGCAAAGTGCCTATGCCTACTGCCTCGCAGGAGCATAAGCAATGCAAAAGGACACCTAGCACTGCCGGGAAGCGTATGTGAACATTTCGTCTCTAACAAAAATTGTTCTCTGTGATGTGAGCGATGATTTAGGGAAATTAGATGATGTCATGGAGAACAACTTTGGTTGAAGATCTAATGTTTGTTGATGCTTTCCGGCGGTACTAGTCTTCCTTTCGTATTGCTTACGCATCAGAGAGACAGCATGGTGTAGGCACTCTGCGGCGTGTGTAAATACAGCGTATAACTGGTACAGGTGCAGATATTTTTGTATGTGGCACCTTAATACAGGGTGACTATTAGTGAAGTAAACGAAAAAAAAAAAAACGTAAATGCGTTTCAAGCTACGGAGTGCACACACTTCATCTAAGCTGTAAACGTCACTACAGATATTCGGATTTACGTTATAACATGTTCGATATGCCTGCCATCATTGGCGATGATGTCAAGCAGGCGAATACCGAAATTCTGCGTGACCCGCTGAAGTGTCGGAATATCGATTCTGTCAATGACCTCCTGAATGGCTGTTTTCAGTTCAGCAATGGTTTTGGGGTTACTGCTGTACACCTTATCTTTGATATAGCCCCGCAAAAGGAGTCACATGTGTTCAGATCCGGAGGAAATGGTGAGCAATCGAGGCCCATGTCAGTGGCCTCTGGGTACCCCAGAGCCAGAATGCCGACCCAAGGTGCTCCTCCAGGACATCATACACTCGCCAGCTTCGATGGGGTCGAACCCCGTCTTGCATGAAACACATCTTTTCGAGAGCAGGGTCACTTTCGATAATGGCGATGAAGTCATCTTCCAAATCTTCACGTACCGTGAGGTACGTCGCATACACCGGAAAATATTGGTCTAGTAGTCTTCTACAGACATGGGTATTCAACTGAAAAACAAAAATAGAAGTAATAATCGTGTTTGGAATCGGGGTGCAAAATTAATAAGCAACGACGTTAGGTACTGGAGCCACCATTTCGTCTGAGGATAGCCCGCCTCAAAACGCACATTAAGCACCTCGAGAAAGCTTAGGAAACTTTGACTGCCGTTATTTCAGAAATGGTCGAGTATCTGCAAATAAGTCGAGACACCTGTTAACTTAGCTTGACCCCTCTTCCATTTAGCGAAGTTCCTGGGAAATCGGGTCAAGGCACTTGCCATGTTCTCTTCGTTAGTTATGTACTTTTTCTATAGATCATACGGTAAACATTACGACATATAACATCTCAAAAACGAGATATAAAAGGCAAAATTTACTTCATTTGCAGATTAATAATTATACTATTAGGGGGACTATGTTTCTAATTTGGTTAGTATCTCCAGCTACATGTGCCAAGAGAAAGACATTAATGCTCATTCTCCCTTGGGAAGCAGGTGAGATCTTGAAGTGTGGTCAAATGGGAGCAAAATGGTTAGCCTAAACCGATAGGTGTAGTCCACTGAATGGTGCAGTTACGGCCGTGCAGAAAACGTCAGGCAGTAAATTATGCGACGTGTATGTGGGAAGACTGTTCGATGCAGAGAAAAACCAACCAACGTCGTGTGTAGATACAGGGCGATAATTATTGAACTACATGAAATTAAATCGTCACAACTTCTGAAAGGTTTCCTTTAGGATGTTCAAACTGGATGGTTGGGGACGGGGCATGATGGGAATACGGGAATTAGTATAAGCATGCGCACAAGCCTTGTAGTTGTCAGCCATTTGCAAGTAAAAATGTGACAGCACAGCGTGCCACAGCGTATAGCGCTTGTGAAAGCTTACTATGCGAGCAGTAACAGTTAACTGCGCCTCAAAGGAAGCTGGCGACCGAGTTCACATTGAAGACAACCGGTCCAAGTGTTCTAATAACGAAGAATTTGATTCGCAAGTTTGAGAGAAAGGGTGGTGTTCGTGATGACAGTGTTGGCAATGACGGTTGTCTAAAAAGGGTGAAAACGCCTGGAAACATCGAGAACACATGCGCTGTGTTTCAAATCAGCCCCAGGAAATCGATCAGACGAGCTGTACAACAGGTGGGAATTAACTGGGAGACACTGCGACAAATTGTTGTTGAACACCTGCATCTCTTCCCATACAAAAGTCCATCTCCCATTTAAGTGCCAGGCCATGTAACAGCGGTTGTTTTTCCCCAAAAATATAGTTGACAAAATTGACGAACAGGATTCAGATGTGAATATGGTTTGGTTTAGCGACAAAGCTCATACTCATTTGGATGGGTTCGTCAGTATGCAAAGTTGACGCATTTGGGAGACTGAGAATCTGCATTTCGCTAACGAGAAGACGCTACACCCTCCGTGGGTGGCTGTGTGGTGCGCAATGCTCAGTCACGGAATAATCGGTGCGATCTTCCTTGATGGTACGGCGACTATTGAAGGGTACGTGAAGGTTTTGGAAGATGATTTCATCCCCATTATCCAAAGTGACCCTGATCTCGATGAGATGTGTTTCATGCAAGACGGGTCTCGACCCCATCGAAGCTGGAGAGTGATGTCCTGGACGAGCACCTTTCGCATTCTGGCCCTGGGGTGCCCAGAGGCCACTGACATGGGCCTCGATTGGCCGCCGTATTCTCCGGATCTGAACACATGCAACTCATTTTTGCGGGGACATATTGTAAGTAGGCTGTTAAGGTTTTTATGTTGGTAACGCCACGTAGCGCTCTGTATGAAAATCACTGACTGTGCTGTGTGCAGTCTGTGGCTGGTTGGACTCATTGTTGGAATATTCGTTTGTGTGGTGTTGGGCAGTTGGATGTGAACAGCGCGTAGCGTTGCGCAGTTTGAGGTGAGCCGCCAACAGTGGTGGATGTGGACAGAGGGATACCAGATTTTTGAGAGGTTGCTATAAGCGGACGATCTGGACGTGTGTCCGCCAGGTGACTTTTGAACACTATTAAGGTAAATACATTGTTTTTTCTCTATCAAAATCTTTCATTCGCTAACTATGCCTATCAGTAGTTAGTGCCATCAGTAGTTAGAATCTTTTATTTAGCTGGCAGTAGTGGCGCTCGCTGTATTGCAGTAGTTCGAGTAACGAAGACTTTTGTGAGGTAAGTGATTCATGAAAGGTATAGGTTATTGTTAGTCAGGGCCTTTCTTTTGTAGAGATTATTGAAAGTCAGACTGCGTTGCGCTAAAAATATTGTGTGTCAGTTTAGTGATGATCAGAATAAGTAAAGACAGAACTGTCTGAGTACGTTGTTTTACTCAGCTGTCTTTGTCTTAAATAATGTAGAAGTTTACTAGCACAGTAATTCATAATTTTCCAAAGGAAACGTTTCATATTTCACAATTTTTCCAAGGGGACAAATGCAAAGATTTCCAGGACGAAAGATCCCGACAGGAAAACGTCTGAAGCCGTTGATCGTCGACTTAGTAAACATGTGCCATTAAAGCCTGAGGCTCGCTACCAGGGCTGGCCTAGAAGGACACCGCAACGGAAGGCAGCAGTTCCTCATGCTGTTGACGACGACTGTAGTGTCAGTACAAGACATGTAGCTCTGAATGTTAACAACATGGCTGTCTGGCGAGTGTTACAGGAGGACCATGTATGTCCAGATTATTTACGGCGTGTGCAGGCGCTATGAACAGCTGATTTTCCTGCTCAGGTACTCTTCTGCGAATGGTTTATTTAACGAAGTGTCAGACCTAATATTAGTGCAACGGTGCAGTCCACAGATGAGGCGTCGTTGCAACGGGATCCCATTGTAAATTTTGACAGTCGGTATGTACGGCCAGACGTCAGTCGTCATGCAGTTGTTGAAGCAAGTCATCGACCAAGATTTTCTGTCAGTGTTTGGGCCGGAATTGTTAGTTACAGTTTGGCAGAGCCTCACTTCCTTCGATCCTGGCTCAAAGGTCTAAGTTATCATAATTTCGTAGAGGATGTTCTAAATGATCTTTTAGCAGATATGACTTCAGCTGTGCGACCAAACATGTACTTCGTGCACGACGGAGCACCTACTTATTTAAGTGTTTGTAACCTTCCCCTCACTTATCGACCTTAATGACAGTGAAAAATTAAACCGCGTGCACCTAATGGAAATTTGGGAAAAGCAATCGTCACCGAAGTTAATTTGTCGGTAAAGACGGAGGAAAGGGTTACATCTAAATGAAAGGAAAATGCAAATGAAATTGGTGAAAATTAATTTTGAGAAAAGGGTAAAATTAATAAAGAAAGTAAATGTGCGGTCGTTACGTTAACAATTAATTGGCGTTAATTAGATATTGGAGATTTGGGGAAAATTACAGTCGCCAGTCCTATGGACAAGTACTATAATAACTGAAAATTAAAGATTAATGCACATATAATTAGCACTAAAAGCGTGGCAACTGAAGGTTGACACGTGTTGTGTGAAAACTGAATGTTTGTCAGAAGTAATAAATTTCGCTACACTCTGACTTAATTTAGCAAAAGAATTAATAAAATCGGAAAATTGTCAGTTAATTTAGTGACTGAAATTAATAGTGAGCTTTGTTTCTGAAGCACTACGAAATTCAGTAAAGTAAGGTTGGTCTTGGGCTACCTCAACAATCATTTAAAAAGCTACTTGAAATTACGCAATTTAGAAATAAGAGATTTAAGTTTGAACCTGAATTAATTGATTCTGAACAATTAACAATAGTGAAATTTAGTACGTACCAAGCTGAGCTGCAGTCACAGGCAAGCTAAAATATGGTAACAATACTCGCACTCTTAATTTGTCCTTGTGTAATATAAATATTGTAGCCAGCTATGAATACTTTAACTGAACTTTGAACTTAAAGCAGTGAAATAGAATGATATTACTTTAATGCTGGCGTTTGAATTTCAACGACACTCAGGTTCATTCCGGAAAAGGAAGGGACCCTGCTTGGTAATGCAATTGGGACAATGAGCAACAAAGGTTCATGCTACGTTGCTGTAATTTTGTGAATGGAACAATTTTTAAAGCTGAGGTCTGCCATACAGTTCTAGAACTTCACGTGCTTCCTTGTTGGTTGATTGAAGGTTTGAAATTGTCGCTCGAGGAGGTGGCGACAGTCACTCATTGTCGGCCGTCGCTGTTGCAGAAGCTGGATGTTGGCGCGCCTTCTTCTCGACACTGTCACCAGGCGAAACGGGCTCTTGATGTGCGCCAGCTAATGCTTCCCGTCCGCGACACCGTGTCAGAAAGTATCATTGCAAGTCGAGCGCAATTACATGCTGCCAAACCCCGAAAGCGCGGCAGCTCGCGGGAGCGTCACACAACACACCTGCTCCACCGCCCTACTCCCGCCAGACTGCCTCTGCCCGCTCTTCATGCGGCAGAGTTAACACTACCAAAGATCCTAAACACTTTGGTTCTCCACACGACCTATCGATGTAGTCGTTCGATAGCGTAGTTTTCCCTAGGCAAATGCTTGTGCAAAATCTATGTAGCACCTGCTGTCAACAGAAGTACAGTTAGTCGCTGGTCACGGTGGGTGTGGTCATCAGAAGGCGGTTTGGCGGAGCCCAACGATTTGCAGCGATCGGGGAGACCATCCACGGCTGTCACACCTGACCTGTTGCAGCGAGCTGTCATTCGCGAGGACATACGCATTACGACTCTGCTGTTCGCACTGCATCTTTCAGTCGGCAAAGGAAGTGTGGATCCGATTATCCGCACTCTTGTATACTCAAAATAGTGTGCAAGATGAGCCCCGCAGTGTCTAACGGTGGATCACAAATCAAACAGAGAAAAACATTTATCTTGATTTTTGCAACGTTTTGAAGCTGAGGGGGAGGCCTTCTTGCTCCGGACTGTGACAGAGATGAAACACGGGTTCACCGTTTTCAGGCCGCAACAAAACAACAGTCGGTGGAATGGCGCCATTTCCACTCTCCAGAGAAGAAAAAATTCAGAGCAACTGCTTCCGCCGGTAAGGTTATGAGCACCGTGTTCTGGGACTGTGAAGGTGTGATTCTCATTGATGTGATGCCAAGAGGCGGTACCATTAATTCAGAAGCATGCGAGTATGTCAACACATTAACAAAACTCAATACGCGTTTCCGGCGACTTCGGGGCAGATGTTTCGCTGCAACACGGTGACGCTCGGCGCCATACAAGTCTGAGGACGGCTGAACATACCGCAAAACAGGGTTGAACAGTGTTACCTAGCCCCCTCGGACTTTCACTTGTTTGGGCTACTAAAGGATGCCATTCATGGAAAACATTTTGAGGACGGATAGGAGGCGATTCACACAGTCAAGCACTGGCTTCGCCACCAGGACAAGGATTGGTACTGACAGGGCATACACGCTCGTGTTTCGCACTGGAGGAAGGCCATAGAACAAGCTGGAGATCACGCGGAGAAATAGGGTGTGTAGATATAACACTTATAATCTGATTTAATCCGTTGTAAATGGTTCTGAAAGCCTGCGACTGTGAAAACAATAGGTTTGTTTATAAATAACTCATCTCCTACGAGTCACGATATATTTTTATTTTATAAAATAAAGAAAATCGTGACTGGTAACAGATGAGTTATTTATACAGAAACCTATTATTCTAAAACACTATTCTTTTGTGTCAGTAATTCTCATTATATTCAATAAAGAATTGTCGAAGAAAAAAACAAGCGGTGCATCACTTTCTGAGCAATCCTCGTATAATTGGGTTCCGAACAAAGAACGCAAAATTAAGAAGCCGCAATGCTACGCACTGAGACACAGCTGCGTCTGCAGGTGTCGCGCAGTAGGTCACATAAAGTACCTTGGAAATTCCTCGAAAACTTTTACCGTCGTTTTTCTAGAAACGGTCTAGTATCTACGGATAAGCCGAGATCCGTGTTCGCTTTAGTCCTCTTCCACCGAGCGAAGTTCCTGGGAAACCGGGTGATGGCACTTGCTGTGTTCTCCTCGTGAGTAGCTTAAGCGAAGACGGCCTGAGACGGCGGGCGCCTTGGCCCGGGCCGGCGCGGGCGGTGGCGCCTCGGCGGCGCCGCCTCCCACGGCAGGGGCAGGCCGGGTGACTGGCAACATTCCCTGCTGCGGCCCCAGGCCCGCCCCTGCCCGCTAATTACAGGCGACGGCGGCGGCGGTGGCGGCGGCGGAGGCGCTCCTTGCAGAATCACCGTGACGTCTGGGGCCGCTGGTTCGCTTCCCACGGCCGCCGCCTCTGACCCACCTGCCCCTCGGGCTTTTTGAGACTCGAGATGCCATAACCGTGAGACTCTGTCTCCTTTTCAAATCTTTTTCTGCTTCATCTCTGAGTCAGTGCCCTCATGACAGGTACAAGGTAGCCTCGCAAAAGCTCGGCGATTACACGGGGGGTGGGGGTGGGGGGGGGGGGGGGGGAGACGGCAGCAATGTGAAGACCATTTTGCACGAACTACTTCGTTGACGAGGTGGCAAGTCAGAAAACTACAGCGTCCTTGGCTGGCATATCGTTCGGGTACTGAGACTCCCTAGCCACAAGTGGTCGTTTCTGATTGGACATCAGTGCCAACACAACATCTGGTCTGGTATTAAGGTGAGGTTATGAGACATCATCCTTCTTACGAACAGTTCGAACATGGTAACATCATTCGGAATTACGAACGGTGGTAGAATTTGCTCGTGACAAAAGCCAAATTCATAGTGAATATTCTTGAAGAAAGTATATGGTAAATCTCCACACTCCTGAAAACTGAAAGCATAGGAAAATCAATATGTATTTCCTAGAGAAAATAATTACGTGCAAACACATCAAACAATATTTAGGAATCATGACAGAGAGCCTGTTCGCTTTATCCTTCGTATCTTCATTTCTTTCTAAGTGCCAGATAACAATGATTATTATTTTTGTCTTTTAAATGATCTGATGTTTTCACTACTGAAACAGTTTCCATTAAAGAATGTTTATCCGTTTACCATCTTGTCTGTACACCGTGTAGGCTCCTTCTATTTCCACGTATTGCAAAAAATCAATACATTTCTACCTTCCGCTGTTTAGACTCAAGCGGGACGACACTAAGAGGATAAAACTGAAGTCACTATTCAAACTTTGCAGGGTGTCACGACCATAGCGCGACCAATGAAATAGTGAGTAACTGGGTACAAAATCCGTAAGTGTAACATGGCGCTAAGACGTTAACTTACAGCTCAGAGTTTCTCAGCCTTTAAGTATTCGAGATGCAACTTTCGATCTCAGCTTTCGTCGCGCCTCCCGTCTCCCCTCCCCATTCCTCATATGATATATATATATATATATATATATATATATATATATATATATATATATATATATATAATTTTTAAAGTTTGTAGATACAAAAAATGCTGGAATATATATTTTGGAGTAAAGCTACAAAGACACAAAACTTACCAATTACCAAGAATAAGTAAGTTTATTGCTATTTCGCAATACCGATCCGCTGCAATGACAAAAACAGAATCGATGGCCGTCTATTGCTCTCTTTCATACAGACGGCGCAATGAAGTCGATGGATTACCTAACTGGAGTACAGGGTGAAGAAAGAAAGTAGCTCGACCGCTGCGGCCAGCGAGGACATTATAGGGGGAATGTTTTCTTGTTTGTCTTGCGCCGCTGGCAACTGGCTCTGAGCACTATGGGACTTAACATCTGAGGTCATCAGTCCCGTAGAACTTAGAACTAATTAAACTAACTAACCTAAGGACATCACACACATTCATGCCCGAGGCAGGATTGGAACCTGCGACCGTAGCGGTAGTGCGGTTCCACACTGAAGCGCCTAGAACCGCTCGGCCACAACGGCCAGCTGCTGGCAACTCACGACCGTGCACTTCCCGTACCGATAAGATGCAATGTTGAAAGTTACGTAAGCAAATAACATGAGTTCCTGAATGCGCATTAGAATCATCTTCAAATGTGGGACTTGTAGCTTTTTGGTTCAAATGGTTCAAATGGCTCTGAGCACTATGGGACTTATCATCTATGGTCATCAGTCCCCTAGAACTCAGAACTACTTAAACCTAACTAACCTAAGGACATCACACAACACCCAGTCATCACGAGGCAGAGAAATGTAGCTTTTTATATGACGCGATTTTATGCACACAGTGTGCAGGTGACACAAAAGTTCGACGCGATCCTAACATTTCTGTGTCGCTTCTGCTTTCGCAGAACCAGAAATCTCGTGGACAAGTTGGTTCCCCGTGCTTTGCATGAAGGGCGGTGCTTCTTCCCTTGAGACCGAATCAATGCCCGTGAAACTGAGTATGGCTAAGAGCCTATCGAATATCGAGACTTTTTTATTCGTATAGGGCTGGGAATTAACGTTAGAATTTACCAGTGTATTTACATGCCTCCAGCTTTCACAGTATTCTGTTCATAAATACTGCTTCGGACGAAATGTGAATGTTCCAATGAATGCAAATGAAAACTAATCTCTTTTAGCCAGGACACAACTTAAATGCATTATCCAGTACTGTTACAGTAATAATCATATGTGCGTTATATCAGTGTAAATGTGAGTTTTAAGTTTTTTGTTGTATCCGACTTGTTGAACAAACGCTCACAGATACAACATCAAGAGTGAAGTTTCAAGGCGAAATTTCTGAACCATTCAAAATCAAAACAGGAGTTCGACAAGGTGACGGACTGTCCCCAATTCTCTTTAACTTGGTTTTAGATAAAGTAGTAAAAACATGGGAAAACACATTAAAAAACAGAGGCACAAAGGGTATAAGCATGGGCCAAGGAAAGAACAAATTTGAAGTAAAATGTTTAGTCTTTGCGGATGATATGGCATTGATAACTGAAAACCGAACAGACGCAACAGTTATGCTTGATATGTTACACGAGATTGCTGAAAAGACTGAGCTAAAAATATCCTACGAAAGAACCGAGTATATAGAACACAAACATAATACAGAAAAGTTTATGAAAACAAAGTATGGAAAAATTAAAAGAGTTAATAGATTCAAATACCTGGGGGAGTGGATCCAAGCCAATGGACTGGATAACACAACAAATAAAGAAAGAATAAAAAAGTTGGAATTTGCATATAAATTAACACAAAACTACTACAATAAGAAATCAATATCCATACAAGCAAAGATTAAACATTATAATTCAGTTATTAGGACACAAGCAACATATGGATCAGAGTGCCTAACATTGAATAAGAAAGGCGAATTAAGAGAACTAGAAAAAAGAGAGAGAAAAATATTAAGAAAACTTCTAGGTCCTGAGAAAAACAAGGAAAATAGGTGGATTAAAAGGAGAAATGAAGACCTATACAAAAATACAGAAAAGATCACAGATACAATGAGGAAGAGACGGCTAAAATTTTATGGACATTTAAAAAGAATGGAAGAAACACGGATTACAAAGAAAATTTTTAATTACGTTAGTAAGCTGAAAAACACTGTAGGATGGATAGAAGCAGTAAAGGAAGACGCCAACAAAATAGGTGTTACAGAAGAAATAATATTTGACAGCAGTCACTTCAGGCTACTTACAGAAAACGCAAACTTCGAAGAAGATGAGCCAAAACCTCGACCCGAGAGAGTGTGGACAGATGAGCAGAGACGAGCAGTTGGCGAGAAAATGAAGAAGTACTGGGAAGAACGGAAGAAAAAGAAACACCATAAGTCTTAAGTTGTACGCGGTCCATAGCTGGCCAAATTCATAATAAAAAAAATGTAATTCCTTTCAGTAAATTAATCAGTTTTTGAATTAACATTTTTTACTTTACAGTAAGCTTGCCCCCCCCCCCCTCCCCGCCCACAATTAGTGTTACCACGCCTCCCTAGAGGAATTCGCCTCAAAGGCTGAGAATCACTGACTTACCGTGTTAACAGACAACGCCACAGTCTCCTGTCTCTGCACATGTGAAGTCTGCAGCATACTCATGATCTTCGATCTTTACACTCGGTAAAGTTGGTAGGACTATATTCATGATGTTACTCTGTTGTAGAGCTGCGGAACACGTTATATGCTCATGCATAACGACGGTCGCGCAGAACGGGAAGGTCTTCTATGAGAACCAACTTGGGTTCTGTTTACAGAGATCCTGTGAAACACAGCTCATTATCGGTAATTATATAGCCTGAAGCAATAAATTAAAATTCATAAAAGTGCAAGGATTCGAAATCGGGATTTCCTCTTAATAGACAGATGCGCTAGCCATTCTACATCTACATCTACAAGAATATTCTGGAAATCACATTCAAGTGCCTGGCAGAAGGTTCATCGAACCTGTGGTGTCACCGCCAGACACCACACTTGCTAGGTGGTAACCTTTAAATCGGCCGCGGTCCGTTAGTATACGTCGGACCCACGTGTCGCCACTATCAGTGATTGCAGACCGAGCGCCGCCACGCGGCAGGTCTAGAGAGAGTTCCTAGCACTCGCCCCAGTTGTGCAACCGACTTTGCTAGCGATTGTTCATTGACAAAATACGCTCTCATTTGCCGAGACGATAGTTTAGCATAGCCTTCAGCTACGTCATTTGCTACGACCTAGCAAGGCGCCATTATCAGTTACTATTGATATTGTGAATCATGTAGCGTCCAGACCGACATTCACCATTAATGGATTAAAGTTAAGTATTCCACCAGCTACGTCCGTTTTTCTAAATTCTAATTTCCTTGTCCTGTTCCAGACCTCACGCCAGCCTTCGTGAGTTAAGCGCGTGCCTTTCGGCCTCCTTCTAGTAACACGGTGTTGGCTCTCCTGCCAACCAAAACAGAACCACCTTCACACTTCTCTATTATTTCAACCTCGTATTGCACGCGGGAAGAATGAACACCTATATCTTACCGTACGAGCTCTGATTTTCCTTATTTTATCGTGGTGATTGTTCCTCCCTATGTAGGTCGGTGTCAACAAAATATTTTCGCATTCGGAGGAGAAAATTGGTGGTTGGAATTTCGTGAGAAGATTCCGCTGCAACGAAAAACGCCTTTCTTTTAACGATTTCCAGCCCAAATACTGTATCATTTCTGTGACACTCTCTCCCATATTTCGCCATAATACAAAACTTGCTTTCTTTGAACTTTTTAGTTGTACTCCGTCAGTCCTATCTGGTAAGGATCCCATATCGTGCAGCAGTATTCTAAAAGCGGACGGACAAGCGTAGTGTACGCAGCCTCCTTAGTACGTCTGTTACATTTTCTAAACGTCCTGACAATAAAACGCAGTCTTTGGTTGGCCTTCCCCACAACATTTTCTATGCATTCCTTCCAATTTAAGTTGTTCTTAATTGTAATACTTAGGTTGAATTTACGGCTTTTACATTAGACTGATTTATCGTATATCCCAAGTTTAACGAGTTCCTTTTAGCACTCATGTGGATGACCTCAGACTTTCCGTTATTTAGGGTCAAATGCCGCTTTTGGCACCATTCAGATATCTTTCCTAAATTGTTTTTCACTTTGTTTTCATCTCCTGATGACTTTGTTAGTCGATAAACGACAGCGTGATCTGCAAACAAACGAAGACGGCTGCTCACATTGTCTCCCATATCGTTTTGTGTAGATAAGGAACACCTAAGTGGCTATAACACTACCTTGGGGAACGCCAGAAATCGCTTCTGTTTTACTCGATGGCTTTCCGTTTATAACTACGAACTGTGACCTCTCTGACAGGAAATCACAAATCCAGTCACATAACTGAGACGATATTCCATAAGCACGCAATTCACTATCAGCCGCTTGTGTGGCACAGTGTCAAAAGCCTTCTGGAAATCCAGAAATACCGAATTGATCTGAAATCCCTCGTCAATATCACTCAACACTTCATGTGAATAAAGAGCTAGTTGTGTTTCACAGGAACGACGTTTTCTGCACCCATGTTCGAAAACAACATATGTTCTAAAATCCTGCTGCACATTGACGTTAACGATGTGGGCCTGTAATTTAATGGATTACTCCTACTACCTTTCTTGACTATTGGTGTGACCTGTGCAACTTTCCAGTCTTTGGATACGGATCTTTCGTCGAGCGAACGGTTGTATATGGTTGTTAAGCATGGAGCTAATGCATCAGCATATTCCGAAAGAAGACTTGCTATTATTAAGTGATTTAAATTGCTTCACTACACCGAGGATATTTACTTCTACGCTACTCATGTTGACAGCTGTTATCGATTCGAATTCTGGAATATTTACTTCGTGTTCTTTTGTGAAGGCATATTGGAAGGCTGTGTATAGCAACTCTGTTTTGCCGGCACTGTCATCGATATTATCTCTATTGCTATCGCGCAGAGAAGGCATTAATTGTTTGTTGCCGCTAACATACTTCACATACGACCAGAATCTCTTTGGATTTTCTGCCAGGTTTCGAGACAAACAGTTGTGGAAACTGTTATAGGCATCTCGCACTGAAGTCCGCGCTAAATTTCGAGCTTCTGTAAAAGATCGCCAATCTTGGGGATTTTGCGTATGTTTAAATTTGGCATGTTTGTTTCGTTGTTTCTGCAACAGTGTTCTAACCTTTTTGTGTAGGCCTACGAAGGAGAATCAGCGCCGTCCTTTGTCAATTTATTTTGTATAAATCTCTCAATTTCTGCCGATACTATTTCTTTGAATCTAAGCCACATCTGGTCTACACTTACATTATTAATTTGGAATGAGTGAAGATTGTCTCTTATGAAGGCGTCAAGAGAATTTTTATCTGCATTTTTGAATAAGTATATTCTTCGCTTATTTTTCGAGGATTTGGGGATTACAATATTCCATCTCGCTACGACAACTGTGTGTTCACTAATCCCTGAATCGGTTTTGATGCTCGTTATTAACTCATAATTATTTGTTGCTACTTTCACGCTTGCACAGATTACCCTACTACCTTTTCCTACCTGGTACAGATTCCAACTCTTACCTCAGACGATACTTTTCCCCTTCTAAACTCGCATCAGTATTGCTGAAGTTCTAGAATACAAGGGCAATGGGCGCATCTGTGGTAGCCGTAGTACTAGCGTGGTGTAACGGCTAGCGCATCTGCCTAGTAAGCAGGAGGCCTGGGTTCGAATCCACAGACTGCCTTCGGCAGGGGAATGGCATAGACGTATTGTTATGCTCTCGCCGCGCAGCTCACGCCCCGATTTGTGTACTTGATTCAGTCGTCTTAGTGCGCTATGTTTTACCACGAAGAGAATGGCTTATGCCCACCCAGAATCGGCTCTGAAGAATAGCTTCTCGACTGAATATGCACAACCGAAGGCACCTGAAATCGAACAGTTTATCAGAGATGAAGTGGGGATTCATTATATGCATCTTGTTGGCATCCACATCTCTATAGCGAGCAGTGTGGCCTATGCAAAACTGATTAGGGAATAAGTATGTGATAGAATTCTACGTGCAGCTTGAAGTGGTCTTAAGTTCCGACACTCTGACAGACACATTGGTGGCGTGTAGGACTTTGACTGCGGGTGATACGTGTATTTGAACTTCCTTTTGAGGTTTATTTTAAAGGTGGTAGCCAAGAAGGACACCTCCGTTCGAGCTGTGTGCAGTGCAGAATCAAACGGTTGCCGCCTGGAGATGAGTGGATCCCTATCTCGTTGACGTTCGTCGAGGTTCTCCAAAACGACCTCTGACCACGGACTGAGCCGATTCCTGCTACTAAACCATCGCTGTGTCCGGTAGTGTATCAGGGTGTTTGCGAACGGAACGACGCCGTCAGCCTTACGCCTCTTAACCAACTCTCTTGTGCAGTGCTGAGCAATCCCCGGCGCAGGGATGGGCTTTGACTCTGCGACTGTGCCAACCGATGCTTTCGTGCCTGACCGTCAGGACTCCCACGCATCTTCGGACACTGACGACAACGTGCACAACGAACGGTCACCGAAGAGACGTCGGAAACACCAGATCGTCCGTCTGTTAGATGCAGGTCACATTCCCAAGACGATGAGGATCACACCTATCAATATCATGTCCCGATGGACGGGACTGTGGCGAAACTTCAAGCCTCTGCCCCAGTTGGAGGTGAAACCTTCATCCCGCTCACCAGGCACGATGCCTACGGACGCTGAACAGCAGCTGGGCCAGCACCACTCTCCCACCGCAGACCCATCAAAGCTTTCGGACTCGACAGGCGCTCCATTGGACGCACAGCGTCCACGCACTTCTGCATGATCTCATGATGTAGAAGACGAGACACAGCGAATACTGCTGCTCCAATCCACGACTATAATCGACAGTTTATTGAATGGAAATATGCCGCCTGCTGGGACGACATTCCTGTACGCCGCTGCTCTTCGTGCCTCACTGAGCGTCCCAGTAGACACTATAACACTTCAACAGCGTATTTACGTAGCTTGTACTATGAAATACCAAATTTGGTTTACGCACTATGCCCCAACAGAACAAGTAGTCCTATCACGGAAAAGCCACGTATAACACTCCTGTCTGCTACTCCTATACCATAACCTTAAAGTAGGCAGGTCGTAAAATAAAACTATCTTGTTAAAGCAATTATGGTGTAAAGCAACAGAGCAGTGTTACCCTCTGAAAGCAATTTTATTATGTTGACCGAGTTGTACCTAACGGAGGTGGCTTATCGGAAATGAAAGTCAGAATTACGTAAATATTTAAACAGTAACGAACAAAATTTTGCCTATCTGCATTGTTTAACTGATAAAGGAAACGGTCGCCAGCCTAACTAGGCAAGAGAATGATTAACATTCTCGTTCAAGAAAATAGTTATTAGTAACTTTAACGGATAAACACAACCTATACTTGGTCACACGCGAGTGCAATGAACTCTGCCACATACATATGTTTACGGTAAGATTGGAACTAACAGTTAGAGCAGCACAAACTATTTGCAAAATTATAACAGATATCGAAACACACTACTACTTTCAGGGCTTGTTCAAACTGTATGGTCTTTATAACATTACTATTAACATTCACTGCAGGATCATAAATTGAACATAGGTAAAGTTTCCCTCAGTTAAGTACTTTACTATTTAAAATGAAAGTTAATTGGAATCCACTAACAAGTTGCTTCTCACTATCATCTGAATAAAGAAATTATGGTTTCCATAATTAGTGGTCTTTCCGTTACTTGTTACCTAGCATTAACACAATAGACAAACTGTGGATCCTGTTATACTGTTAATATGCACTTCTAATACACAAGAGAGACAAACACTTAGCAAACAAGAGTATATAACGTTTCACAACTGCACTTTTACTACCGTGAGAGATAAAATTAACATATATGTAAGATACTGACTCATCTTCTGCGATTTACAACAGGCAGTAATGTGATCATTTACTAAGAAAACTTTATAAGCCTCAGTCTTAAGAACTTTTAATTTGAAGTTGGCAACAACACATTAATAAGCAGTTTTACTAGGAAAATTATTTTCATCAAGCATCATTAACTTTAACTCATTCTCTTGCCACATTGACTTTAACTTTCTTTTAACTATCTTCAAGAGGCATCAATTAGCAAAACACTGGGCTTTAATGTTCTTTCAGTAAGGACACTCGGATATCACTATAGCTCAACCGGAGAGGAACCTAAGAGGTGTTATGATGAGGAGAAAAATCCAGGTAGGTACATAAATTCATATATAAATTACCTTATATTTGAGCACACTAACACATCCACTAAGCTGATCATTCACTGTACATCATTGTAACATTCCGATACAATGATTGCGCAATGTGGTGGCAACTGCATGTTGGTAGTTGGAATTGCAGGTAGAATTGCTGGACTCTGTCATTTCTTGGTGGCGATGATAGATACAAATTCCAGAATAGTTCCAGCTATTTATCCATCCATCCGAGGCATTGGAAAGTGGCAGAAAAAGCCTCTCTCGGAACCAGCACAATATGAATCTTTTACATGGCAGTGCACAGTTTGGTAGCTCGTCCCCGACTCGTAGCTCGTCCCCGACTGACTCTTGTTCCACCTTTTCTACCTAGGTCAATCACAATTTGCGCGCGCTGCACAGTTTCGTTCCCGAGGGGAATCACAACAACTTTTACATACAGAATAACTAAGATCCCTAAGTGAGGATCAGCAGTTTACATAACAGTAACCAAATACATTAAACAAAACAGAACATTTTCACATATTGACATTTCTACAAAAAATTATTCATTCAGAAATTACAATTATATATAGCAAGTTTTGTTCCCTCCAAATAGAACAAAGAATTTAAATGACAGATATACTACACTGCATAGAATCAAATCATAACATTCAAAGTTTTTACAAAGAAAGGAATATACAATTTTGTGTTATCGATTCAATCAAACAATATTTACAGAAGCTCAACGATGTAACATTAAATAAAGCAAAAGCAAAATAAATCAGTAGAGCATTAGAGCTATGGCGTTACAACACAAATCCGCGAAAAGCTTACAGGAGGTCAAAACCATTGGCACACCTGCCAAACAACAATATAAGACTCTGCGCAGGTGCCGTTCGTGGTCAAATACGACCGCTTCGGTCGCAGGTTCGAATCCTGCCTCGGGCATGGGTGTGTGTGATATCCTTAGGTTAGTTAGGTTTAAGTAGTTCTAAGTTCTAGGGGACTGATGACCTCAGCAGTTAAGTCCCCATAGTGCTCAGAGCCACTTGAACAACAGCGCAACCTGCAGCCTTGACTAGCATCTGCATTTACGCTCAAGCCTGCGTTTGTCTCGGTGTTTCCATACTTTTGCCAAACCCCTGTAGGAGTAATACTAAGAAGGGATGTGAAATGGGTCGAGGATGTAAAATCAAGTTTAGGAAAAACTGAAGAGTTAGATTTGCTGGAAGAGTTCTGGGTTAATTCTGTGCACTCTAAAGGAAATAACATACAAGCCGCTAGTCCAACCATTTATACGGTTTGGAGCCCTTAGCGGGGAGACAGCGAACGATTTCAGAGACACACTGCTAGCATCTAAACAGATCGGCATAGATCACGTTAATGTGTGAAAGAAATACCCGAAGTACTTAAATGGGAATCCTCAGAATAAAGATGACGTAATTCTCGCGAAAACCTTTTCGATTAAATCTAGGGAACCTGTTGTTGTTGTTGTGGTCTTCAGTCCTGAGACTGGTTTGATGCAGCTCTCCATGCTACTCTATCCTGTGCAAGCATCTTCATCTCCCATTACCTACTGCAACCTACATCCTTCTGAATCTGCTTAGTGTATTCATCTCTTGGTCTCCCTCTACGATTTTTACCCTCCACGCTGCCCTTCAGTACTAAATTGGTGATCCCTTGATGCCTCAGAACATGTCCTACCAACCGATCCCTTCTTCTGGTCAAGTTGTGCCTCAAACTTCTCTTCTCCCCAATCCTATTCAATACTTCCTCATTAGTTATGTGGTCTACCCATCTAATCTTCAGCATTCTTCTGTAACACCACATTTCGAAAGCTTCTATTCTCTTCTTGTCCAAACTATTTATCGTCCATGTTTCACTTCCATACATGGCTACACTCCATACGAATACTTTCAGAAATGACTTCCTGACACTTAAATCAATACTGGATGTTAACAAATTTCTCTTCTTCAGAAACGCTTTCCTTGCCATTGCCAGCCTACATTTTATATCCTCTCTACTTCGACCATCATCAGTTATTTTGCTCCCCAAATAGCAAAACTCCTTTACTACTTTAAGTGCCTCATTTCCTAATCTAATTCCCTATAGGGAACCTATAATAGAAGAAGACTATTCTGACAGTTACGCTGTTAACATCGTATATCGCGTGTAGGACCAGAAGAGTAAGGTAAGACACACCATGTGATGAAAAGTATACGGACACCTGGCTGAAAATTACTTACAGATTCGTGGCGCCCTCCATCGGTAATGCTGGCATTCAATTTGGTGTTGGCCCACCCTTAGCCTTGATGACAGTTTCCACTCTCGCAGGCGTATGTTCAATCAGGTGCTAGAAGGTTTCTTGGGGAATGGCAGCCCATTCTTCACAGAGTGCTGCGCTGTGATGAGGTATCGATGTCGGTCGGTGAGGCTTGGCACGAAGTCGGCGTTCCAAAAACATCCCAAAGGTGTTCTATAGGATTCAGGTCAGGACTCTGTGCAGGCCAGTCCATTACAGGGATACTATTGTCGTGTAAGCACTCCGCCTCAAGCCATGCATTATGAACAGATGCTCGATCGTGTTGAAAGATGCATTCGCCATCCCCGAATTGCTCTTCATCAGTGGGAAGCAATAAGGTACTTAAAAAGGTCAATGTAGGCATGTGCTGTGATAATGCCACGGAAAACAGCAAAGGGTGCAAGCCACCTCCATAAAAAACGCGATCACACCATAACACCACCGCCTCCGAATTTTGCTGTTGGCACTGCACACGCTGGCAGATGGCGATCAGCGGGCATTCGCCATACCCACACCCTGGCATCGGATCGCCACATTGTGTACCGTGATTCGTCACTCTATAGAACGTTTTTCCACTGTTCAGTCATCCAATGTTTACGCTCCTTACTCCAAGCAAAACGTCGTTTGGCATTTACCGGCGTGATGTGTGGCTTATGACCAGCCGCTCTAACGTGAAATCCAAATTTTCTCACCTCCCGCCTAACAGTCATAGTACTTGCAGTGGATCCAGATACAGTTTCGAATTCCTGATGGTCTGGATAGACGTCTGCCTGTTACACATTACGACCCTCTTCAACTGTAGGCGATCTCTGTCAGTCAACAGACGAGGTCGACCTGTACGCTTTTGTGATGTACGTGTCTCTCTACGTTTCCACTTCACTGTCACATCGGATGTTTAGGAGTGTGGAAATCTCGCGTACAGAAGTATGACACAAGTGACACCCAATCACCTGACCACGTTCGAAGTCCATGAGTTCCGCAGAGTGCCCCATTCTGCTCTAATGGTTCAAATGGCTCTGAGCACTATGGGACTTAACTTCTGAGGTCATCAGTCCCCTAGAAGTTAGAACTACTTAAACCTAACTAACCTAAGGACATACATCCATGCCCGAAGTAAGATTCGAACATGCTACCGTAGCGGTGGCGCGGTTCCAGACTGAAGCTCCTAGAACCGCTCGGCCACACCGGCCGGCCATTCTGCTCTCACACGATGACTATTGAGGCCGCTGATACGGAGTACCTGGCAGTAGGTGGCAGCACAATGCACCTAATATGGAAAAGTATGTTTTTTGGGGTGTCCGGATACTTTTGATCACATAGTGTGTATTAGTACGCGAGGAGAATAGAACAGAAAACCGAATGTTAGTACATTTGCTTGCGTAGCATAAACGTAGATCTTGATGTAATTGGCTCATTGTCGTCAACTGAGCTAAAACTTGGCTGACATCGCAAGTAGACACAGCGTGGGGTTTGTTAAATTATGTAAAAATGTGAAAGTGGGCTCCTTATCTCACATACGTTAATTAATCAGCCTCCAATGTAATGAATTAGGTGTCTTATGACTACGAAATGAGATAAGAATCACTATTACTTTGGTTTATTCTGATAAAGTTGCCGGCCGCTGGTGGCCGAGCGGTTCTGGCGCTATAGTCTGGAACCGCGCGACCGCTACGGTCGCAGGTTCGAATCCTGCCTCGGGCATGGATGTGTGTGTTTTCCTTAGGTTAGTTAGGTTTAAGTAGTTCTAAGTTCTAGGGGACTTATGACCTCAGCAGTTGAGTCCCATAGTGCTCAGAGCCATTTGAACCATTTGATAAAGTTGTTCATAAAACAATTGACATACAATGATAATGTTGATGTAGTAAGTCCTTGGCTTACTTGACAAAGGGGTCAGGAGGAAGGTTATAATAATTGAGTGAATTAATTGCAATCATGAAATCCAAATGGAAACACGAATAGTGCTACAGAATGGAATACGCCGCACCTATGGTTGGACTTGAAAGCAGACTGTTCACTGAACTTAAATACGAATCTTCAAATGAAGCTCGAAGTGACCAAACTGTTATGAAATGGCTTATTTTCCTGTGCATCATCTCGCATTTGCAGCTCGATGTCACCGTAGTACTGTAGGTGGAGGTTGAAATGGCTGCAGAATCCGTCGCTCGTGGCACTTGCGACCCCCGCCAAAGGCAAAGTACAAATCAGCCGGAAATTTCTCCCTCGATAGATCAGCTCTGTCAGTGGCTCCAGCACAGTCTGACGTTAAAGTCTTTGAAAAGCTATTCTAGATGGAGTCCAAGATAAACATTAAATGATTTCTGATTGAATGTTTTCTACAACGAAATCTTGCATTGTCGCGTGGTGTTCCTTACTGTATTGTGATTTGCTGGGCTTCGGATCTTCCGAGCGCTGACCGATAAAATTTCTCCTTAGAATATGCCAGTCTGTAACACCGAAAATGCAAAAAATGGCTATGAACACTATGGGACTTAACATCTGAGGTCATCAGTCCTCTAGAACTTAGAACTATTTAAACCTAACTATCCTAAAGACATCAAATGGTTCCAATGGCTCTGAGAACTATGGGACTCAACTGCTGAGGTCATAAGTCCCCTAGAACATAGAACTACTTAAACCTAACTAACCTAAGGACATCACACACATCCATGCCCGAGGCAGGATTCGAACCTGCGACCGTAGCGGTCGCGCGGTTCCAGACTGTAGCGCCTAGAACCGCTCGGCCACTCCGGCCGGCTAAAGACATCACACACATCCATGCTCAAGGCAGGATCCGAACCTGCGACCGTAGCGGTCGCGCGGTTCCAGACTGAAGCGCCTAGAACCGTTCGGCCACACCGGCCGGCCCCGAAAATGCAGATAAAATACCTTCTGCACCATCCAGAAGTTTTCGCCGTTTAATATGTGTCGATAACTTGTAATATAATTGCTGGTTATGAATCTGTAAGCTTTATTAGAGAAACTATATTTGACACGTGATGGATGTAGTAGTGTGTTTATTTGTGAACGTTTACAATTGATTGTAATTATAATGTAAATATTGTTAATTGCTGAGTAATGGCCAAAGGAACTTTGTTTAAATGTATGGATAGCAACGACGAAATGGCAGTAGCTGTGCCGTTGTTTACCTTTGCGTATGGAGTGTCTCTCTCGCGCTGCGAGCCGACAGAGACACAGCAGTTTGAGTCTTGGAAGAGTGCGGATGTGTTTATTGGGTGCTCCCGCAAAGGCGGCTCGCAGTTATGATGGCGCCAATGTAGGCGCACCTGCTTTATTCCCAAGGGAGTATTTAGAGCACGGTCGGAGTGGACACGTGGAGCAAGTCGCAGTTCTAACTATTCCCTATCCCACAGTTATCCGTAGCTCTGAAGACGACTCGGGGTTCTCAAACAACAGTAGCAGCGACAGCGGCATCCGAGCATTGTCATCGGCTGCATTCTTCGCCGTCCGCGCTGCTACAACATCGTAAGACTGTTCACTGACAGAGTGTAACTAATATTGTACAGCCATTACCCACTGGCATTTCTTTAACAAACTTTGGCTAACTTTGTTGAATAATAACCCGCAATAATTAAAACTTGTAATGCACTTGTGTTGTCATTGTCCTGAGACATTCTTACCAAGCAGTGTCCCTTTCGTTTCCATGCAGTCACCGAGTATTGTAAAAATATGAAAAGTAGTTAACTATTTATGGCCAGTTTTGTTTGTTTGCTAATGACCAGTTTCAGTCTAAATTTTTCTGCCTCAGTAGCTATTCATTCTTGTATTACATAACATAGGGTTAACTGATTTGCAATTTTGAGTATTAACTTCATTCACTTAAAGTAACGTAAAATTTCACTGGCAAAACTAATAACTAGAGTGCACAGTTTCATTTATTCTGTACATAGCTTAACGAGTAACATTTGCTGGCTTGGTACGCATTTTATTGTTCTTATATTAAAAGAAAATCAGTTGCTCATTTGCTTAAAGTAAATTTAATTCATTCGTTTAATAATTAAAAGTACACTGCTTACCTCTTTCCACGCCGGCCGAAGTGGCCGTGCGGTTAAAGGCGCTGCAGTCTGGAACCGCAAGACCGCTACGGTCGCAGGTTCGAATCCTGCCTCGAGCGTGGATGTTTGTGATGTCCTTAGGTTAGTTGGGTTTAACTAGTTCTAAGTTCTAGGGGACTAATGACCTCAGAAGTTGAGTCCCATAGTGCTCAGAGCCATTTGAACCATTTTGAACCTTTTTCCAAATATTACATTACGTTGTAACGAGTTAACTGAAAGCCATTTTTTATATAACAATGTTTCAGTTACAGTTAGTCATTTATTTAACCAGCATCTTCATTTAACTTTGCTTCCTAAATTTATTGTTCCAGAATAAGTAACTGCAAACTCAGTGGTTTCTGATTCATTTACCTTCTCGTGAACTGTTCGAGCTAACATCTCAAAGATGTTCCGGCTCACATGCGGTTCCTCTTCGTCGAAATGTCTTGGCTCAAAGTCGTCTAGGGGTTGAACCGCACGTGCCGCATCACACGCTCTGTATTAGACACTTGTGACCCTTTGGTTACATTGTCTGGCTTATGCCAAGTTTGCGAAGTTGTATGAACATACAACATTAATATAACATATAATAACAGTAATAATAATATGAAGAGCTAAATTAACGACCCATAAATGATGTAGGCCACACAGTTGCGATTTTGTTAGAATAATATTTATTCAGAAAGCGAACTAATAGCGAAAGTAGCCGTATATAGAATTAGTATTACACTTGAGCACATATCCCTTTGACACAGTTCGATCATTCACAATCTCATCGCGAAATACAAGTTATCTACTCGAAATGTTAGAGTTCACTCCAGGCGGGCGGCTGCTCACCGCTCAGAGACTAAGTCCCGCGATACCACAGAACGCGAAATTTTCTAAGTTGTTTCACTTCCTAGCTGCCTAAAGACCGACCGTCCGCTTTCGCGTCTCCACCACCACTGTACCCTTTGGTGTCTAGACGAGACCTACACTGTCCGCTTTCGCGTCTGCACCAGCACTGTCCCTCTGCCCGTCCCCGGCCGCGTTTCCCGCGCGCCGAATCTCCTCCATCTGATTCGTTACAGCTTATTCTACATTATTTTACATTTTGACATATTTAAATAACCAAAGCTTGATCACTTTCAAGTCCTAAATAAAGTAACAATAATATCCATTACATAGTAAACGCTAAATTCTTTTACATAAAACCGATACTGTTTCCTTCTTAACTTTGAATTGCACAGCCAGTAGCCTTCCACCAATGTGCTTTCCGATAAATAAATAAATAACAAAAGTAACTATTATGCACTAAACTCCACAACAAATATTCTACTACCTAATGACTCAATAAGGTGTCAGCCGGTCGCGGTGGCCGAGCGGTTTTAGGCGCTTCAGTCCGGAACCGCGAGACTGCTACGGTCGCAGGTCCGAATCCTGCCGCTGGCATGAATGTGTGTGATGTCCTTAGGTTAGGTAGGTTTAATTAGTTCTAAGTTCTAGGGGACTGATGACTTCAGATGTTAAGTCCCATAGTGCTCAGAGACATTTGAACAATAAGGTGTCATGTTGTCATAGTTCAATGTGTTTTGTGTGGAGGAAATGATTACCTGATGTTTCACTGAAAATACTGATAAATTTACTATACCTTTCAAATAAATAATGTTTCAGAGTTGATATTTACAACGTTTGTCATTTTAATGATGCGCTTCGATATGAAATGTCGATTGTTAAGATCGACTAAAGCGTTCAGATTTTAGCAATCAAGTGTTTGTTACAAAACTTGTGAATTTCACTTTAACAGCGAATCCTAAACTATTGCAGATATTATCAGTATGGAAGTTTTATTCGGATCACCATGAAAATTTATGAAGGATGGTAGATTGAAATTACTGTGGCTTCATTCCCTGAATTGCTATTGAATTAAATAGTTTTCATACATGCTTCTCTTCATGGACGATCTTAGGTGCGCCATATTTAACACCGCTACGTCTCCCTGTCCACAAACATATTCTACGAGGGTTTCCCTATGACATAGGTTCCCACTCGAACACTATAGCGCTTAGACCTCATTCAGCACAATAGACGCCTGTGAATTTCCCCATCTCGTGGCGAATCTTCGCTCTTTGTGGCCCACGGTTCTGGACGACAGCGTTCGTTTGACAATTCCTGAAGGCTGACTCTTTCGACCGTATGCTTAAGTGAGAGCGAAATGCTCGTTAACTCACAACTGTGGCGCTGTGGAAAAGTATGACAACCTTCTGTTGCTACGCCAGTGATTACTTGCTTATTTTTCTTTGCCATTACTTTCTTAGGATTATGGATATTCATTGCCCTATTGGGCTGACGACCGTTTAACTATCCTTTTTTGCTGATCAGTTTTTTTAATTAAATATTACGTGGTACCATCTATTCTCCTGTGTGGTTCGTGAGCGATTAGTCAATTATTATCAATATTTAGATTAGGTTTAGAATAGATTCTTCCGTCAGAAGGGCCTGTTGTGCACTTTCCTCCTACGGACCAGTATTATTTTCCTTCGGTAACGAAAGCTTTACTCGTTTTAATATTTCAGTAGGCATACGCGATGAGGTTCGTTTGTATCGCAATCCAATAGACCCATTAGGAAGTCCCCTTCCCCGGGCCATCTGCTGTTTGGTTAACCACTAACGTGTGTTCTGCCATTTTACACAGAAAAAGGTACTCTAATTCTCTCTCTGTCTCTCTCACTCTGTGAGCAATGAGGTGGTCCTCGTCGCCTAGCCTCGTGCTTATTTATGTAAGCCAATCCCTGAGATTCTTACATTGTGTAAACTTTTTGCTATTTGTGAAATCAACACGTCCAGTGGCGTCTCATGCCGTCAAAGGCATATTCGAAATGTTTATCTGTGGTGTCTGGTGCTTTTCCGAGAAATACTCAGCTTCCTGCTTTTGTGCACAATATTGCCTTGTGCTGAAAACGTTCCTCCTCTTTCCACTCTCCTGGGTTGCAAAATGTTTTGCCGCAGGGGGCTTAAGCCATGGGAAATCCTATCTGTGTTCATCCGCGATGCTTTGGGCACCCCAGCGCGACAGTACAAACAGCTGTCCGGCCTGTGGGTTAATGGCCTACACCTCTCCCGGGGGTCCTTCTGTGAAATGGCTTGGTGGTATACTTTTACTCTCCTGGAAGCCCCCATGCTTCTGCACCATCCAGAATGCTTTCAACGTCCTTTCATTTATATAAGACATGCAACTCTGAACCAAGGGTAAACGGAGAGTAAGGTTACATTAGTAAACTGCCGACAGTTATATTCCTCAGTATGGATTAACTATTCTGATCGTGGGTCTTTCATTATGAATTTACATACGGTATGCACCTTTTTCCAGAGAAACGGTCACGTAACAACATCAACATGGGGACAATGTGATTTAGTAGTTGTGCTCTTGTTAAATATGTTATGCTTCTATCTTTTTTTAGCCTACAAACAGATTCATCAAGTCTGTCGTAGAGAAACCCCCATTATAAGTATGTATTATGATTCAGCTTAGCATTTTTGGAAACACGGAATATTTTCAGATCATTGGTGCGAAAAAAGCTTCAAAGGGTGGCTAAATCCATAATTAATGCAGTCTTTGCCTTAACACTTGCACACTGAAGCATTTAGACAAACAAAAGTTCATCATTGTCACCAAATATCATGTTCGTTTCTTGTCAGTGGAGTAATGATTAATTAGAAAACGATTATGGAAGGAACCTATGATGGCATTTCGAAACATTTTATTACAGCAGTCACTTAAGTGATTTATGGAAATAATGAGAGATATTAAGCATGATATATCAGTCCGATATCTAACGCCACATCCTTTACTTTGCTAGCCTCCTAAGAGTCCACGGCCTTCGTAAATGTGGTTGTTCAGAACGCACTGGATATTCCGTCCTCCATAACACGGTTCTTTTGTCATATCGATGAGCAAATGGTTAAAATCTTAAAGATGTGTGTGTACTATCAAAGCCTCAATCCATTGTTGCCCTCTATAAATCAAACTCAAACATGAAAAAAGCTATAAATACACTGCAGTAGGACCGTGGCAACAGCAATTTTAATAAAATATGTTGATGACAACAACGACTCACTATCCTTTGACAATGTCTGCCAGCGATGACAGTGACACTTCATCCGATTTAAAGAATTCACATCAGTCTAAAAACACCAAACACTGCGTGAAGAACAACGGTTTAAATTAAATATTCTTCGTCACGAGTTAACAAAGCAGTCCGAAAGCAGATCATCGTAAATTCGAAATCAGATAACTTTAAGTTCGACTGACGTTTGTTGACGGTAAGTTGCCTTTAACGACTGATTTTCTTCATTTGATTTGTCGGCCTGTAATGTCCTCTTTGTCAACGAGACGATAGCCTCTTGTCTTCCCTGTATCCACTCTTCCTTTCCATTCATAAAAATTACTACAAAGTGAAAACGATAGTACCATTGTTTGTGTATATTGCAAGGACTTTCACAATGATGTCGAGGCGAGTCCCTAATGGACATGATTTTCTTATTACCAAATTCAGTCATGTATGCAGTGTGTAGATTGTGCTAGTAATTTCCGTCATACAATTCGTAGATTGTAGAAAAGATTTTGCAGATAAAGTTTTAAATGAAACATTTTCCTTTTCTGTGCTACAAAGAATATAGAATCGGCTCACTTACTCAAGACCCGGGCCAGGTTTGGAGTTACGTGGTTCTCCTCCGTGACAGGCGTTTATGGTATGTTCTCCTGATATAGTATGACATCCTCTGTTAACAAGCAAGTAGCGTAATTGGGAGATTAGGCCTAATGGCTTGTTTTCCTTTCAGGAATACTGCTGGAGTTCTTAGAAGACGTGCCATAGCATAGTCGTAAATAAACGCGCCGTCGATATTACGGCTCGCCAGCACGTTTAGCAGTTCCCATCTGACACAACAGTCGGCTTAAAGTAGATACATCGAAATGGACGACGTGCTTGGTTGTCATAGCCACTGAGTATGACTCCGTGATTCATTGACCAGCAGTAACACACACGAAGTCTTGTCTCCAAGACTCCTGGAAAATCAGAAGAACATCAGCTAAAAATTTGGGAGGGGATAAGTGATTATACACTGCACAGCCAGTGACGAACGTAGCATAGCTCACCGAGCTGATACTGTTGGCATTCAATAAACAGGGTGCTCTGCAGCTCGTGGTCGTGCGGTAGCGTTCTCGCTTCCCGCGCCCGGGTTCCCGGGTTCGATTCCCGGCGGGGTCAGGGATTTTCTCTGCCTCGTGATGACTGGGTGTTGTGTGATGCCCTTAGGTTAGTTAGGTTTAGGTAGTTCTAAGTTCTAGGGGACTGATGACCATAGATGTTAAGTCCCATAGTGCTCAGAGCCAGCCAGGGTGATCTAGATACCCCTACAACTGTCGTTTTATGCAACCCGCAATGTTACATCTGGCCATCACTATCCACACACGAGATTTTCATATTGTCTCTCTTGTTATGTGCCAACTATTAGTCATACGGATAAAAATGAACAGCGCCTTTCTGGGGAAATTTAATGTAATTAAATTTTGTACTGGGGTACGGTTTCGCTAAAGGCTGCAGTTTTAGAGTTATTCAAGAAAAAAAAACACACGTGTGCTTCAAGCGCACCTCCACCTCCACACTCAACTACTACCGCCGGCCACGGTGGTCTAGCGGTTCTAGATGCGCAGTCCGGAACCGCGCGACTGCTACGGTCGCAGGTTCGAATCCTGCCTCGGGCATGGATGTGTGTGATGTCCTTAGGTTAGTTAGATTTAAGTAGTTCTAAGTTCTAGGGGACTGACGACCACAGATGTTAAGTCCCATAGTGCTCAGAACCATTTGAACCACTACCGCTCAGAAGTTCTAGTATATTGTTCATGGCACTACCTTCTGCCGCTATACAAATATTTGCGGCTGCACGAATTATGTCCCACATTCGACATTCTTCGGCCTTGACTGGCTGACCTTCTTACGCCACCAACTTAGTCGAGCACTTACAAATTGTAAAATTGACGTTTGTGTAGATTTTACTTAACAGTTACGTGAATTTTAACAGCATAACATAAACAACTGCATCGTTGTCTTCGTCACGTCCTCTGACTACGAAACTGCTGTGCTTGTAACGGTAGAGTTTTGATCGAAATGTTAAGGTAATTAATATTAGCGTAACGTTTTCAACAGCTGTTTTTCGTTCATTAAACTCACTGACGGACTTCAATGAATATTGTTTAATTAAGTAGCCAACAGTGCTGGTGGCATAATAGCCCATCGCAAATACGAGGGTAACCCCAAAAGTAAGGTCTCCTATTTTTTTATAAGTACATAGACCTGTTTATTTCTACAATGGTTTACATCAGTTTACAGCTTGAACATTTAGCTATTTTTCGACATAAGCACCATTTCTGCGATGCATTTTTGTAGACTCTGTGGCAGTTTTTGTATGCCCATGTCATACCAGCTCGCCGCCATGATGTTTAGAAAGTTATGAACCTCTTCTTTCACCTCGCCGTCGGTGCTGAATCGCTGGGACCACAATTCACGCTCACAGGTACTGTGATATTCTGAATAAACTCAAACGGGCAATTCAGAACCGGAGCGTACACATTCTCTATGACAACGCTGGCCCACACATCGCTCGGCAAACCGTTGCTCTCCTGCAACAGTTTCAGTGGAACATAATCACTCATATTACCCCCCACTATAGGGTGCTATAGTCCTGACTTGGCGCCCAATGACTATCACCTGTAGCCGGCCGGTGTGGCCGTGCGGTTAAAGGCGCTTCAGTCTGGAACCGCGTGATCGCTACGGTCGCAGGTTCGAATCCTGCCTCGGGCATGGATGTGTGTGATGTCCTTAGGTTAGTTAGGTTTAAGTAGTTCTAAGTTCTAGGGGACTGATGACCACAGATGTTAAGTCCCATAGTGCTCAGAGCCATTTGAACTATCACCTGTTCCCTAGGTTAAAAGAACATTTGACCAGAAAGCGATTCAGCTCCGAAGACGAGGTGAAAGAAGAGGTTCATAACTTTCTTAACAGCATGGCGGCGAGGCGGTATGAAATGGGCACACAAAAACTGCCACAGAGTCTACAAAAATGCGAAATGTCGAAAAATAGCTAAATGTTCAAGCTGTAAACTGATGTAAACCATTGTAGAAATAAACAGGTCTATGTACTTATGGAAAAATAAGAGACCTTACTTTTGGGATTACCCTCGTAGTTCGTGTAGTCGGAAATTTTTGTACTGTGGTAGGAAGGAGTGCCATGAATAAAATACTAGATGTCCTTACTGGTAAGAGATAAGTGTGAGATTAAGGTGTGTTTGAAGTTTACTTTTCTTGAATAACCCGAAAACGAAAACCAGCGAAAAGTATCCCATGACAAAATTTAACAACATCAAATTTCCTACAAAAATGTTCTGTTCACTTTTTGCTGCAGGACTAACAGTTCGCGCGTAGAGAGCGAGAGTATGAAAATCTCGCGCATTGTTTACGAAAACCAGTTATAAGATTGCGGGTTGCATAAAACGACAGCGGTAGGGGCAGCTGACTCATTCCGTATGCAGTAGTTAACGACGTAGGAACCATCAATTTAGCGTGAGAGCCATAACAAACGTTTCATTATACCGTGGAAATGGAGCATTTACGAGAACACATTCTAAAACTTTATTTATGAAGATTCCTTTTGCACATAACACGATCTGTTGAAATCCCTGTACAAATAGAAAGACTTCAACAACTGCCTGTGACGAGCAATGTGTGCAAGTGTAAGTGTGTGTGTGTGTGTGTGTGTGTGTGTGTGTGTGTAGTGCTACAGTTACCATTTGAAAGAAAGGAATGAAGAATGTGATAGAAGCTACAACTGAATTCTCTCGATGGGAACCGATAAATACAAATAGAAATGAATCAACTATGGCCTTATGAAAGGAAAGAACTGTTCAGTTATGGTGTTCAATGAAATTTCTTTTCTACGCCATCTCAACGTTTTTACCTCCTTTGCGGGAGTCTTCGTCGGAAGTTCTTGAAATGTCTAAACACTCCATCTGGATTACTTTTTAGGAAGATCCGAGCTATGTAGGTGAAAACTTAAATTCGAGAGGAGAAAGGGGAAGAAGAAATACAAAGAAAGAAAAGTAACACAGTTTAACAACGTACAAGATTTGATCCGGACTGAAGAAAACCGCTAAATTATAGATCCTTATCACTGAGATACACTGAGATACTTGCAGATTTTCAATAGGATTTTTTAAATATATACCGCTTTCGAACATTAGGAAATAACTCGAGGAAAACCACCCAGTGACAAATAGCCAGCATGGATTCAGAAAATATCATTATTGTGAAACACAACTGATACTTTATTGACGCAAAGTAATGAATGTTACTGACAGGACATTTCAAGCTTATCCCATATTTTTTAGATTTCCGTTACCTATTTGACAACGTGTCTCTCAGGCGTCTTCTGATCAAACTGCGTGCCTATGGAGTATCGCCTGAGTTGTGTGACTGTATTCGTGGTTTCCTGTTTGAAAGGTCACAATTCGTAGTAAATTCATCAGGTGGTCAATACGAATTACAAAATAATTTAGACAAGTTATCGGCTTGGTGGGCAAAGTAATAGTTGACACTGAACAACAAAAAGTATGGGATCGTTCGCATTAGTACTACAAAAATTCTACTGAATTTCGACTGCACGGTAATTCATACAAATTTAAATGTTGTCGATTCAGCTAAATACCTCGGGACTACAATTACGAACATCGTAAAATGGAATCATCATATAGAAACTATTGTCAGGAAGGAGAACCAAAGACTACGTCTACTGGCAGAATACTTAGGAGATGCGAGAAATATACTAAAGTGACTGCCTACAGTACGAGGGAGGGAGGGGTCGAAAAGTTTCTAGCCTAACAAATAAAGAATGACAGAAATTTCATAATACCAATTTATTTTTCAATATAATACCCATGTACACTAATACATTTGCGGCGCTCGGGTAACTTCTGCAAACCATTCAAATAAAAGGTCTTCGATGTCGAGTCCAACCAAGCGTTCACAGCCTCAATCACTGCATCATCATTGTCAAAACGTCGTCCTTTGAGTTCTTTTCTTAGGTTTGGGAAAAGAAAAAGTCTGATGGAGCCAAGCCTGGAGAATATGGCGGATGCCATAACAATTCGAACCCGAAGTCACTCAGTTTCCCGTGTTGCGACGTCTTTGTGTGTCGGTGCGTTGCCCTGATTCAACAGAACTCCGCTCGCCAATTTCCCGTGTCTTTTTTTCTTTATCTCTTCTCTCAAACGGCGCAGGAGGGTGCAATAGTATGATGCATTGGTAGTTACACCCTGTTGCAAGTAATTCACTATAATTTCCGCTTCTGCATCTCGCAAGACCGATGCGATCTTCTTACTGGCTGATTTTTGCAGTCCGCAGCTCTTGGTCCTGCGTCAGCGTTCTCGCTTGCCACGCCCGGGTTCCCGGGTTCGATTCCCGGCGGGGTCAGGGATTTTCTCTGCCTCGTGATGACTGGGTGTTGTGTGCTGTCCGTAGGTTAGTTAGGTTTAAATAGTTCTAAGTTCTAGGGGACTGATGACCATAGATGTTAAGTCCCATAGTGCTCAAAGCCATTTGAACCATTTTTTGCACTTAGAATTTTTTAGGGGTAGGGGATGAAGGATGTTTTCGTTGTTGTGACTGTTGTTTTGTCTCATGGTCGAAGTGATGAACCCACTTTTCGTCTATTGTCACATACCTTGCCAGAAAGCCGTCTTCATCCACATCAACTTGGCGGACGATTTCTTCACCACACTGCGCACGCTCCCATCTCTGATCTGCATTCAAGTCTTTCGGGACCCGCAGAGATGAAACTTTCCGCTTTCCTAAAATATCTACAACGATGTCATGGGCTAGCCCATGGGAGATTCCAAATCTGGTTTCAATGTGTTGCAACGTTGTCCATCAATCCTGCAAAATCGTATCGTGAATTGTAGTCACTGCTTCATCAGCGGTAAGGGAGACAGGCATTCCAGTGCTTGGCGCAACTTCCACACTCGTTCTTCCACGTTTGAAGTCTGGCACCCAGTTTTTCACTGTTACATAAGACGGAGGACTGTTATTAAATGCATTCCTCATGTCTTCCGCAGTTTCCTTGGGCGTCATTTCTTTCAAATGAAGATATTCAATCACAGCACGGTTCTCGATATTCGCCCTTTTGCTTACAGTACGGTATAAAACGCAAACTAACGAAGCTAGAGCCGCGAAATTTGACTTGTATACCCACAAAGGCTCACCATAAAAGTAGATGCTGTTGTTTTTGCGAGACATTACGGTAACTATCTCGGGCTAGAAACTTTTCGACCGCTTCTCGTACGCTTGTCCATCCTCTTCTGGAGTACTGCTCTCTTGTGTGGAATCCTTACCTGATAGGATGGCATAGCATCGAAATAGTCCAAAGAAGAACACCTCGTCTTGTATTAACGCGAAATAGCGATGAGACACGCGTGCTACTGTTGCAATCATTGAAACAAAAGTGCGTTACCTTGCGGCGTCATCTTTTCACGAAATGTCAATCATCAATTTCTCCTCGAAATACTAATATATTTTGTTGACTCACACCACCGTAGGGAGGAAAGACCATCGTGATAAAATAAGAAAAATCAGATCTAGCACGGAAAGTTTTATGCGTTCATTTTTCCAATCGTGTTATTCGAGACTGGGACGACCGAGGAGTAGACAGTTCGAAAGCGGATCCACGAACCCTCTACCAAGCACTTAAAGTATGAATTGCAGAGTATTAATGTAGATGACGATGAAAACCAAAGCTCATATAACTGCTCAAATGACTGCCTCGTGCCGGCCGGGATGGCCGAGCGGTTCTAAGCGCTACAGTCTGGAACCGCGCGACCGCTACGTTCGCAGGTTCGAATCCTGCCTCGGGCAGGGATGTGTGTGATGGGTACTGCATCGCACAAATCGACTGCGACAGGCGGGTCGTATGCCTCACTTCAACAGACTCTGAGGAAAGTCTTGGGAACTGATGCGCAACATCAACCAATGAGCTATAAAACAGTTTCATCGCTACTGTATCAGTGCGATGTAGCATATAAGTAGCTGAGTCACCGCAGTAGACACTGTTTCGCTTTTCACTTTACGACACGTCCGCAGACAAATTTGGTTCGCAAGCAAGGAGCTTCTTTGCTCTAGTAATGGACCCAGCTCTTCTCGTAGCTCAATAAAACGCGACTACGCTATGATTGACGATTTTTTTTCACTCTCTCCCTCTTTCCAATACATCCGACTTCGGCTTGATCCTTCTTGCTCCGAAATGGCTCCCCATATAAGCACATAGCACTTGCGGGCAGCCGCAGCAAGTCACATATTAATAAAGAATTTATTTTACTCGCCGCCGCAGCGTCCGCCGGTCCATTGTGCACGACGGTAAAGTAGCCGCAATGACCACGTAGGTGGCATTACATTACGGTAGCCAAGTACACGGGGAAGAATGTTATTATCGTAATGACGCGGCCGCTTCACTTGATTTAGACCCATTACGCGCGTAATTTCGGTTTTATTTTCCCCCGGCGCCGTAATTCCACGGCAGCGCAACAAAAGGACGGACGTGGCGGAGGCGGCGGTGGCGTCGTCGGCGGCGGCGGTGGCGGTGGCGGCGGCAGCTCCTTCCGCCCCACGGACCACAAATTTGTGAGGGGGCGGAAGGGGGGCATGGGGAGGGGGGTCCCGTCCGTCCGCGCCGCGCGCATCTTCACTCCCCGAGACCCCGCCCCCAAGAAATCCACCTATTGTGTTGTATCGGCCGGGCGGCGGCGCAAGCTGCGGCCGGGTCCTATTTATCCGCGGATAAACACAGACGTTGGACGCACAAAGACTGCAATCTCACCTGCTTGTAATGACACTCGTTCGGAAATTACGTATCGGGACGACGGGTGGGTGCGAGGGGCGCTGATGCCCGGCTGCAGGTGAGGCGGCAGGAAGTCTTGGTGGACCAAGGGCAGGGGGGGGGGGGGGGGGGGAGAGAAGGGCGAGGGTCGGGGACCGTGCCGGGCCGGGCCGGGCCGGCCGCTGGTTAGTACCCCCGGTAGTCCGGCTGGCGTGCGTGCCGGCATGCTTCCGACCAGACAGCCGCACTTCTAACCTCTGCGTTACCAGTGCACTCTGTACGAGGCGACACAGGCGCTTGTTCTCAAGGCTACAGCTATTTCCATAAACGGCTGTAACAACACCATGCGTCCACATAGTTGGATCACTTGCTTACTGACACTGATATGTTACAAGGTATCGGATACTGGCCCATAAATAGCAACAACGTAGTACAAATTATGAACAATCTTTCTTTAGCAAAAGCCGGCCGCGTGTGGCCGAGCGGTTCTAGGCGCTTCAGGCTGGAACTGCGCGACGCTACGGTCGCAGGTTCGAATCCTGCCTCGGGCATGGGTGTGTGTGATGTCCTTAGGTTAGTTAGGTTTAAGTAGTTCTAAGTTATAGGGGACTGATTACCTCAGATGTTAAGTCCCATAGTGCTCAGAGCCATTTGAACCATCTTTAGCAAAGAAATTCTTTTATCAAGACGTTTATCACACTACCCCGTCGGTAACAGTGCTAAATTACAATACAGCATGTCAAATTAAACACCTTTCAACCGTCTAGTTTCCAAACTTACTTTATTTGGCTACCACTTTCAGCGTTTTACTACGCTATCTTCAGGCCCCTGACCGACGTGTAGGACGATTCTATCTTGGTTGTGATCAAAACAGTGGCCAGAAATGCTGGTATTAATTGGTTCAAATGGCTCAGCACTATGGGACTCAACAACGCAGGTCATCAGTCCCCTAGGCTTAGAACTACTTAAACCTAAGGACATCACACACATCCATGCCCGAGGCAGGATTCGAACCTGCGACCGTAGCAGCAGCGCGGTTCCGGACTGGAGCGCCTAGAGCCGCACGGCCACCGCGGCCGGCACTGGTATTAGTAGATTTTTGCTATAGCGATCACTTCAACCATCATCTGCCGACTCTGACGATGAGGTGAGGCAGTGGGAAGTCTGGCTCACCGGGGGGAGGGGTAGGAGAATAGGAGAATAGGCGCGAGGTTCGGGCACCGTGCCGACGCTGAAACAGGTAGTCGAATAAAATAAGTTTGGAAACTAGAGTGCTGAAAGGTGTTTAATTTGACATCGTGTATAGAACAACCAAGTCCCGCAACCATCTCTAAAAAGACAGGGACTTAGGTTACAATAGGTCCAGAAGGTCCAGACCATTGAACTTAAAGTCTAAAATAAAATGAAATGACCGTATAGCGCCGGCCGGTGTGGCCGAGCGGTTCTAGGCGCCACAGTCTGGAACCACGCAACCGCTACGGTCGCCGTTTCGAATCCTGCCTCGGGCATGGATGTGTGTGAGGTCCTTAGGTTAGTTAGGTTTAAGTAGTTCTAAGTTCTAGGGGACTGATTACCTCAGATGTTAAGTCCCATAGTGCTCAGAGCCAGTTTTTGATTGTATGACATTCGTAGGCGGGAGTGCTCACCCGGCCCTTGTGAAGCAAAGAGGAGCTACTTGGTTGAGAAGCAGCGTCCGGGAGAGTGGTGTGGTGACCACATGCCCTTCCATAACCGCATCCGGTGATACTTGTGGGCTGAGGATGACACGGCGGTGGGTCGGTGCCGTTGGGCTTTCGGGCCCTGTTCGGGAGGAGTTAGTTTTTAGTCTGGAGTCCCCACCTGGGGAAGTTCGGCCGCCGAGTTGCAAGTCTAAACGTCACAGCGGACGACTTACGTGTCGATGGTGATGAGGTCAACACAGCACCCAGCCCCCCAACCGGATATAATCTCCGACCCGCTCGGGAATCTAACCAGTGTCCGCTGCAAGGCAGTTATACAAGTTGGCCACTTTTTTATTATTACACAAACGGTAACAAAAATAATTACAAAAAAAGGGTTCAAATGGCTCTGAACACTATGGGACTTAACATCTGAGGTCATCAGTCACCTAGAACTTAGAACTACTTAAACCTATTACCCATACTCAATTATTCGGTAAACCCTTGATGTATGCTTCTTAGTCTTCTCCGGAGTAAATTACGGTGACAGACCAGCAGTCCGGAACAGGGGTATTGCAAATTCCTTTTCTGCCTTGTTACATTTGCCAATTTCAGCCTCCTAACAGCATCCTAACAGATACCAGATGTTTGATGCGATAGTCAGGTGTATGGTGCACTACTGATTTATTTTTCACGTGTGACTTCTGGAGAGGTTAGGGTCGGCAATGCGTTGCAGAAGTAGAGGGAACCTCTCCACGGCACTTTTAGTGCTTCTTGATCCAACCCATCCCCTGTCAATGAGGAAGTCGCGTCTTCCTAACCTATATCCCCCTTCTTCCGGAGCATGTTACCATATTTCTTATTGTGGTCCGGATACTTAAATGTTTTTTTTTTTCAGATTCAGTTTCCACATTCATTTTGTATTTAAGATGTTCACCGCTCCCAATATTAATAAGCTGAATAGAAAGTATTGATGTTCCACAATGATACTGATTAAATAGTTCGTTATCAGCCAGCTTTCGTCTTCTTAGATCATCGTCAGGTAACTTAATACTAAACAGATAATCCACACAACTTCAGCAAGAATGCATAGATGTACAACAGTTGCTGTGCAAATAAAGGTGACATTTTATGACTGTATCAATACAAAACACAAACATAATGTAATACCTAAAGAGACACTGGACAAATAAATCTTATAAGACAGTATATTCAAATACTACAACCATGTCAATGTATAAGCCAGAAATGTTTTACAAGTGAGTGTGTCGTATGGACGAACTAGTGAATTTGACGAACGAACCGAAAAAAGGAAGCGAGAGAAATAAATATCTGGAATGTCTGTGTGGACCAGTTGTAACAATGGTGAGTGAAATAATGAATGGCTGCTACTTTAATGTAAGTAATGATTGAGTAGTGGAACGGCGTTTGGTCGTTAAGGACGAGGTCAGGCACAGTATCAACAATATTTTATATACAGCAAAGGTCAGTTGTCACTGAAACCGATAGTAAAGAGACGCTCATTCGTGCTGACGTTGTTATTAACGACTTTGTACCACGCTGTCCTCACGTCAGACGAAAGAACATTACTGCTGATATTTTGCCAGATTACATTCCACACTATTCTGGCATATTTAGTTTCTATGCTGTTTTCCCTTTCGTGTCTCCTTCTTTCTCGTAAAATTGCCTTCCCCCAATGAGCTTTAGATTTCAAGAGCTTTATGTTAAGATAGCTTAGTTCAAGATAAAATTCCCTAATATATTTTAGTTCAAAACTTACATTTCGTGTAGAGCAACATACAGGGTGGTCCATTGATCGTGACCGGGCCAAATATCTCACGAAATAAGCGTCAAACGAAAAAACTACAAAGAACGAAACTTGTATAGCTTGAATGGGGAAACCAGATGGCGCTATGGTTGGCCCGCTAGATGGCGCTGCCATAGGTCAAACGGATATCAACTGCATTTAAAAAAATGGGAACCCCCATTTTTATTATATATTCGTGTAGTACGAAAGGAAATATTAATGTTTCAGTTGGACCCCTTTTTTCGTTTTGTGATAGATGGCGTTTTAATAGTCACAAACATATGGCTCACAATTTTAGACGAACAGTTGGTAACAGGTAGGTTTTTAAATTAAAATACAGAACGTAGATACGTTTGGACATGTTATTTCGGTTGTTCTAATGTGATACATGTACCTTTGTGAAATTATCATTTTTGAGAGCACATGCTATTACAGGTTGATTACCGGTAAATACCACATTAATGTAATAAATCCTCAAAATGATGCCCGTCAAACTCAATGCATTTGGCAATACGTGAAACGACATTCCTCTCAACAACGAGTAGTTCGCCTTCCGTAATGTTCGCACACGCACTGACAATGCGCTGACGCATGTTGTCATGTTGTTGTCGGTAGATCACGATAGCAAATATCCTTCAACTTTCCCCACAGAAAAAAATCCGAGGACGTCAGATCCGGTGAACGTGCGGGCCATGGTATGGTGCTTCGACGACCAATCCACCTGTCATGAAATATGCTATTCAGTACCGCTTCAACTGCACCGGAACTATGTATCGGACATCCATCATGTTGGAAGTACATCGCCATTCTGTCATGCAATGAAACATCTTGTAGTAACATCGGTAGAACATTACGTAGGAAATCAGCATACATTGCACCATTTAGATTGCCATCGATAAGATGGGGGCCAATTATCTTTCCTCCCATAATGCCGCACCATACATTAACCCGCCAAGGTCGATGATGTTCAACTTGTCGCAGCCATCGTGGATTTACCGTTGCCCAATGGTGCATATTATGGCGGTTTACGTTACCGCTGTTGGTGAATGACGCTTCGTCGCTAAATACTCGTAGAACGCGTGCAAAAAAATCTGTCATCGTCCCGTAATTTCTCTTGTGCCCAGTGGCAGAACTGGACACGACGTTCAAAGTCGTCGCCATGCAATTCCTGGTGCATAGAAATATGGAAAGGGTGCAGTCGATGTTGATGTAGGATTCTCAACACCGACGTTTTTGAGATTCCCGATTCTCGCGCAATTTATCTGCTACTGATGTGCGGATTAGCGGCAACAGCAGCTAAAACACCTAATTCGGCATCATCATTCGTTGCAGGTCGTGGTTAACGTTTCACATGTAGCTGAACACTTCCTGTTTTCTTAAATAACGTAACTATCCAGCGAACGGTCCGGACACTTGGTTATGTCGTCCAGCGACATACATAGCACAAGCCCGTTGGGCATTTTGATCACAATAGCCATACATCAACACGATATCGACCTTTTCCGTAACTGGTAAACGCCCCATTTTAACACCGGTAATGTATCACGAAGCAAATACCGTCCGCACTGGAGGAATGTTACGTGATACCACGTACTTATACGTTTTTGACTATTACAGCGCCATCTATCACAAAGCGAAAAAAGTGGTTCAACTAAAACATTCCTATTTCTTTACGTACTACATGAATATGTAATAAATAATGGGGGTTCCTATTTTAAAAAACGCAGTTGATATCCGTTTGACCTATGGCAGCGCCATCTAGCGGGCCAACCATAGCGCCATCTTGTTTCCCCCTTCAAGCTAGACGAGTTACGTTCTTTGTAGTTTTTTCGTTTGATGCTTATTTCGTGAGATATTTGGCCCGGTCACTATCAATGGACCACCCTGTATAGAAGCATGTGCATGTGAGCTTAAACTAAATAATAGCACTTTTATAATTGCAGTCGTGTATAGGTCCCCATTGGGAAATTTTCAACTATTTTTGAAAAAACTTGTATTCTTTGTTGCGCTATCTATCAGACAAAGGAAAGCAAATTATTGTTTGTGGGGATTTAAACGTAGATTTTCTGAAAGAGTCCGATAGAAATCTTGATCTTGAAGAATTATTTGGTTCTTTCAATTTGACATCAGTTATTGATTTTTCTTCTCGTGTGGTTCAGGAAAGTAGCACACTGACAGATAACGTTTTCATAGACCAAGATAAATCTAATCAAATAAAAATGTTTCCTTTTATGAATGGTCTGTCTGATCACGATGCACAGATAGTTACAGTACATGATGTAGCTCCATACAGTAATGCAAAACAGTTCTCCAAAACAGTGTGTTCCATTAACGATTTAACAATTCAAAATTTGAGCGAAAGCTTGCAACAGTTAGAATGGGATGAGGTGTATAGAGAACATGATGCTAATTTGAAATTTAACCTACTTCATGATAGCTTTGTGAGTACATTTGAAGACAGTTTCCCTAAGAAACAGTGAAATATAATTGTAAGAAACCACGTAAAAAGCTATAGCTTACTAAAGGGATAAAAATATCTGGTAAACAGAAAAGAGAAATGTATCTTATAGCCAAGACGAGTAATGATCCTGAAACAGTGAAACATTATAGAAACTACTGCACCGTATTAAGAAAAGTTATTAAAAACTCCAGAGTATGTCTGAGATTAGTACATCTGATAATAAAATTAAAACAATTTGGAATATTGTGAAAAGGGAAACAGGGCAGCCGAGAGCACAGGAAGACTGCGTTTCTATCAAACACAATGAAAAGTTTTTTAACAAGAAGTCAGAAGTAGAAAACATTTTTAATAATCATTTTTAAGCGTTTTAGAGAAAATAGTATCCAGCTATTCATTACAAAATGCAAGGCAGTATATGGAACAGGCTGTTCTTATGAAATTTGATAAAACTGAAACTGAACCCACCTCTCCTACTGAAATTAGGGAAATAATAAATTCACCCAAAAGTAAAAGCTCACATGCAATTGATAACATTTCCAACAGAGAACTAAAGGCTTGTTCTCAATAAATAAATAGTAATCTCAGCCACATGTGTAGTTGCTCACTGAAACTGGGCATTTTTCCAAATAGACTGAAATATGCTATTGTTAAACGATTGCATAAAAAAGGGGATAGATCTGATGCTAACAACTACCGCCCAATCTCACTTCTGACAGCTTTATCCAAAATTCTTGAAAAAGTAATGTATTCAAAAGTAGCATCACATATCTGTAACAATTAAGTACTAACATAATGTCAGTTTGGTTTTCAGAAAGGCTTTTCAACAGAAAATGCTATATATGCTTTCACTGATCAAATATTAAATGCATTGAATAACTAAACATCGCCCATTGGAATATTTTGTGATCTCTCAAAGGCTTTTGATTGTGTGAATCATGAAATTCTTCTAGATAAGCTTAAGTATTGTAGTATGATTGAGACAGTGCACAAATGGTTTAATTCATACTTAAGTGGAAGAATGCAGAAGGTTGAAATTAACAGTACAGATAGTCTGCAAAAACCAGTAGAGTCCCCTTACTGGGGGGGGGGGGGGGGGGGGAGAAAAATCAAGAATGGTGTCCCACATTGTTCAGTCTAGGGCCCTTTATTGTTTTTGATATATATTAACGACTTGCCACTCAGTATTCATGAAGATGCGAAGTTAGTTCTTTTTGCTGATGATAAAAGTACAATAATCACACCCACGAAGCAAGAATGAGCTGAGGAAATTGCCAATAATGTCTTTCAGACAATTATTAAGTGGTTCTCTGCAAATGGACTCTCACTAAATTTTGAGAAAACACAGTTTATACAATTCTGCAGAGTAAATGGCATAACACCATTGATAAATATAGACTATGAACGGAAGTCTGTTGCTAAGGCAGAATACTCAAAATTTCTGCGTGTGTGCACTGGTGAGAAATTGAATTGTAAGAAACACATCGATGATCTGCTGAAATGGTTAGGTTCAGCACCTTATGCTATTAAGGTTATTGCAAATTTTGGTGATAACCTTTTCAGTAAATTAGCCTACTATGCCTATTTTCATTCACTGCTTTCATATGGCATCAATTTTGGGGCACTTCTTCATTAAGAGAGAAAGTATTCATTGCACAAAAGAGGGTAATCAGAATAATAGCTGGAACCCACCCAAGATCACCTTGCAGACATGTATTTAAGGAAATCGGGATATTCACAGTACCTTCACAATACATATATTCACTTTTGAAATTTGTTGTTAATAAGCCATCCCTATTCAAAAACAACAACGAATCGCATAGCTACAACACTAGAAGAAAGGATGATATTCAATATTCTGGATTAAATCTCACTTTGGCACAGAAAGAGGTGAATTATGATGCAACAAAAATCTTTGGTCAATTGCCAAATAGTATTAAAAGTCCGACAGCTAGCCAAACAACATTTAAAAGAAAATTAAAAGAATTTCTGAATAAAAACTTATTCTACTCAATAGATGAATTCTTAGATATGAAGTAGTAACTGTAAAAAATTAATTAATTAATCATTTTGTTGAAAGAAAACTTATGTTAAAGTGACACATTCCACATCATTACGAAATGCCGCATTCGTGACCTATGGAACAAGGATTAATGTATGTATGTATATTGATCAACTTTTCTACAATTTCCAGCCTGACATGGTCGTATAGCTTTGCAGTAAAGCTTCCTGCAAAACTTACGTGATTAAAGCCATCTAGCAACAAATAGACAGTCGACAATTAACTCGCTGATGCAATATGCGCATCTATTCCAAGTAGATGTAAGTATGCACGCAAACTGACGTTTCTGTACAGCTTTTACAAACGTAAGCATACTCATCAAATACAGCATCTACAGACTTACTTGAGAATGCTGCTGTAGCCGAAACAAACTTGTAGTAAAGAAGGAGGAATACTAATCAAACCATTTGCAAAAAAATGACTGAGCACTATGGGACTCAACTGCTGTAGTCATCAGTCCCCTAGAACGTAGAACTACTTAAACCTAACTAACCTAAGGACATCACACAAATCCATGCCCGAGGCAGGGTTCGAACCTGCGACCGTAGCAGTCGCACGGTTCCGGACTGCGCGCCTAGAACCGCGAGACCACCGCGGCCGGCAAACCATTTGCAGCCTACCTACTTATTCACTACAAACTGTCACATTATGATGCAATCTGCGGTGCGCGCCCAAATGAAAAGAAGACATTGATTCTAACGTCATATGAAGCTAGAGGGAACTTCTCGCTGCTTACATATGAGAAATAGAAAGCATACGTTACAACAGATAGCGTCTAAGGCACAAAATTATTCTACCACATGTGTGCACCAAGGTAAAAGCAAAATCCGATTCACTAACACACATCAAGAATATTGAAGCAACAGTATGGGTAAAACAATAAATGAAGAACAACTCACATCATAAAGAAGAATTGAACTAAGAAATCTAAGTAGCACACTTATGTCTAAGTAATAGTGTAACACCACTGATGTACGATTATATGGCTGAATTTATAGACAGATGTATGTGCTAATGCGCACCAAAAACCACAGAAAGAAATAACCTCAAGAAATTTATCACCTTTCCAATTCTATACAAGTATAAAAAATCTAACAAATATCATATTTACATATGAATAAATAATCCTAATTAACAAAGGTCTCAAGTACAACATGGAACCAGAACCTCACAACACAACCGTTAAACAACTTGTAGCTACAACAAAAGTAGCCTTCGATGTGGCAAGACTTCCAACAAGAAAACAAAATGAACTGACAATAAATGCAAACAATACTGAAAGGAAGCTACGAAACAGGAAAATCTACAACAAACGGATACAATCTGAAAGCAATACACTGGGACACTCAGATGTTTAGGACGGGTGGTAGGGACAGAGCATCGAGTGACATTATACTGAGTGCACTATCCGAAAATTACCTCGAGCAATTAAACAGAGAACCGACTCGTGGAGATAACATCTTGGACCTACTGATAACAAACAGACCCGAACTTTTCGAATCTGTATGTACAGAACAGGGAATCAGTGATCATAAGGCCGTTGCAGCATCCCTGAATATGGAAGTTAATGGGAATATAAAAAAAGGGAGGAAGGTTTATCTGTTTAGCAAGAGTAATAGAAGGCAGATTTCAGACTACCTAACAGATCAAAACGAAAATTTCTGTTCCGACACTGACAATGTTGAGTGTTTATGGAAAAAGTTCAAGGCAATCGTAAAATGCGTTTTAGACAGGTACGTGCCGAGTAAAACTGTGAGGGACGGGAAAAACCCACCGTGGTACAACAACAAAGTTAGGAAACTACTGCGAAAGCAAAGAGAGCTCCACTCCAAGTTTAAACGCAGCCAAAACCTCTCAGACAAACTGAAGCTAAACGATGTCAAAGTTAGCGTAAGGAGGGCTATGCGTGAAGCGTTCATTGAATTCGAAAGTAAAATTCTATGTACCGACTTGACAGAAAATCCTAGGAAGTTCTGGTCTTACGTTAAATCAGTAAGTGGCTCGAAACAGCATATCCAGACACTACGGGATGAAGATGGCATTGAAACAGAGGATGACACGCGTAAAGCTGAAATACTAAACACCTTTTTCCAAAGCTGTTTCACAGAGGAAGACCGCACTGCAGTTCCTTCTCTAAATCCTCGCACAAACGAAAAAATGGCTGACATCGAAATAAGTGTCCAAGGAATAGAAAAGCAACTGGAATCACTCAATAGAGGAAAGTCCACTGGACCTGACGGGATACCAATTCGATTCTACACAGAGTACGCGAAAGAACTTGCCCCCCTTCTAACAGCCGTGTACCGCAAGTCTCTAGAGGAACGGAGGGTTCCAAATGATTGGAAAAGAGCACAGATAGTCCCAGTCTTCAAGAAGGGTCGTCGAGCAGATGCGCAAAACTATAGACCTATATCTCTTACGTCGATCTCTTGTAGAATTTTAGAACATGTTTTTTGCTCGCGTATCATGTCATTTCTGGAAACCCAGAATCTACTATGTAGGAATCAACATGGATTCCGGAAACAGCGATCGTGTGAGACCCAACTCGCCTTATTTGTTCATGAGACCCAGAAAATATTAGATACAGGCTCCCAGGTAGATGCTATTTTTCTTGACTTCCGGAAGGCGTTCGATACAGTTCCGCACTGTCGCCTGATAAACAAAGTAAGAGCCTACGGAATATCAGACCAGCTGTGTGGCTGGATTGAAGAGTTTTTAGCAAATAGAACACAGCATGTTGTTATCAATGGAGAGACGTCTACAGACGTTAAAGTAACCTCTGGCGTGCCACAGGGGAGTGTTATGGGACCATTGCTTTTCACAATTTATATAAATGACTTAGTAGATAGTGTCGGAAGTTCCATGCGGCTTTTCGCGGATGATGCTGTAGTATACAGAGAAGTTGCTGCATTAGAAAATTGTAGCGAAATACAGGAAGATCTGCAGCGGATAGGCACTTGGTGCAGGGAGTGGCAACTGACCCTTAACATAGACAAATGTAATGTATTGCGAATACATAGAAAGAAGGATCCTTTATTGTGTGATTATATGATAGCGGAACAAACACTGGTAGCAGTTACTTCTGTAAAATATCTGGGAGTATGCGTACGGAACGATTTGAAGTGGAATGATCATATAAAACTAATTGTTGGTAAGGCGGGTACCAGGTTGAGATTCATTGGGAGAGTGCTTAGAAAATGTAGTCCATCAACAAAGGAGGTGGCTTACAAAACACTCGTTCGACCTATACTTGAGTATTGCTCATCAGTGTGGGATCCGTACCAGGTCGGGTTGACGGAGGAGATAGAGAAGATCCAAAGAAGAGCGGCGCGTTTCGTCACTGGGTTATTTGGTAACCGTGATAGCGTTACGGAGATGTTTAATAAACTCAAGTGGCAGACTCTGCAAGAGAGGCGCTCTGCATCGCGGTGTAGCTTGCTCGCCAGGTTTCGAGAGGGTGCGTTTCTGGATGAGGTATCGAATATATTGCTTCCCCCTACTTATACTTCCCGAGGAGATCACGAATGTAAAATTAGAGAGATTAGAGCGCGCACGGAGGCTTTCAGACAGTCGTTCTTCCCGCGAACCATACGCGACTGGAACAGGAAAGGGAGGTAATGACAGTGGCACGTAAAGTGCCCTCCGCCACACACCGTTGGGTGGCTTGCGGAGTATCAATGTAGATGTAGATGTAGAACAGCATATTTAAGGAAGTACAGACGCAAAACGCTATTGCAGTAAAATCCAATAAATCGAAGTATGGTTATTATAAAAAACAATGAATATATTAACAAAGTAACAACTTTTTTCAAAGAAAACAACACTACAGAATTGCCACACAGTTCTATTAACAAGTGTGCTGCACAAATAAAGGAACATATTAAAACATTGTAATATCCATAGAATACATGAAAAGAAATTTAATAAGCTAATGTACACCCAACACCAAAGAGAGGAACAACCTCAAGAAATTTGTCACTTTTCCAGTTCTATGCATGTACAAAAAAATCTAACAAGTATTGTATCATATCACGTCATAATATTAACAGACTAAAAAAAAGACAACTTCCATCATCATGAGCCCATGTATACCAACACAACACACGCAGCCGAAAATACATAAACAATTAATTCCAATTCGTCCGACTATTGACTGTATTGACAGTCCTACGTACCTTGTAAGTAACAACCTCAATATATTACTAACCAACCTATATTCCAGCAACAGGAAATATTCAACAAAAAACTCAATAACGTTAGTACATGCGATAAAAGACATAGAAATACCATAAAAAGGCGAACTTATTTCCTTTGATATTACAAACATCACAAAAACGTAAGAATACAGGAAACAATCAAATTATAAAAAACAACCTTCTAAGACAAAGAAGAACTTCTTTCACAGGGAAACATGAAATTACATATCTCCTAAAACTATCACTCAACAAAAATTGTTTTGATTTCAACGAAATAAATTTACACACAGGCAAGTGGAGTGCCGATGGGAAACTATACTGCCGGCACAACTGCAGACATATTTATCAATACACTGAAAAATAAATTTTTCACTTCCAAATTGCCACTCAACAAAATTACATACACTATGTGATCGAAAGCATCCGAACACCTGGCTGAAAATGACTTACAAGTTCGTGGCGCCCTCCATCGGCAATGCTGGAATTCAATATGGTGTTGGCCCAGCTTTAGCCTTGATGACAGCTTTCACTCTCGCAGGTATACGCTCAATCAGGTGCTGGAAGGTTTCTTGGGGAATAGTAGCCCATTCTTCACGGAGTGCTGCACTGAGGAGAGGTATCGCTGACGGTCGGTGAGGCCTGGCACGAACTCGGCGTTCCAAAACATCCCAAAGGTGTTCTATAGGATTCAGGTCAGGATTCTGTGCAGGCCAGTCCATTACAGGGATGTTATTGTCGTGTAACCACTTCTCCACAAGCCGTGCATTATGAACAGGTGCTCGATCGTGTTGAAAGATGCAGTCGCCTTCCCCGAACTGCTCTTCAACACTGAAAAGCAAGAAGGTGCTTAAAACATCAATATAGGCCTGTGCTGTGATAATGTCACGGAAAACAACAAGGGGTGCAAGCCCCCTCCATGAAAAACACGACCACAACATAACAACGACACCTCCGAATTTCACTGTCGGCACTACACACGCTGGCAGATGACGTTCAGCGGGAATTCGCCATCCCCACACCCTTCCATCGGATCGCCACATTGTGTACCGTGATTCGTCAGTCCACACAATGTTTTTCCATTGCTCAATCGTCCAATATTTACGCTCCTTACACCAAGCGAGGCGCCGTTTGGCATTCATCGGCGTGATGTGTGGCTTATGAGCAACCGCTCGACCTTCAAGTTAAGTCATGGTACTTGCAGTGGATCCTGATGCATTGTGATGGTCTGGATAGATGTCTGCCTATTACACATTACGACCAACTGTAGGCAGTCTCTGTCAGTCAACAGATGAGGTCGGCCTGTACGCTTTTGGCCGGCCCGTGTGGCCGAGCGGTTCTAGGCGCTATAGTCTGGAAACGCGCGACCGCTTCGGTCGCAGGTTCGAATCCTGCCTCGGACATGGATATGTGTGATGTCCTTAGGTTAGTTAGGTTTAAGTAGTTCCAAGTTCTAGGGGACTGATGACCTCAGCAGTTAAGTCCCATAGTGCTCAGAGCTATTTGAGCCATTTTGTACGCTTTTGTGCTCTATGATGTCCCTTGAAGTTTCCAATTCACTATCGCATCGTAAACAATGGACCTAGGGATGTTTAGGAGTGTGGAACACCTAGTCACCTGACTACGTTCGAAGTCCGTGATTTCCCCGGAGCGCCCCATTCTGCTCTCTCACAATGTTTAATGACTACTGAGGTCGCTGATATGGAGTACCTGGCAGTAGCTGGCAGCACAATGCACCTAATATGAAAATGTATGTTTCTGGGGGCGCCTCGATACTTCTGATCACATAGTGTATTAGCACAGATGCGTAGATGACTCTTTGGTGCTAGTAGATGGAAATGATGGAGTCATCAGGACAATGCATCAAGAACTGAACAAATTGCATCCAAAAATGAAATTTACGTTGTAAAAAGAAACTAACAAATCATTAAACTTCCTCGACCTTAAAATCACCAACGACAACAGTCATCAGGTGTTTGAGACGTACAGAAAACAATTACTACAGACAGCATAATCAATGGAAGTTCTTGCCACCCAGAATAACAAAAATATCTCTATTTCAACTTAGTGACCGATAGAATAATCAGCCTACCATTCGAACATCATGCAATGCAAAATGAGCTTACAATCTTGCAGTATATAGCCCAACAAAATAATTTCACCTGAATATAGATCACAAACTGTACGAACAACACACGAAACCTAAAGCCCAACCCGTTCACAAAGACATAACGTTAATGAGGGAAAATAAAACTAACCAAGAGGCAAATTACGTACCGACGATGCACTTGGGGCAAATATCGAATAAAATTTAAAAAAAATCTTAAACAAAACAACAATGAAACTAGCTTTCCGAACAAAGAACAATCTAAAAACTAAAATTCGATTTGGAAAAACCAAAATCTCAACTTTTGCCAACCCAGACATCTATAACGTTTCGGGGTAACGACTGCGCAGAATTCTATATCGGTCTAACAGGAAACATTTTAACATTTTAACATTATATTCAAAGAAAGCGCACTGAATGACAGCAATCAATCAAGCTTTTCCATCAAAAACCAAAACCACAAAGCAGAACATATCGAAAATACATTACAGATTCAACACAGAATACCTTAGGGAATTAGAAATGTACCCACACAAAAATTATCTAAACGATATTCTTAATGAACAAATTGATCTCACCACAAAAACTATGTAGAAAATTTTATTGACGTAATAGAAAACGAGAACGGATAAAAATCACAGTAAACAGAAACCAGAATTGTAATAGCATAGCCACTGACTGGCGAAAAGTGTACTGTAAAGATAATGTATTAACGAGAACACACTGTCATTCCTGCTGTAAACAGTATTTCGGGAAAATATTCCATAGAAGCAATACTTACGTGATTATATCTGTCTAGTAATAAATGGATAGTCGACAGTCTACTCACTGATGCAATACGGGCATTCCAACTACACTCCTGGAAATTGAAATAAGAACACCGTGAATTCATTGTCCCAGGAAGGGGAAACTTTATTGACACAGTCCTGGGGTCAGATACATCACATGATCACACTGACAGAACCACAGGCACATAGGCACAGGCAACAGACCATGCACAATGTCGGCACTAGTACAGTGTATATCCACCTTTCGCAGCAATGCAGGCTGCTATTCTCCCATGGAGACGACCGTAGAGATGCTGGATGTAGTCCTGTGGAACGACTTGCCATGCCATTTCCACCTGGCGCCTCAGTTGGACCAGCGTTCGTGCTGGACGTGCAGACCGCGTGAGACGACCCTTCATCCAGTCCCAAACATGCTCAATGGGGGACAGATCCGGAGATCTTGCTGGCCAGGGTAGTTGACTTACACCTTCTAGAGCACGTTGGGTGGCACGGGATACATGCGGACGTGCATTGTCCCGTTGGAACAGCAAGTTCCCTTGCCGGTCTAGGAATGGTAGAACGATGGGTTCGATGACGGTTTGGATGTACCGTGCACTATTCAGTGTCCCCTCGACGATCACCAGTGGTGTACGGCCAGTGTAGGAGATCGCTCCCCACACCATGATGCCGGGTGTTGGCCCTGTGTGCCTCGGTCGTATGCAGTCCTGATTGTGGCGCTCACCTGCACGGCGCCAAACACGCATACGACCATCATTGGCACCAAGGCAGAAGCGACTCTCATCGCTGAAGACGACACGTCTCCATTCGCCCCTCCATTCACGCCTGTCGCGACACCACTGGAGGCGGGCTGCACGATGTTGGGGCGTGAGTGGAAGACGGCCTAACGGTGTGCGGGACCGTAGCCCAGCTTGATGGAGACGGTTGCGAATGGTCCTCGCCGATACCCCAGGAGCAACAGTGTCCCTAATTTGCTGGGAAGTGGCGGTGCGGTCCCCTACGGCACTGCGTAGGATCCTACGGTCTTGGCGTGCATCCGTGCGTCGCTGCGGTCCGGTCCCAGGTCGACGGGCACGTGCACCTTCCGCCGACCACTGGCGACAACATCGATGTACTGTGGAGACCTCACGCCCCACGTGTTGAGCAATTCGGCGGTACGTCCACCCGGCCTCCCGCATGCCCACTATACGCCCTCGCTCAAAGTCCGTCAACTGCACATACGGTTCACGTCCACGCTGTCGCGGCATGCTACCAGTGTTAAAGACTGCGATGGAGCTCCGTATGCCACGGCAAACTGGCTGACACTGACGGCGGCGGTGCACAAATGCTGCGCAGCTAGCGCCATTCGACGGCCGACAGCGCGGCTCCTGGTGTGTCCGCTGTGCCGTGCGTGTGATCATTGCTTGTACAGCCCTTTCGCAGTGTCCGGAGCAAGTATGGTGGGTCTGACACACCGGTGTCAATGTGTTCTTATTTCCATTTCCAGGAGTGTAGATGTATGTATGCAATCTGACTTTTCTGTACAAGTTTTATAAATTTAAGTATGCTCGCCAAACGTAACATCTACACGTTTACTTGAGAATGGCGTTACAGTCTAAACCGCTTGTAGTAAAGAAGGAGGATTACTAATTAATTCGTCTGCATTTTACCTGGAATTTTTGCTTGTACTGTCACTGAAGAATGTTCGAGTTTTTTGACGGAGCCACAATTTCATCTCTGCCTGCACCGCTTCACCAGTACCAAAACGAAATCCCCGAAGGTGTTCTTTAAATTTTGAAAAGAGATGGATGGGCCCAAGTCAGGACGGAGGACGATCGATGACAATAAACCCAAGGCCGGCCGGAGTGGCCGTGCGATTCTAGGCGATACAGTCTGGAACCGAGCGCCCGCTACGGTCGCCGGTTCGAATCCTGCCTCGGGCATGGATGTGTGTGATGTCCTTAGGTTAGTTAGGTTTAATTAGTTCTAAGTTCTGTGGGACTGATGACCTCAGAAGTTAAGTCGCATAGTGCTCAGAGCCATTTGAACCAATAAACCCAAGGCGTCGGATTGTTGCTGAAGTCGCAGAGTTCCTGTGTGGTGTGGCATTGCTGTGCTGAAGGAGAGGTTGCTCCATGTGTGGTAGAACTCTTCGAATTCGAAACTCGATTACAGCACGAGGTTTCTCACTCACCGTCATAGTTACGTTACACACCGCCATGTTACACGCTGCAATTCAGGGCCATCTAGCGGCAGAGGGCTACAAATTCGTAGACACCAAGAATAAAGATGTAGAATGTTAATAACGTTTACTTTATTTAAAAAGATTTTACAGTTTTCACATAAAAAATTAGGAGGCATTACTTTTTAGCACGCCCTTGTACTATCAAAATATTACTAGTGCTAACCCTAAGTCTACTGCTAATGCTCCCACCGTCACCATCGCGATGACTGCTACTGCTTCCACATGTCTACCTACTACATCATTACTTGTGCTGTTGCCATTATGAATAAATACAGAGGATAGTCTATTCTTACGATACAAAAATGGCAACGACTAAACAAAAATCGGAGTCATCGGAAGGTCATGATGCCCTTTTCTACTACGTGACCTTTTGACCGTACATCCAGGAACAGCGAATGGATTGCAATACTTCTTAAAATACAGCTTTCATGATATACTGTCTTGTGACCTCATTGACCACGGAAAGTGTTGATGTTTGTGAAGTGTTCGCTAAATCACTCTGACCAAAATTTCATGCGTTTGAATGCTTGGCTAGATGCACTGTTGAACATAAGTCTCCAACAGTGCTTGGTGGGCGTAGGAAAAAAAAAACTTAAGGCGTCTGACTATTGTTCGCCTGTGACGGGCTTTATCTGTTCGTGAGATCCATAAACCAAAAGGGTGTGGCTCATGTTGATGCTGTTTCTTGGTCTCCAGACCACCTTCGGTATACTTCCACATCACAGTCTACTACACCGCACAACAAAAATGAGGTTCAGTTTTCTGAAACCCCATAATTGTGTCCTATTACGATGCAGAAGTTTGGAATTCGTCTCAAAGGTGCCTACAACCTTTCTCTGTAGTGGCGTGAAAGCGTGGTGCCCTGCGATGTCAACTTCAGGCTTGGCGACGCTTCAATCAGCAAAGTGTCGACCCATGTGAAAAAGGCCGCAGCTCATTAGTTCACTTGACCTGTAAAGTGGATTAATGATGTCACGTTGGCCCCAAATTTCACCAAAATTCTACGCAACGCCGCCGTCACAGGCCCTCGTACCCACATTTCACCCCTTATTTTGACATCTCTGCGAAGGACGTCAGAATATCGACACCAACCGTTGAAAACATGCGGTTTCTAATGGGTGGTCGAGGAACACATTTCAGACACATCATTGCTCTGAATCGGCACGAAAAGGCCTCAGAGGGTGGGATAAAGGGCTTCAACGACATCACGCCTTCCCTTGGGATGTTGATTCCCACTCACTTTGCGATAGGAAACGACAGTTCAAAGTACGATGAGCGACATGAAGACGTTCTTGACAACCTTTGACATTGCTGACACCCTCGGACGTTTCAACCCTTCTCTAATATTCGGTGGTTGGATCCTTACTGAACGTAACAGCGCCTATTTTAAGTGCAGCGTTACTGCAATTTTTACTCTCGTGTACGGTTTTTAACCACTAGGGATCGTTCAAAACCACTGGACGGAATTTGAACGTGATCCGAAGCATCAAAGAATGCTTATGTTTTTTCAACAGTTCTGTTTTCAGCCCTTCTGTGTCGTGATCACGTGGGAGTGCAACATTAACAAGTGCGTGAATAAAGCGCAATCGATTCCTATATAAAGAAAAACCAGTTCGGCAACACTCTCGGTGCCATCCACGCAACTGTGTTGAGCACAGAACAAATGAACCCGTCAGGATCTTCGACACCAATTCAGCCTGGCGGCTGCCCTAGCACTTGGACATAGGCAAAGGGCACCAAAGGAGTGTCCAAGAGGTTGCCTAATCGTGAGGGGCTAGAGGAGCCACCAGGCTGATTTGCTGTTGAAATTTCTGAAAGTACAAATAAGATGTAAATAAAATACGTAAATGCTGAAATCGATGTGATTGCATTGAAACTCCGCAACAGACATCGTTCTTAAGGGAGACCACTGACAGACGCGAGAAGTGTGACCAGCATACTTCGAGGTAGTGTGAGCATAACGACCTGCATATGATCACCATCTGGTTGCAAAGAGTGATGGCTCAACCTGATTAGATACACATGAAATGTATGGCGCGGAAGTAGGCGAAAAGGTCTGGCACCGTTTGTCGATCACTCACAACCGCAAAATATATAGTAGTATCTGACTAGTGTGATCTGGCTGGAATGACTACATAAATTTAATCGCGGTGAGGGCAGGCGGAAACCTTAGGCTACTGGGAGAGTCCTGAAGAACTATATTTCACGCACAGAGGAAGTCTTCCCAGCGACCTTGTCGGACCAATTCTCTAGTACCGTTCGATGGACTGTGGTTCTTACCAAATTCGATTAACGAGAGAGAGAGAGAGAGCAGGTTCAAAGATGTGCTGCTTAGTTTGTCAGTGGTTCGTTTAGTTACCAATAAAGTGTCACAGAAATGCTCACTTTATTAGACTACAGGCTCTACATCTACACTACTGGCCATTAAAATTGCAACACCAAGAAGATGACGTGCTACAGACGCGAAATTTAACCTACAGGAAGAAGATGCTGTGATATGCAAATGATTAGGTTTTTAGAGCATTCACACAAGGTTGGCGCCGGTGGCGACACCTACAACTTGCTGACATGAGGAAAGTTTCCAACCGATTTCTCTTGCACAAACAGCAGTTGACCAGCGTTGCCTTGTGAAACGTTCTTGTGACGCCTCGTGTAAGGAGGAGAAATGGGTACCATCACGTTTCCGACTTTGATAAAGGTCAGATTGTAGCCCGTCGCGATTGCGGTTTATCGTATCGCGACATTGCTGCTCACGTTGGTCGAGATCCAATGACTGTTAGCAAAATATGGAATCGGTAGGTTCAGGAGGGTAATACGGAACTCCGTGCTGGATCCCAACGGCCTCGTATCACTAGCAGTCGAGATGACAGGCATCTTATACGCATGGCTGTAACGGATCGTGCAGCCACATCTCGATCCGTGAGTCAACAGATGGGGACGTTTGCAAGACAACAACCATCTGCACGAACAGTTCGACAACATTTGCAGCAGCTTGGACTATAAGCTCGGAGACCATGGCTGCGGTTACCCTTGATGCTGCATCACACACAGGAACGCCTGCGATGGTGTACTCAACGACGAACCTGCGTGAACGAATGGCAAAACGTCATTTTTTCGGATGAATCGAGGTTTTGTTTACTGCATCATGACGGTTGCATCCGTGTTTGGCGACATCGCAGTGAATGCACATTGGAAGCATGTATTCGTCATCGTCATACTGGCGTATCACCTGGCGTGATGGTATGGGGTCCCATTAATTACACGTCTCGGTCACCTCCTGTTCGCATTGACGGCACTTTGAACAGTGGACGTTACATTTATGATATGTTACGACCCGTGGCTCTACCTTTCATTCGATCCCTGCGAAACCCTACATTTCACAAGGATAATGCACGACCGCAAGTTGCAGGTCCTATACGGGCCTTTCTGGATACAGAAAATGTTCGACTGCTGCCCTGGCCAGCACATTCTGCAAACCTCACACCAATTGAAAACGTCTGGTCAATGGTGGCCGAGCAACTGGCTCGTCACAATACGCTACTCACTACTCTTGATGAACTGTGGTATTGTGTTGAAGCTGCATGGGCAGCTGTACCTGTACACGCCATCCAAGCTCTGTTTGACTCAATGCCCAGGCATATCAAGGCCGTCATTACGGCCAGAGGTGGATGTTCTGGGTACTGATTTCTCAGGATCTAACCACCCAAATTGCGAAAATGTAGTCACATGTCAGTTCTAGTATAATACATTTGTCCAGTGAATAAGCATTTATCATCTGCATTTCTTCTAGGTGTAGCAATTTTAATGGCCAGTAGTGTACATCAATGCTCCGCAAGCCACTTGACGATGTGTGACGGAGGCTACTTCCGGTACCACAAACCGTTTCATTCGCGAATGCTGCGTGGAAAGAATGATTGTCGGCAAGCCTCTGTATTAGCTTTGAATTCTCTAATTTTCTCGTTGTGGTCATTTCATTATGGAGCGGCTTACGCAGTTTTGAGACCAACGTAGCGTTCGAACTCTGTAGGGTGCTAACGAGGCGCGGCTGTAAATGTAGATGCATCGTGAACCCCTTTTCATTCTCCGTCAACGATAGGACTACTCACGTGAACTGACCAATACGAATCAGTTGACTCATTTCCCAGTTGGCCAACTCATAAACCGTCTTCGGTGTGTACGCGACATGTATCACGACTCTTTGGTTGAGGCGGTATTCTGCGTACTTAAATGGTACGCTGCGCTCTTCCCTTTCTTTGTGCTCTTGCTTGTGTGACTCAAATAAGTCAACAACAGTAGTTTTTGTACCGCACAACGTAAAGATGGTTTTGTGTGGCATAACTGATTATACATCGTTGCCATCCAGCACTGGGCTGGGAATGTATCTGCAGCACGGAAGGGCATTTTAATACGGGGACGTGTTGAAAAGTAATGCCTCCGAATTTTTATGTGAAAACTCTTAAAAGCTTTTTTAATAAAACGAACGTTATAAATATTCTACATCTTTTAGGTAGACTGTTTAGGTTTTTATGTTGGTAACGCCACGTAGCGCTCTGTATGAAAATCACTGACTGTGCTGTGTGCAGTCTGTGGCTGGTTGTACTCATTGTTGGAATATTCGCTTGTGTAGTGTTGGGCAATTGGATGTGAACAGCGCGTAGTGTTGGGCAATTTGATGTGAACAGCGCGTAGCGTTGTCCAGTTGGGGGTGAGCCGCCAGCAGTGGTGGATGGACAGAGAGAGATGCCAGAGTTTTGAGAGGTTACTATAAGCGGACTATCTGGACGTGTGACCGCCACAAAAAGGAAATTCGTATAGATATAGGCAATGAATTGATATACATATATGATGACTTTTGAAAGCTATTAAGGAAAATACGTTGTTTGTTCTCTATCAAAATCTTACATTTTCTAACGTTGCCTATGAGTAGTTAGTGCCTTCAGTAGTTAGAATCTTTTATTCAGCTGACTGTATTGGCGCTCGCTCTATTGCAGTAGTTCGAGTTACGAAGACTGTTGTGAGGTAAGTGATTCATGAAAGGTATAGGTTATTGATAGTCAGGGCCATTCTTTTGTAGGGATTATTGAAAGTCAGACTGCGTTACGCTAAAAATATTGTGTGTCAGTTTAGTGATGATCAGAATCAATTAAAGAGACGAATGTCTGAGTACGTTTTACTCAGCTGTTTGAAAACCAAATAACGTAGAAGTTTACCAGTACAGTAATTCATAATTTTCCAAAGGGAGCGTTTCATAATCTTTATTCTTCACGTACAAAGATTTATTTCTGAACATAGTAACCCCGGCTACGAACACATATCTGCCAGTGAGAGATCGGTTTCTTGATACCATCACTGTGGAATGTTTGACTTTGTTGACGGAGTCACAACCTCGCCTCCGCTTGCACTCCTTGTTCATATCAAGGTGATGTCCTCGAAGCTACTCTTTGGAAACAAATGAAAGTCGAGTGAGGTCAAGTCTGACTTGTACGGTGTGAGATCCATGGTGGTGAACCCAGTGCGTCAGACTGTTGCAGATGCCGCTGCGCTCGTGTGTGGTCTGGCATTTTTATGTAGAAGGAAAGGGCGCTCCATCTGTGGACGAACTCTTCCAATTCGAAACTCCATTACAGCACGCCGTTTCTCACTCACCGACGTAGTTACGTTACACACCATCATATTACACGCTACAATTCAGAGTCCTTCTGCGGCAGAGGGCTGCAAATGGCATGAAAAATAGTGTAGAATGTTATTAACGTTTGTTTTATTTTAAATGATTTAAGTGTTTGCACATAAAATATTCGCAGGCTTACTTTTCAGCACGCTCTCGTACATAGAGATACAGCCATAAGACTTCAGTAATTTTAAAAATACACTACTGACCATTAAAATTGCTACACCAAGGAGAAATGCAAATGATAAACGGGTATTGATTGGACAAATATATTATACTAGCACTGATATGTGATAACATTTTCACGCAGTTTGGGTGCATAGATCATGAGAAATCAGTACCCAGAACAACCACCTCTGGCCGTAATAACGGCCTTGATACGCCTGGGCATTGAGTCGAACAGAGCTTGGATGGCGTGTACAGGTATAGCTGCCCATGCAGCTTCATCAATAATACCACAGTTCATCAAGAGTAGTGACTGGCGTATTGTGACGAGCCAGCTGCTCGGTCACCATTGACCATACGGTTTCAATTGGTGAGAGATCTGGAAAATGTGCTGGCCAGGGCAGCAGTCGAACATTTTCTGTATCCAGAAAGGCCCGTAGAGGACCTGCAACATGCGGTCGTGCATTATCCTGCTGAAATGTAGGGTTTCGCAGAGTTCGAATGAAGGGTAGAGCCACGGATCGTAACACATCTGAAATGTAGCGTTCACTGTTCAAAGTGCCGTCAATGAGAACAAGAGGTGACCGAGACGTGTAACCAATGGCACCCCATACCATCACGCCGGCTGATACGCCAGTATAGCGATGACGAATACACCCTTCCAATGTGCGTTCTCCGCGATGTCGCCAAACACTGATGCGACCATCATGATGCTGTAAACAGAACCTGCATTCATCCGAAAAAATGACGTTTTGCCATTCGTGCACCAAGGTTCGTCGTTGAGTGCACCATCGCAGACGCTCCTGTGTGTGATGCAGCGTCAAGGGTAACTGCAGCCATGGTCTCCGAGCTGATAGTCCATGCTACTGCAAACGCTGTCGAACTGTTCGTGCAGATGGTTCTTGTCTTGGAAACGTCCCCATCTGTTAACTCAGGGATCGAGACGTTGTTGCACGATCAGTTACAGCCATGTGGATAAGACGCCTGTCATCTCAACTGCTAGTGATACGAGGATACCGATTCCATATTCTGCTAGCAGTCATTGGATCTCAACCAACGCGAGCAGCAATGTCGCGATACGATAAACCGCAATCGCGATAGGCTACAACCCGACCTTTATCAAAGTCGGAAACGTTATGGTACCCATTTCTCCTCCTTACACGAGGCATCACATCAACGTTTCACCAGGCAACGCCGGTCAACTGCTGTTTGTGTATGAGAAATCGGTTGGAAACTTTCCTCGCGTCAGCACGTTGTAGGTGTGGCCACCGGCGCCAAACTTGTGTGAACGCTCTGAAAAGCTAACCATTTGCATATCACAGCATCTTCTTTCTGTCGGTGAAATTTCGCGTCTGTAGCACGTCATCTTCGTGGTGTAGCAATTTTAATGGGCAGTAGTGTACTTTGTGTGGGGTCCTGCCCACTCGTGTCGCTTATGGTGCCTAAAGGACGCTGCGTTCTCGGAATGCTACACAACAATTCAAGAAAATCTCATTAACAATTTTTATTACCATAAAGAAGATTGACTATACTTAACTTCGAATTTACAACGGTGTCGCAAACGATGGGCGAAATACAAACAAGTAATGTTCTTCTCTATAGACAATGTCCATATAAGCACAGATATGGATCACTGATAACAGCTTTCCTAGTGGCGCTCTATTACTGTACAGCCGAGGCTTATGTTCTCTTCTTGTAGAGGCCGCTCCTGTCGTGGTGCAGTCCCAGTCAGCGAACTACAAGCCGAAGTCGTCTCACAGCTTTCTCTGTTCTAGCGTTATTCATCTTCGTTCCGGCGTTCCTCGATGCACCGGAACACTTTGTAGGAATTCTATGTGAACCTCCTTGATCACATGGAGAACATCCAAACGATAATATGAGTACATTCCACATGATATACTCTTAAGCATGTGTAGAGTTTCCAATGCAAGCGCTCTAGAGTCCTTGGAATTAATGTTCGGAAAATGAGGCAAGTAAAGGGCAGTCGTACAACCCTATCAAAAGAAATCAGTGGGTCGCAGTTCCTGAGGCCCAGGTGACCAAGAGCAGAGCACAGAATCACCATGCCAGTACAGCCGATCCGAAAGTCTGGAAGACTCTGATTTAAAAATGAATGAGCCTGGATGTGGGGTTGTTCCATCTTGTTGAATGATGAAATCTGTGGAATCCGGGTCAAGCTGTGATATCAATCTGTACTTAAGCGAGTCGAGGTCTATGTTTGTTAAAACATCAGTTCAGTGTAGAAAAAGCGACGGTACAATTTTACCGTACAGAACACATTAGCTTCTGGTGAGTCACAATGAAGTTTCTATTACAAAGAAAGGCTTCTCCGTATCCCATACTCGAACACCGCACTGGCTAACTTTGACACCAAAGTGTAAGGTTGCGTCATCGCTAAAAATAAGACATGCAATAAATATTTCTTTGTCCGTGGCATTGCGGTAACACAATCTGTACGTCTGACGCTGTCTTCCTGGTTCAACATCAATGAAATTTCAGTTGCGTACGATGTCGCTTTCAGATCAGTTTTGAGACCACGCCAAGTCGCTGTTCGTGGCACTTGTGGTGGTCTACTGGCTTCGTATGACGATTTCCGTAGACCGCGTTCAAACTAAAGGCGGAAACAGCAAGTTCAAATGATGAATAATTCTTTCAATAGTTTTTGATGATAGACGTAGCCAGCTAATGCCGTTTTCTATGCACAAACACCCCGTTTCCTCAAATTGCGACCATTGCTGGCATTTGGCGGTGCTCGATTGTATCGCTGAGGAAATCTTCTGTGCCCTCTAATTACAGAAAGACAGTTGTTAAAACGTAAGACTTAGAATGTTATCTGTACGTCACCCCCTATTTTCAGTTATGATACGAGACTTTTCACACAGGAGTCGCCACTACTGCACCGGCTCGTGCAAAGACCGAAATTTAGAACTTTCTTTTACATTTTATGTAACACTTGCCGATATATCTACGTGTTAAATAAACTGCTTCACAATGAAAGTCAATCATCCAGAAGGGAAGGAGCAGAGGAAATGAAAATTGATCGGCTTAGAAGCTATGTTCAGAGATTAAAAACACCAAGTTATATTTAAAAAGAATTAGCAATACGAGCCCACTTATAGCACTGCACTCCCTCTGGCATGGATGCCTGCACTAACTCGACTGTGAAGGATGTCGTAAGACGTTTTGTCCCTTCCTCACGCAAACTACCTAGCGTGGCGGTACAGTGGTTAGCACACTGGACTCGCATTCGGGAGGACGACGGTTCAAACCCGCGTCCGACCATCCGGATTTAGGTTTTCCGTGATTTGCCTAAACCGTTCCAGGCAAGTGCAGGGATGGTTCCTTTGAAAGGACACTGCCGATTTCCTTCCACATCCTTGGTACAATCTGATCTTGTGCTCCATCTGTAAGGACCTCGATGTCGTCTGGACGTCAAATCCAATCTTCCAGCTTACCCACAACTATTGTAACTGGTTCTTGACTCCAGCATCCTGCCACGGGGATGTAGTTGATGTCCGAGCTGTTCCCACAATGTTTTAAAATCGTAGATAAGTAAATGCCTATCTGGTACAGGGGTTCGGTGGGAAAGATGCTAATAATCGCACAACGAACTTACTTATAATCATGGAATGCCTAGTGATTGTTGTAAGCTTACTGGAAACAGGGAGTGAATACAGCGTACCTGTGAGCAGAGTTGAAAGTCAAGTGTTCCTTACTGTAATAACACATGTCTTCAGAGTAACACTTGAAGTAATGTCATTACAAAAAGGTTACCCTGATTTCTTTAGATCTGACCTCGCAGGTGAGGCACTGTCTCACCATAATATTGTAGGTGGTGTCTGAAGTGCCTGCAGAACCGATCATTGGTGGGACCAGTCACCCTCCCCAGCGGATAAGTGTGAATTAGCCCAAATTGTTTCTACATTCCCACTGAATCAGCTCAGGTGGCCCTGCGGTGGCTCTCAGCGACGAAGTCTCGCGGCGGAGGCTCCGGATCTTGATCCCCATCTCCAATCGTATGTCAATTGAAAGGAAACATCGCGTTGCTGCTTTCATCGTTTATTACTGAATTTTGATTCACTCGGCTCTTGATCTTCCGAGCACCGACCAGTCAAACTGCTCCTTACAAAACAATTGTTTCCTTTCTCTGACTGATTAATCAATTACTTGCGTCCCACCATCTTCTACCGAAAAAAAAGTGTCACTCTCTCTCTGTCTCTTTCTCCGGTCAATGAGGTTCTCTGTCTCGTCACCGTCCAATATCTACTTCTAATTTAGAATTTATTTACGTTAGCCAAGACTTGCAAGTTTCTCGTGGAGTAAACATTGTCTTTTACTTAGTCAAACAGCTCGGCAGTGTCTCACGTTTTGAAAGGTCCAGGACTGAGTGTCCACTATCTGTCATTTCGATGTTCGTCATTTCTTTCCAGGCTTGTCTGGGGAAAGGGCGAGCCTTCTACATCTCGAATGTAAAGGCGAGTCTCCTCACTTCAATGCCCCTTGCGGGCTTTCAATTAATAAAGGAGGTGTTGTGGCCCTCAACTACGTACCCTCTGACTCACAGTTGAAATGTTAAACGTTTTGGCTGGTTTCGTTGTCTAGAGGCTGGGATACGTAGTTGCCACATTACAGGCCAAATACTGCTGAGTCTACAGTATACAGTGTGAATATGCACATGAATCGAATGGTGGAAGGTTCCTGTCACCCGGCAATTGCGAATTTTGAATGTTACATAAAAATTTATAAATGAAAGATTGCAGTTAAGTAAATTCTGTGGGTACTATTTCAACGACATTAAATGATGGGTACAATAGCAGAACTACCTTTAAGAATGACCTTTATCACTGTAAAACACTTATTCATGTCGATGGTCCAGCAATTAAATAAAATATAAGTTGAATAACAGGGGAACAAAAGATTCCTACTTCACGTAATTAGTTATGAACACCAACATAGCTCGCGAGATATTCACTTCTAAACGCTTACTACGTCTTGAGTGCAGAAGCCACGGAAGTCTCACAGATGCACAAGTCGACACTACGAAAGATGTCTATCTCCTGCGAACACGTGCAAACTGCTCCACTGTCCAAGTCTTTCCCGCGACTGTGTGTCCGTCGTGCCGTACTGTCCAGGACTCTCCGTGTCCTGTGCGACTGTCCCTCGCTCCGCGCTGTTCAGAACTCCACCGTCCTCTCTCGAAACGATTCTGCTCCCCCACTACCATACAGTGTCTCTACGTGTTCTTTTTGGAATGATCGCTGTCATTGGCTAGGGCGCTCCCACCCTGTCTACAAGCCAACGCACACTCACAAACCCGGCCGCGGTGGTCTAGCGGTTCTGGCGCTGCAGTCCGGAACCGCGGGACTGCTGCGGTCGCAGGTTCGAATCCTGCCTCGGGCATGGGTGTGTGTGATGTCCTTAGGTTAGTTAGGTTTAAGTAGTTCTAAGTTCTAGGGGATGTTGAGTCCCATAGTGCTCAGAGCCATTTGAACCATTTGAACTCACAAACATAATGAAACACATTCGAAATACTGGATTTACATTTAGATAACTTGAAATTAAATAAATATTCCTACGGGTGGACCATTAACACCCTCCAACACCATTATCAAATGCGTAAACAAATTAAATAAACATATATCAAAGGAAGAGAAACAAAAGGTAGGCCTGTACCCTAACGTCTCTGTGCTTTCTACAACACATTAAATATTTAACCAATTTCTTCATGAATAGTATATGTCGGATATAAACAAAGACACAGACGAATAAATATGTTTATAAGCATGCTGTTACGTTTTTTCATGTAACTGTGGAGTACTTATGGCCTGATACGATTAATAGTAATCAGCCACTTTGACCTCCAATAACTCATGTACTACTCAAGTCAGATGCCTGCAATTTATACCAATTTAGGTTTACACTAATAGCGTTCTAAAGACATGTCGAGCGACAAAATCGAATGAACCGTTTATGGTTCAAATGGTTCTGAGCACTATGGGAGTTAACTCCTGAGGTCATCAGTCCCCTTGAACTTAGAACTACTTAAACCTAAGTAACCTAAGGACATCACACACATCCATGCCCGAGGCAGGATTCGAACCTGTGACCGCACCGGTCGCGCGGTTCCAGACTGTAGCGCCTAGAACTGTTCCGCCACTCTGGCCGGTGAACCATTTATATTTTGGAAATTCGTTGCTGGGTGTTAGTTGTACAATTTATCAGCAGATACTAAACCTTAAACTAATAAAGATATTGAAAATCTGATTACACCATCAGAATCGTTGTGCAAATAATGGTAATGTGCATGTTTCTTTTTGAGGTATCATGATTCATCTGGGTACTATTAATTTCTATACCAACTGTGAAATGTCTGCCTTTAAGGTTTCACAAAGTCCGCCATCTTCGGCACTCCTGCATGTCTCCTTCATCGACACAGCATCACCACGGAATTTCTAGCCACACGTCCCTGGATCACGTACTGGGGCTAACACCGCTCTTGTCTGGCACCACGCAGTCGGACTGCCGAGCGGCCTGCGTGGCCACGCCAACTCCGAACTTAGAATGCTTTCAGGGAGCCACAACCCGCCCGTTACCTCAAACAAGACATAAAATGTTTTCACCAGATGTGTCCTCAACGGGAGATGCTGTCTGCGTGCCAGTACAATAGCCTGACGTCGCGCTGTGGTTCCACACAGTAAAAGCTGCCGAGAGTGGCCAGTGAAGGTCGCCCCTCCTCCTGCAGGCTTCCAAGGATTTCGTGCTTAGGACAGCTCTCTCTTACGGCTTCTGACGAGTCCGTGTCGCTTCTCATCACCCAGGGTGCTCCAGAGATTTTTCCCACAACTACGTTGTACGCAAATATGAGCAGCAAGGTGGTTCAAATGGCTCTGAGCACTATGGGACTTAACATCTGAGGTCATCAGTCCCCTAGAACTTAGAACTACTTAAACCTAACTAACCTAAGGACATCACACACATCCATGCCCGAGGCAGGACTCGAACCTGCGACCGTAGCGGTCGCGCGGTTCCAGACTGAAGCGCCTAGAACCGGTCGGCCGCACCGACCAGCAGCAGCTACGTGGCATTAGTTATTTACCAATGATTGATAGTACTGTGGCGTATCTTGTTTATCGATGTAAATTAAGCAATCTAATCAAACGGATCTCATTGCCACGCGCGTTTTGTGCTTGACAGAGTTAGTGTGCTACAGTTACTTATAGCGGACGGGGGAGGTAATGGTCGGAACTAGACTACGAACTAGACTAGCTGCTGGGACGGCGCCATCTGCCGATAGCGTCGGCGTGGCCAGCGGCGGAACCTGCGAGCGGAGGCAGCCAGCCGCGCCCGCAGATCGCGGCGATGGACGCGCTCCGCCGGAACACCTGCCGGCCGCCGCTCTGCGCCGCTCTCGTTAGCGTCCGCGCCGCGCAGTGGAGCGGCGCTCGCCTGGCGGGACGGACAGCGCGAAGCGGAGGGGCGGAAGAGGCGCGGTGCGCGACAGGCCGCCGGTTCCGAGCCGATGCTGTCCGTCAGCCACCACCTGCGTCGGTGCTTCGCGACACGCATCTCCAGGCATCCGCTGCTCTGTAGTACTATGTCACCAGCAGCGTAACTAGCAGTTCCTAGGAGTTCCTTATGTTACTATCACAGAATGTAGACAATCTACATCTACATCCATACTCCGCAAGCCACCTGACGGTGTTTGGCGGAGGGTATCTTGAGTACCTCTATCGGTTCTCCTTTCTGTTCCAGTCTCGTATTGTTGGTGGAAAGAAAGATTGTCAGGTTGCCTCTGTGTGGGCTCTAATCACTCTGATTTTATTCTCATGGTATCTTCGTGAGATATACACTCCTGGAAATGGAAAAAAGAACACATTGACACCGGTGTGTCAGACCCACCATACTTGCTCCGGACACTGCGAGAGGGCTGTACAAGCAATGATCACACGCACGGCACAGCGGACACACCAGGAACCGCGGTGTTGGCCGTCGAATGGCGCTAGCTGCGCAGCATTTGTGCACCGCCGCCGTCAGTGTCAGCCAGTTTGCCGTGGCATACGGAGCTCCATCGCAGTCTTTAACACTGGTAGCATGCCGCGACAGCGTGGACGTGAACCGTATGTGCAGTTGACGGACTTTGAGCGAGGGCGTATAGTGGGCATGCGGGAGGCCGGGTGGACGTACCGCCGAATTGCTCAACACGTGGGGCGTGAGGTCTCCACAGTACATCGATGTTGTCGCCAGTGGTCGGCGGAAGGTGCACGTGCCCGTCGACCTGGGACCGGACCGCAGCGACGCACGGATGCACGCCAAGACCGTAGGATCCTACGCAGTGCCGTAGGGGACCGCACCGCCACTTCTCAGCAAATTAGGGACACTGTTGCTCCTGGAATATCGGCGAGGACCATTCGCAACCGTCTCCATGAAGCTGGGCTACGGTCCCGCACACTGTTAGGCCGTCTTCCGCTCATGCCCCAACATCGTGCAGCCCGCCTCCAGTGGTGTCGCGACAGGCGTGAATGGAGGGGCGAATGGAGACGTGTCGTCTTCAGCGATGAGAGTCGCTTCTGCTTGGTGCCAATGATGGTCGTATGCGTGTTTGGCGCCGTGCAGGTGAGCGCCACAATCAGGACTGCATACGACCGAGGCACACAGGGCCAACACCCGGCATCATGGTGTGGGGAGCGATCTCCTACACCGGCCGTACACCACTGGTGATCGTCGAGGGGACACTGAATAGTGCACGGTACATCCAAACCGTCATCGAACCCATCGTTCTACCATTCCTAGACCGGCAAGGGAACTTGCTGTTCCAACAGGACAATGCACGTCCGCATGTATCCCGTGCCACCCAACGTGCTCTAGAAGGTGTAAGTCAACTACCCTGGCCAGTAAGATCTCCGGATCTGTCCCCCATTGAGCATGTTTGGGACTGGATGAAGCGTCGTCTCACGCGGTCTGCACGTCCAGCACGAACGCTGGTCCAACTGAGGCGCCAGGTGGAAATGGCATGGCAAGCCGTTCCACAGGACTACATCCAGCATCTCTACGATCGTCTCCATGGGAGAATAGCAGCCTGCATTGCTGCGAAAGGTGGATATACACTGTACTAGTGCCGACATTGTGCATGCTCTGTTGCCTGTGTCTATGTGCCTTTGGTTCTGTCAGTGTGATCATGTGATGTATCTGACCCCAGGAATGTGTCAATAAAGTTTCCCCTTCCTGGGACAATGAATTCACGGTGTTCTTATTTCAATTTCCAGGAGTGTACGTAGGAGGGAGCAACATACTGCTTGACTCCTCGGTGAAGGTATGTTCTCGAAACTTCAACAAAAGCACGTACCGAGCTCTTGCAGTCTTCATCTGGAGTTTATCTATCATCTCCATAACGCTTTCGCGATTACTAAATGATCCTGTAACGAAGCGCGCTGCTCTCTGTTGGATCTTCTCTATCTCTTCTATGAACCCTATATGGTACGGATCCCACACCGGTGAACAGTATTCAAACAGTGGGTGAACAAGTGTACCGTAACCTACTTTCTTTGTTTTCGGACTGCATTTCCGTACCGAGCTACTGAGCGTCTCTCTTGCAGAGTCTTCCACTGGAGTGTATCTATCATCTCCGTAACGCTTTCGCGATTACTAAATGATCCTGTAACGAAGCGCGCTGCTCTCCATTGTATCTTGTCTATCTCTCTATCAACCCTTTTGGTACGGATCCCACACCGGAGAGCAGTATTCAAGCAGTGGGCGAACAAATGTACTGTAACCTACAGTCCTTTGTTTTCGAACTGCATTTCCTTAGGACTCTTCCAATAAATCTCCGTCTGGCATCTGCTATACCGACGATTGATTTTATATGGTCATTCCATTTTAAATCACTCCTAACGCGTACTCCCAGATAATTTATGGAATTAACTGCTTCCATTTGCTGACCTGCTATATTGTAGCTAAATGATAAAGGACCTTTCTTTCTATGTATTCGCAGCACATTACAATTGTCTACAGTGAGATTCAATTGGCATTCCCTGCACCATGCGTCAATTCGCTGCAGATTCTCCTGGATTTCAGTACAATTTTCCATTGTTACAACCTCTCGATTTACTACAGCATCATCCGCAAAAAGCCTCAGTGAACTTTCGATGTTATCCACAAGGTCATTTATATATATTGTGAACAGCAACGGTCCTACGACACTCCCCTGTGGCACAACTGAAATCACTCTTACTTCAGAAGACTTCTCTCCATTGAGAATGACATGCTGCGTTCGGTGATCTAGGAACTCTTCAATCCAATCACACAATTGCTCTGATAGTCCATATGCTCTTACTTTGTTCATGAAACGACTGTGGGGAACTGTATCGAACGCCTTGCGGAAGTCAAGAAACACGGCAACTACCTGGGAACCCGTGTCTATAGCCCTCTGAGTCTCGTGGACGAATAGCGCGAACTGGGTTTCATACGATCGTCGTATTCAAAACTCACGCTGATTCCTACAGAGTAGATTTCTAGTCTCCAAAAAAGTCACTATACTGCAACATAATACGTGTTCCAAAATTCTACAACTGATCAACGTTAGGGATATAGGATGTGAGGATTGTCTTGACTAGAAGGTGGGATGTCAACGACAATAGTTTGATGGTTTGTTCAGTGGAAGAATTATACCCAGACGCAATGGGACAACCAATAGGGAGACCTATGGTATTACGTTAATGATATTTAGGGAGTAAGTAAAAGGTAACGGGGTTTACTGCCAAGGAGGGGGGGGGGAGGAAGTTATGATTCACAGAGGACGAAATTTGTTTGCACTCTTCCTTGAAGCATGGTTAACAGCTATAGAAATATAAATGAAAAGTATCGGCAGACCTATTAGTCAATTTTAATATGGGATGTGTCCATCCCTCTCCTTTATGAGGACTTGAATTTGCTGTGGACTCTTTCAATAAAGCGTCTGCATCTCCGTGGAGGAATGGCAGCCGGCCGTTGTGGCCGAGCGGTTCTAGTAGCTTCAGTCTGGAACCGCGCTGCTGCTACGGTCGCAGGTTCGGATCCTGCCTCGGGCATGGATGTGTGTGCTGTCCTTAGGTTAGTTACGTTTAAGTAGTTCTTAGTCTAGGGGACTGATAGCATCAGATGTTAAGTCCCATAGTGCTCAGAGCCATTTGAACTTTTCTTTTCTTTTTTTTTTTTATTACTGTAGAGCCAAAACCAGAAAGGTAGTGATACCGGACGCTACGGTCTGGTTATGACTCATCCAAGAATTGTTCTATCGAGTTCAGGACGGCACTCTGGGACGCCAGTCCACTTCACGAGTGTCATTGTCCACAAACCATTGCCTCACAGGTCCTGTGAAACTTCTTTATTTTAATGTCTGTGTCTGTACTTACATTGCTGAATGACTGAGAAGATGAAACTTCTACGTTATTTGATTCTGAAACAGCTGAGTAAAACTGAACGTACTGGGCCTACTTTCTCTTTACTTTTTCTTATCACGTCAACATTGACCCACAAGATTCTAGCGCAACGCAATCTGACTGTTCAAAAAAATTACAACCTGACCTCAGATAATTAATTCAGAAGAATCACCCTGACTAAAAAAAAATCTTAACAATAACCTATACATTTCATTAAGCACTTAGCTCACAAAAATCTTCATTACGCGAACTACTGCAATATATCGAGCGTCAATACTGCCAGCTAAATAAAAGATTCTTGCTACTAAAGCCACTAACTAGTAATAGGCATGTGATTATTAAAGGAAAGATTTTGTTGCAAACCAAATAATGTATTTTTTACCTTAATAATGTGACATCCAGTTCAAACACGAATATAAATCGTCATTGACATCCAGTACAAAGATATGTAATCCTTGAATAATTTTCAGTCTCCAAGGCGGATACTTCCATATCCTTAGCCTTCGCTAACACTTAAGACCTCTACCCTCCATCAATGCTAACTTCTCACGTCTAACATCCATCGCTGCTGGCTGTTCACCTCCAAGTGCCCAACAGTACTTCCAGCACTGTTGGCGACTTAACTCCCAATAACGGGTCCAACCAGCCACAGAGTCTCTTACAAAGAAAGCGCAGTCAGAGGTGCAATGCAGAGCGCTGCCAACATAGAAGCAGCCCACTTATAGCTGTTTAAGACAGGGTGCATGTCATGCTGATACAATCACCATCTCGAAACTCTTCATCTACTGTATGCAATACACAGTTCTGTCAAATGTGTTATATCCTTCCGTTTTTAGCGTTTTCTTAAGTAGCATACAGAGATCAAACCTAGACCTCTGAAAACACTACTCTACTGTAACGTCACTCCTTCCTTACATCACTGTTGGCACTACACAAAAAGACAAGTGACGTTCTCCAGGCATTAGCTGAAACCAAACCCTTGCATCGGATTGCCACAGGGTATAGCGTGATTCATTACACCAAACCATTCGTTTCTAACCATCCACTGTCCAGTGGCTTTGCTTTTTACGCCACCTCTAGCGTCGCTTAGCAGTGACTACAGAAATGTGTGGCCGATGAGGAGCTGCTCGACCTTTATTCTTTATTCTTTTTAACTACATACGCACAATCATTGTAGTACCTGGACTGCTGAAAATACTTTGGAACTCACGCGTGATTCCCTCCGCTGATTTCAGGCGACGTTTTACAACCATCATCCACAATTTTCGACAGTCGCTCTCCATCAGTGCATGATCTCTGGCTGGTCTTGGTATAGCTACGGTTGTCGCTTCGCGTTTCCATTTCACCGTCACATCATCAACAGTCGGCTAGGGCAGCTGTTGAAGGGTTGAAATGTCCTCGATAGATTTGTTGCTTAGGTGACGTCCGAGAATTAGTCCACGTTCCAAATCACTCGGGTCTTCTGCTCTTACTGCTTGTCTTTTTTTTTTTTTTTTTTTTTCTTGTCTTCAGTCCACTGACTGGTTTGATGCGGCCCGCCACGAATTCCTTTCCTGTGCTAACCTCTTCATCTCAGAGTAGCACTTGCAACCTACGTCCTCAATTATTTGCTTGACGTATTCCAATCTCTGTCTTCCTCTACAGTTTTTGCCCTCTACACCTCCCTCTAGCATCATGGAAGTCATTCCCTCATGTCTTAGCAGATGTCCTATCATCCTGTCCCTTCTCCTTATCAGTGTTTTCCACATATTCCTTTCCTCTCCGATTCTGCTTAGAACCTCCTCATTCCTTACCTTATGAGTCCACCTAATTTTCAACAATCGTCTGTAGCACCACATCTCAAATGCTTCGATTCTCTTTGATATTAGTAGACTTCTCTTGGCCAGAAATGCCTTTTTTGCCATAGCGAGTCTGCTTTTGATGTCCTCCTTGCTCCGTCCGTCATTGGTTATTTTACTGCCTAGGTAGCAGAATTCCTTAACTTCATTGACTTCGTGACCATCAATCCTGATGTTAAGTTTCTTGCTGTTCTCATTTCTACTACTTCTCATTACCTTCGTCTTTCTCCGATTTACTCTCAAACCATACTGTGTACTCATTAGACTGTTCATTCCGTTCAGCAGATTATTTAATTCTTCTTCACTTTCACTCAGGATAGCAATGTCATCAGCGAATCGTATCATTGATATCCTTTCACCTCGTATTTTAATTCAATTCCTGAACCTTTCTTTTATTTCCATCATTGCTTCCTCGATGTACAGATTTAAGAGTAGGGGCGAAAGGCTACAGCCTTGTCTTACACCCTTCTTAATACGAGCACTTCGTTCTTGATCGTCCACTCTTATTATTCCCTCTTGGTTGTTGTACATATTGTGTATGACCCGTCTGTCCCTATAGCTTACTCCTACTTTTTTCAGAATCTCGAACAGCTTGCACCATTTTATATTGTCGAACGCTTTTTCCAGGTCGACAAATCCTATGAAAGTGTCTTGATTTTTCTTTAGCCTTGGTTTCATCATTAGCCGTAACGTCAGAATTGCCTCTCTCGTCCCTTTACTTTTCCTAAAGCCAAACTGATCGTCACCTAGCGCATTCTCAATTTTCTTTTCCATTCTTCTGTATATTATTGTTGTAAGTAGGTTCGATGCATGAGCTGTTAAGCTGATCGTGCGATAATTCTCGCACTTATCAGTTCTTGCCGTCTTCGGAATTGTGTGGATGATGCTTTTCCGAAAGTCAGATGGTATGTCGCCAGACTCATAAATTCTACACACCAACGTGAATAGTCGTTTTGTTGCCACTTCCCCCAATGATTTTAGAAATTCTGATGGAATGTTATCTATCCCTTCTGCCTTATTTGACCGTAAGTCCTCCAAAGTTCTTTTAAATTCCGTTTCTAATACTGGATCCCCTATCTCTTCTAAATCGACTCCTGTTTCTTCTTCTATCACATCAGACAAATCTTCACCCTCATAGAGGCTTTCAATGTATTCTTTCCACCTATCTGCTCTCTCCTCTGCATTTAACAGTGGAATTCCTGTTGCACTCTTAATGTTACCACCGTTGCTTTTAATGTCACCAAAGGTTGTTTTGAATATTTCCTGTATGCTGAGTCTGTCCTTCCGACAATCATATCTTTTTCGATGTCTTCGCATATTTCCTGCAGCCATTTCGTCTTAGCTTCCCTGCACTTCCTATTTATTTCATTCCTCAGCGACTTGTATTTCTGTATTCCTGATTTTCCCGGAACATGTTTGTACTTCCTCCTTTCATCAATCAACTGAAGTATTTCTTCTGTTACCCATGGTTTCTTCTCAGGTACCTTCTTTGTACCTATGTTTTCCTTCCCAACTTCTGTGATGGCCCTTTTTAGAGATGTCCATTCCTCTTCAACTGTACTGCCTACTGCGCTATTCCTTATTGCTGTATCTATAGCGTTAGAGAACTTCAAATGTATCTCGTCATTCCTCAGTGCTTCCGTATCCCACTTCTTTGCGTATTGAATCTTCCTGACTAATGTTTTGAACTTCAGCCTACTCTTCATCACCTATATATTGTGATCTGAGTCTATATCTGCTCCTGGGTACGCCTTACAGTCCAGTATCTGATTTCGGAATCACTGTCTGACCATGATGTAATCTAATTGAAATCTTCCCGTATCTCCCGGCCTTTTCCACGTATACCTCCTCCTCTTATGATTCTTGAACAGGGTATTCGCTATTACTAGCTGAAACTTGTTACAGAACTCAATTAGTCTTTCTCCTCTTTCATTCCTTGTCCCAAGCCCATATTCTCCTGTAACCTTTTCTTCTACTTCTTCCCCTACAACTGCATTCCAGTCGCCCATGACTATTAGATTTTCGTCCCCCTTTACATACTGCATTACCGTTTCAATATCCTCATACACTTTCTCTATCTATTCATCTTCAGCTTGCGACGTCGGCATGTATACCTGAACTATCGTTGTCGGTGTTGGTCTGCTGTCGATTCTGATTAGAACCACCCGGTCACTGAACAGTTCACAGTAACACACTCTCTGCCCTACCTTCCTATTCATAACGAATCCTACACCTGTTATACCATTTTCTGCTGCTGTTGATATTACCCGACACTCATCTGACCAGAAATCCTTGCCTTCCTTCCACTTCACTTCACTGACCCCTACTACACTCCTGGAAATGGAAAAAAGAACACATTGACACCGGTGTGTCAGACCCACCATACTTGCTCCGGACACTGCGAGAGGGCTGTACAAGCAATGATCACACGCACGGCACAGCGGACACACCAGGAACCGCGGTGTTGGCCGTCGAATGGCGCTAGCTGCGCAGCATTTGTGCACCGCCGCCGTCAGTGTCAGCCAGTTTGCCGTGGCATACGGAGCTCCATCGCAGTCTTTAACACTGGCAGCATGCCGCGACAGCGTGGACGTGAACCGTATGTGCAGTTGACGGACTTTGAGCGAGGGCGTATAGTGGGCATGCGGGAGGCCGGGTGGACGTACCGCCGAATTGCTCAACACGTGGGGCGTGAGGTCTCCACAGTACATGGATGTTGTCGCCAGTGGTCGGCGGAAGGTACACGTGCCCGTCGACCTGGGACCGGACCGCAGCGACGCACGGATGCACGCCAAGACCGTAGGATCCTACGCAGTGCCGTAGGGGACCGCACCGCCACTTCCCAGCAAATTAGGGACACTGTTGCTCCTGGGGTATCGGCGAGGACCATTCGCAACCGTCTCCATGAAGCTGGGCTACGGTCCCGCACACCGTTAGGCCGTCTTCCGCTCACGCCCCAACATCGTGCAGCCCGCCTCCAGTGGTGTCGCGACAGGCGTGAATGGAGGGACGAATGGAGACGTGTCGTCTTCAGCGATGAGAGTCGCTTCTGCCTTGGTGCCAATGATGGTCGTATGCGTGTTTGGCGCCGTGCAGGTGAGCGCCACAATCAGGACTGCATACGACCGAGGCACACAGGGCCAACACCCGGCATCATGGTGTGGGGAGCGATCTCCTACACTGACCGTACACCACTGGTGATCGTCGAGGGGACACTGAATAGTGCACGGTACATCCAAACCGTCATCGAACCCATCGTTCTACCATTCCTAGACCGGCAAGGGAACTTGCTGTTCCAACAGGACAATGCACGTCCGCATGTATCCCGTGCCACCCAACGTGCTCTAGAAGGTGTAAGTCAACTACCCTGGCCAGCAAGATGTCCGGATCTGTCCCCCATTGAGCATGTTTGGGACTGGATGAAGCGTCGTCTCACGCGGTCTGCACGTCCAGCACGAACGCTGGTCCAACTGAGGCGCCAGGTGGAAATGGCATGGCAAGCCGTTCCACAGGACTACATCCAGCATCTCTACGATCGTCTCCATGGGAGAATAGCAGCCTGCATTGCTGCGAAAGGTGGATATACACTGTACTAGTGCCGCCATTGTGCATGCTCTGTTGCCTGTGTCTATGTGCCTGTGGTTCTGTCAGTGTGATCATGTGATGTATCTGACCCCAGGAATGTGTCAATAAAGTTTCCCCTTCCTGGGACAATGAATTCACGGTGGTCTTATTTCAATTTCCAGGAGTGTATATCTAGATTGAGCCTTTGCATTTCCCTTTTCACATTTTCTAGTTTTCCTACCACGTTCAAGCTTCTGACATTCCACTCCCCGACTCGTAGAACGTTATCCTTTTTTTTCGATTATTCAATCTTTTTCTCATGGTAACCTCCCCCTTGGCAGTCCCCTCCCGGAGATCCGAATGGGGGACTATTCCGGAATCTTTTGCCAATGGAGAGTTCATCATGACACTTCTTCAATTACAGGCCACATGTCCTGTGGATACACGTTACGTGTCTTTAATGCAGTGGTTTCCATTGCCTTCTGCATCCTCATGTCGTTGATCATTGCTGATTCTTCCGCCTTCAGGGGCAATTTCCCACCCCTAGGACAAGAGAGTGCCCTGAACCTCTATCCGCTCCTAGGCCCTCTTTGACAAGGCCGTTGGCAGAATGGGGCTGACTTCTTATGCCGGAAGTCTTCGGCCGTCAATGCTGATTATTTATCAAAATTTAGGCAGTGGCGGGGATCGAACCCGGGACCGAAGACGTTTTTGATTATGAATCAAAGACGCTACCCCCTTTTTTTTTTTTTTTTTTTTTTTTGTAAATCTGATTTTGTTCGTTTTCGTTCGTTGTATCTGCTCGGGGCGGACGTCGAAAGACACCCATATCAGTTCGCTGTTGATCCATTAACTCAGTTTTTTTTATTATAGAGGGCAGCTAGCCCTCTGACCAAACACGCTGAGTTACCGTGCCGGCTATAATTATATCTGAAACTTCTTGCCAGATTAAAAGTGTGGGCCGGACCGAGACTCGAACTCGGGACCTTGCCTTTCGCAGGCAAGTGCTCTACCAACTGAGCTACCCAAGCACTATACCTCTTCTCTTTTTATATGAATTTAGCATGTATTTGTGTTTGGGACACGTGTGTACTGGACTGGCATGCCTCATCAATTCATACGTTCATGAAGTGCTGTTTCATTACTTCAGAGTTCAGTAACGATGTTAGGAGTACAATTACAAGCGACGTCGCATATTCTCTCTTGAGATCAATTGCTTCTGAACAGCTGCAAGGTCATGAAACCACATCCACACCGCGGCCTCCAATATCGTCTATGTACTCCGTTCTCTCATAGACCACCTACAAACATAATGTGGTGCGATCTCATATCTTATCCACTGCGTACTCAACCCTCACTCGAACGGTAGCTCGCGGACGTCCCGCAAAATCCGGGAGGGGAACGGGGATTGAGTGGGGTCGTGGGAAGGGCTCAAGACTCTAAATTTGCCAATCCTGATATAAATAGGATGGTCAGTTTCTATACATTCATGGCGCAAGAACTAAGTTTTATAGGTACCAAAAAAACTTATTATATGGCAGAGAACTGATGATTATCCACCAGGTATTTGTTATAGTTAGATTCTTTAATGAATAAAGACTCTGCACTACATATTTCGGAAGGGGGAGTGGGTGAAGAGGGTAAGTGCCCCTTCTTGCCTCTCCCGCTTCCCCCTCCCTTACGGACGGCTATGCGGCCGCCAGAATTTCTGGAGACTTTCCGGCCATGTTCAAGATCGAACAGTTTGATTTGAAGAGACGAAAGGGACATAAGCCCCTCTTGATCGTAATTAAGTCCAGTTGATGATCGGGATGTTTTCGTGTGTGGCAGATCTTAAATAGGCTGTGTAATAGAGGTGCACATAACACCTTCCGAAGGTGAGCGATGGCCGGCCGGTGTGGCCGAGCGGTTCTAGGCGCTTCAGTCTGTAACCGCGCGACCGCTACGATCGCAGGTTCGAATCCTGCCTCGGGCATGGACGTGTGTGATGTCCTTAGGTTAGTTAGGTTTAAGTAGTTCTAAGTTCTAGGGGACTGATGACCTCAGATGTTAAGTCCCATAGTGCTCAGAGCCATTTGAATTTTTTTGAAAATGAGCAAACAGCTTCGTGTTTAGATGGACTGTCATGGTAACGCTATTTGAAGAAGGAAGAAATGAAGCTCAACTAGGACATCTACATCTACATATATACTCCGCTAGTCATCAAGCGGTGTGTGGCGGAGGGTACAATTCGCGCCAAAGTCATTATTCTCCCCCCCCCCTCCCCCCCCCTCCCCCCCTCCCGCCTCTGTTCCACTTGCGGATCGCGCGAGGGAAAAACGATTGACGATTGTCTGAACGCCTCAGTACGAGCTCTAATTTCCCTTATCTTTGAATGATGGTCATTGTGTGATCTCAACGTTGGTGGTAATAATATATGCTCTACATCCTCAGCGGAGATCGGATTTCGGAATTTAGTGAGCAGATGCTTCCGCTTAACGCGCCGTCTATCTGCAAGTGTGTCCCACTTCAAACTTTCTATGAGACTTGTAACGCTCTCGCGATGGCTACATGTACCAGTCACGAATCTTGCCGCTCTTCTTTGGACCTTCTAAATCTCTTGAATCAGACCAAACTGGTAAGGGTCCCATAGAAACGAACAATAAAACTGGACGAACTAACGCATTGTAATGTATGTCCTTTGTTGAAGGTCCGCATCGCTTCAGGATTCTTCCAATAAACTGCAATCTAGAGTTGGCCTTGCCCGTTACTTGTGTCATCCGATAATTGCATTTGAGATCATTTCGAATAGTGACACCCAGATACTTGACTGATGTTACCGCTTCCAAAGACTGATCATTTATTTTGTACTCATACATTAATGTAGATTTTCGCCTTGTTATACTCAGTAGATTACACTTACTAATATTGAGAGATAACTGCAAGTCATTACATCACGCATTTATTTTCTGCAAATCCTCGTTGATTTGTTCACAAATTTCGTGTGACACTACCTTCCTGTAAACTACAGCATCATCGGCAAACAGTCTAAGGCCGCTGTCAATACCATCAACCAGATCGTTTATGTAAATGGTAAAAAGCAGAGGACCTATTACGCTACCATGGGGCACACCTGAAGTTACTCTTGTTTCGGTTGACGTTACCCCGTTCAGGACGACATACTGCTCCCTGTCTGTTAGAAAACTTTCTATCCAACTGCATATGTCATTGGATAGCCCATAAGCTCGCACTTTCTGTAGCAAGCGACAGTGCGAAACTGAGTCGAACGCCCTCCGAAAGTCGAGAAACATGGCATCAACTTGGGAGCCGGCATCTAGAGCATGTTGTATATCATGCACAAAGAGGACCAGCTGTGTCTCGCATGAAACGACGGAGCATAACTTCGGATTACAGATGGACGGCTAGTCGCTCGTATCATTTTCAAAGGAATTATCCCTACGTGCACTGTAAGCGTGTTAGGAAAACAATACATTATCATAACCCGACCTGTCCCAAACGTACGTCCAGTGCCATGACCGCTCTGCCACCTCGCTTAGTAAACGACGCCTGAGGAAACAGATGAAGGTATGTTGACGGTGAAGTTCTCTTCACACCGAGGTCATTACAGACGGATGGCTAAATCGCTTAAAGAGGGCTGGGTTAAGGGAACAGCTCATAGACTTGTTGGAGGAAGTGTTGCAGCATACGACAGCCGGGGCTTAGAGAAAAACATGAAAAGGTTTAGTGGGCCTCATTATAACAGTATTATTCTAACAACATTATTGTAACAATACAGGCTACCCAAAAAATACTTCTTCTTATACATTGTTCCACAGCCGCAGCAAATTTTTTGAAGGTGTAAGGTGTATGCTTCGCCGGCGATGGGCGAGGCATGACAGAATCTCTGACCAGAGAGTAGTTTATTGTTAGTTGTTGCTTGTCGCGTGTCTGCGCTAGTCTGCGCGAGTCGACAGTAGACGTGAGTCTGCAGTGGTAGTCAGTCGGATACAGTAGTAGTCGGTCGGCTTTAGTAGCGAGTGGACGGTAGTAGTCGGCGGGAGTCGGCATGCGTCGGCTGTGTGCTCTGCTCGCGACTCTGGTCAGGACTCTGGAGGATGAGTATTGTTGTAGAAGGTAAAGAAGCAGCCTTCCGCATATTTAATGATGTATGTTAATTGTAATTTAATTTGTTCCAAAAAAAATGCCCCAATAATAATTTTTATAATATAAAGTAACTTTTTTTAAAAGAAAAACATTCATTTCAATTTAAAGAATATTTCCTATGCATTCCTTCCAAGGATCAAAAAATATATACGCCGGCATTGCACGGAGCTGTGTCAATAAATAAGAGCAGATATAGTTGCAGTTTTTATTGAGGTAAGATTTTTTGCTTTTGTTATTCAGAACACAGGGCTGAAGGTCAGCGCTGCTGTCCTTATAAAATTTACCAGATATTATTATTTCTGTTGAGAGGTTACATTTGGTTCATGGTTCATTATTTAATTAATATTATGAAATATTCTTTAAATTGAAATGAATGCTTTTCTTTAAAAAAAAGTTACTTTATATTATAAAAATTATTATTGGGGCATTTTTTTTGAACAAATTAAATTACAATTAACATACATTATTAATTATGCGCAAGGCTGCTTCTTTACCTTCTACAACAATACTCATCCTCCAGAGTCCTGACCAGAGTCGCGAGCAGAGCACACAGCCGACGCATGCCGACTCCCGCCGACTACTACCGTCCACTCGCTACTAAAGCCGACCGACTACTACTGTATCCGACTGACTACCACTGCAGACTCACTTCTACTGTCGACTCGCGCAGACTAGCGCAGACACGCGACAAGCAACAACTAACAATAAACTACTCTCTGGTCAGAGATTCTGTCATGCCTCGCCCATCGCCGGCGAAGCATACACCTTACAAAGGATGTTATTGTCCTGCGTGGATTAATTTTTATTTTTGAAATTAATACTATATTTCATGCTTTTTGGCTATTATCTAAATTGCAGTTGAATTCGCTGACATGCATACCATTTGATTTTTAGGCGCTGACCGTATCATGTGCACCTTTTTTGTATAATGTGAACTAACGCATTTTAATGTGCCTTACGGTGGCACAGAGACAAAGACCCGCACAAGGGCAACATTTTGTAATTTTACATACTGAATTCACTTGTGTGTTGTGCCCATTACCACCACGTTGACATGTAATCTCTATTAGAGATAACATAAAATGGCGCTTCCTCCACAGCAATGTGTGGAAGATAAAGTACGTGATCACAGTTTTCCACTGTGACTGGGGTGGCTTGAAAATACCCAAGGTTGCTGATAGCGAAATACCATGTAATAAAGTGTTTATATGAAAAATAAAAACAGCATATGTTGGGCAATGACTAGCATCAAGGAAAAAAATTGTCCACAAAATAACATGTAAATCCCTTAACTACCATCAAAAATCAGGCATGCATCAGATGTGAAAGATACCTTAGTAGACAAACTTGCAAAGTATGCCTATGCTATGGAAATGATCATATTAGTTCCTGTATTTAAAGAAAAACATTTGTTTTATAAGAGACGTGATACAACTCGTATCTTGTATCTCTGTTAATTTATAGTAAAGTTTCATATCCTTATACGGATATAGTCCTTTTACCCTTCCCGTATGGGAAAACTTAATAAATATGATTCAGGGTATTGGATACACAAATCTCGAATGGATTAATCCACAGCAATTTTCACTACTTTATTTTATTAGTCATTAAGACTTGGGATGTTTTCAAGTCAAGATTAAGTAAACAACTCTGTAGTCGCGAATCTGAGTAGCTTTTCTGTCAAAAGACAATTTTCTTTGCTTTACTTGTGCAGATAAGATTATTAATGCTTGCCTCACTTTATATGCTCGGACCTGTCTGTATGGCACGCAAGCTCTTGAATGGGCTTGCACCGTTTATTGCTTTCTGGACCGTCAAACCTCAACTCGCGTAGTGTGTAGTTCGTTGTGTTTTAAATGATGCCCCAACGTAGCATGTGATGTATCTTCTTTGTAGCACCTGGTCTTTTTCCCCACGGGATGAACTAAGACGGCAGAGGGAACGGTTGGTAGACACAATGTCGATTTTTCACTCACAGTAATTTATTACGCCTGGCTTCTTCTCAAAGTGTCCTTATTAGTTGTTAAAACGTTCTGAGTATCAACTTCCTGTAAGTCTTTGGTATGACTTGACCCAGATACGTTATACCTAGAGGCTGTTGCTAAGTCATCGACACTACCAGTGCCTAAGTGGCCAAGACATAAGGTCCGGGTCTGGGATTGATTCCCACCACTTGCACCCGTACCTGCGGACAGCATCGGCCGCTTTTTTCAGCTGGAACTAATAAATTGCACGATATTGCCCCATAGTCATAAATAAATTTTTTTCTACAGAAAAGTCTACCATGGAGTCTTTCTCTGCTAGGAAATCGACACCTGATGAACAACAAGGATAGGGCGATACACCACCTGTTCCTTACATTATTCTTCGGGCCAGGACTGTAGCTTTATAGTGTAACTTCGCATAACAACGGCACATAATATTCTGCATGTGCCAACAGGGAACGTTGGCTCCTTGTTCTGTTAAGAAATTTATCCGAACGAATTGATCGAGATTAATGTCATCTCCACCCCAGAAAGCGTTAAATGCCACTCTATCAATGTATTCAATTGAAATGGCAATGGACGATCTTTTCTGATTCTGTTCTAACTGCAGACAACTTTTGTGGATAACTTGTAAATTGTCTCTCGAGTCCACATCACCATTGTGGCGTAGCATATGAACGCCTAAATCCGCGTCGCTCACATCCCTTTCGACCAATACGATGCAGTTTATTTGTCTGGCCGGAATTAGCTTTCTTGCGTATTATTATCTGAGGGTTCATCCGAACTATGAATCTGATAGCGATCTCGGTTTTGATACACAGGCTGGTGACATCCTTTTCCTTGTACTTTCCAGTGCTCGTTATTTAGTCGTAGAGAATATTTACCATTGCCATTCTAATTACCTTCCCACTCACCATGCATTTTTATGTATCAGTGGTGACTGATCGTCAGATGAATCTTAACGTGAGTATCGAGCGTTCTGTCCCCTCTTACATTTACGATTACTGTCATGTGATGACTGAGCATTTTTTACAGAAGTTCACCTATCTTCCTCAAGTAAATCAATCACGTCAGTTGTGGACAGGAACTTACGCACATCATGAACTAGAATAGTGAATCATTTCTTCTTATGTGAAATGGAAGTTTTTCCTTCAAAGTTTTTGACACCTAAGTTGATGGGATTTCCTGATCATAGTATTTTGTCTCATTTAGACATTTCTCAAAGTAAGTGTGCAGACTGCCATGCTCATTATTGTAGGAGTGAGATTAGTGACTACTCTGCGTAATCTTTCAAGGTTTCGTTTCACCAGTACTTGGCCAATAATGCTTTTCCAGTCGCCTTAAGTAAAATTTTTGAATAATGTTCTGTGGCTCAAAGCGAAAAACTGCCTTTCATACATCCTGTTAAAAACATGATTTTTTGAACATCATACTGGCAGGAATATAAGCCAATTTTTGATCACAGGAGGAGAGCAATGTACACTTTGGACCAGATTTGACCATGAGTTCTCACTTTCAATCACCTACTCACTCTGCCACGCCCTCCCTCTCCTCTACCCCTTCAACCCTATTCCAAACCACTTAGTTGGAAAAAGGCCATTCAGTGAGCTCTTATACCAGTTGCGTTATACATATTTAGCCCTCACAATCACAGCTCAGTATTCTACTGCCATAAAAATGTAACATCCTATCAGAGAAATTCCTATGACTAGGATAGTTGGGGTGGGCGAGGGGTGTGGCGGGTGGGGGCATGACACCATTCTCATCCTGTGGTGATGGCAATCCTACAATTGTCCACCATGCAGGCTGAAACAGGATTATACTTTGCTTGTCTACACGCAGCTAACTTCTCACACATACAGTCTTGCAAAATGCGCCATTTCACGGAAGTTATCACATGTTATAATCTAGGTTATTGTACACATATGAGAAGAAGATCAAATATTCTATCTGTCATGCAGGTTCAAACAGACAGTGTGATATAGTTCACAAGAAAACCACTAAGGTATGTAACTCATAATACATGGAAGCTTTGCATCATAATTTCGTAACACATAAACTGAATTTCTTCTCCATCTACGAGTATAAACAGAGTGTTACTGTCACATTTTCATAATACACACGCCTGTAACATACAGGTTACAATTTCATACATTACACGTTACAACTTGAGTTTTCACCTTTTACGGTGGAAACTGTATTTAACTTAGAACAGAAGTGTATACTGATCAATCACTTTATCAACTTATTTCAGTATAAATTCTCAGTAATCGGCAGTGCTTAATTCCTAAGCTGATTAGCGTTTCACCTCTTTCACTCTATGCATTACACATTGTGTTATAGTTTGAAGAGTGAAAATTTTTGTTCTCAGTCCTGTGAATTGTGTAATAGTGTCCCCTGATAATCCATGCTTCATAAAAACATTTTCTGGTTATTGACACGTAGGGTCTCTGAAATGTTATTACCAGGGACACTAGAGGTATGTACCCAAATATTGGTGGGAAATTCAAAATAAGCCAGTTGTCCTGCATATAAAATGATGGCAAATTCAAAAACAAATTGGTGGCAAATTTCAAAATCAAAGGTAGAGGATGAGCTGAAATTCATAACAGGCGGGAAATTCTAGAAAATGAAAGATGACGTTGGTGTGAAATTTAAAAATTGTCGAGAAATCAAAAATCCAACTAGCTTGTGTCTTGTGTTCAAACTCTCCTCCTCTTTGCAAACAATTATAGCGAAGTATAAAAATAAAGTGTCCAATCAGAATGCAATAAATTTAAACAAATCAAATTAGCCCATTTGCGTTTCATACGCTTCCCCTACTCTCATTATCTCCAGCCAGGCACAGTGCAATTAAAAATCCAATTTGATGGAAAAGGCCAGATTAGAGATTAGTATTAAAATAATGTGTGAAAACGGGTGATATCAGATGGAAGTAAGGTGTTATATTATTCAGTGTGCCTTCACGCAATGTTATGTAAATAACATTGGTTTGGTGTTATTTGTAAGCATCATTTTAATATTGTACTCTAACTGGTTGGAAAGAGTAGAGGGAGGGGTATAAAATAACCAATTGGTTGTACATAAATAATGTCACTTACTATTCTTATGCCAGAAATAACTAGTTACTTTCACTTTCAAGGAAATATTGAATATCTTTAGGATTGGTAGGAAAGAAGAGGGGCAGAGTGTATGAAGCACGCAATTAGTCTATTCCCGCAATCTTCGATTTTTTAATACTGCACTGTGATGGGCTGGAGATAAGGGGTGGGGAACGGAGTGTGGACAGGTCTTTAAATTTTCCATTAACACTACTGGGCTACTGCCACCATCTTGCATTTCTAATACTACACTAAGATTTGGTGGAGTTTAGGAGGGGAGAGCAACACAAATATGCTACTTCGAGTTTTTAATAATTTATTTTAGTCTCATTGGACGACTGTTTCTAATACTTCGCTGTGATTGGCTGGGAAGCGGAGGAGGGGTTGAGGCATAAAGCAGAATTGAGCTAATAAGGTTTTCGAATTTCCCGCCAATTTTTAAGTTTCCCACCAACGCCATCTCACGGTTTTTTTTTTTTTTTTAATTTCCCACTTTTTAAATACCCTGCTAGCCTCCATCCTTGATTTTGAAATTTTCAGCCATTTTATATACATCACAATTGGCCTGTTTTGGATTTCCCAACAAGTTTTTGAATTTCCCGCAGTCAGACATCTTTTTTTGCACCAATAGGGACTATGAGTGCTGTGACACAAACCGAAACTATTTGCCACCTTCTACATTCCTATACTTTTACCAGGGTAACTTGAAGTGTCAAACCTCATAATAATGTCATTTATAATGCCATAAGTATCTGAGGTAGTAGATTCCCGTTTGTCGACTTCTGGAACAGGTTGATGTCGAAGTGATGGAATGGCGCTGCGGCAGGCAGGGCTGGTATCAGATGCCTCGAAGGTAAATATGCCAGATGCTTCTGTCGCTAGTATTCGTTACATTGGTTTCGTTGTATCTAACCGATCGGTAGAAACCTCACCAGTGATACCAGCGTCTGATTCTGTCTAGAGTCTTCGAGTCCCAGGTGAAAACATGTGGGAGCGTCGTGGAAACAGTTTTGGATAGCTGGCTGTAGACGAGCTGTGGTTTACTTGGAATCCTCCTTGGTTAGTTCCTCATGCTTCAAGACTTCTATAGTTAGGTTTTCCTGAGAACTACTGACGTAAAATTGCAACTTAATATGGATATAGAACAGTTACAATTTTCTGTGTGTCCCATGAGAGGCTGATTGTTCACTCTCGTATATATATATACTTTTGCAAATAAAACGTCCATGTCTCATTATAATGAAAATCACGATGAATATTATATTCTTTCTACATCTACATCTACAGAGATACTGCGAAAGCCACCGTACGGTGCCTGATGGAGCGTACCATGTACCACAACTAGTCATTCTCTACCCTGTCACAATCGCTAATCCAGCGAGGGAAGAAGACTGAGTGAGTGCCTTCGTATCAGCCCTAATTTCTCGTATCTTATCATCGCGGTCCTTACGGGCAGTATATGTTGGCGGCAGTAGAATCGTTCGGCAGTCAGCTTCAAATGCCTGTTCTCTAAATTTTCTCAATAGTGATTCTCGGAAAGAACGTCGCTTTCCCATTAGACTTCCTGAAGTATCTCCGTAACACTTAAACGTGCTCTTCAAACCTACCGGTAACAAATCTAGCAACCCGCCTTTCAATGGCTTCGATGTCGCCCTTCAATCCAACCTGGTACGGATCCCAAACACTCGAGCAGTACTCAAGAATAGGTCGCACCAGAGTGCTACGTGCTATCTCCTCTACAAGTGAAGAACACTTTCCTAAAATTCTCCCAATAAACTGCAGTCGGCCATTCGCCTTCCCTATCACAGTGCTCAGATGTTCGTTCCATTTCATATAGCTTTGCAACGTCACGCCCAGATATTGAAACGACTTCACTATGTCAACCAGGACACTACTAACAACGTAATCGAACATTACAGGTTCGTTCTTCCTACCCATCTGCAGTAATTTACATTTTCCCACATTTAGAACTAGCTGCCATTCATCACACCAACTGGAAATTTTCTCTAAGTCGTCTTGTATCTTCCTACAGTCACTCAACTTCGACACTTTACCGTACACCACGGCATCATCAGCAAACGACCGCAGATTGCTGCCTGCCCTGCCCGCCAAATAATTTATGTATACAGAGAGTAACAGCGGTCCTATCACACTCTCCTGGGGCACTCCTGATGATACCGTTGTCTTAGATGAGCACTCGCCATCGAGAGCAACATAGTGGATTCTGTTACTTAAGAAGTCTTCGAGCCACTCACATACCTGTGAATTTATTCCACATGCTCGTACCTTCGTTAACAACCTGCAATGGGGCACCGTGTCAAATGCTTTCCGGAAAACTAGAACTATGGAATCTGCCTGTTGCCCTTCATCCATAGTTCTCAGAATATCACGAAAGAAAAGGGAAAGCTGAGTTTCGCACGAGTGATGCTTTCTAAAACCATGGTGATTCGTGGACATGAGCTTTTCAGCCTCAAGAAAGTTTATAATATTCGAACTGATAACATTTTCAAGGATTCTGCAGCAAACAGAAGTTAGGGATATAGGTCTGTAATTTTATGGGTCCGTTCTTTTATCCTTCTTATATTCAGGATTCACCTGCGTTTTTTTCAAATCGCTTGCAAATTTGTGCTGGGGGAGAGTTTCACGATAAATCCAAGCTAGGTAAGGGGCCAATGCGGTAGAGGACTCTTAGTAAAACCGAAAAGGGACACATCCTGGTGATTTATTCGCTTTCAAATCTTTCAGCTGTTTCTCTATGCCAGGGATATTTAGTAGTATGTCATCCATACGGGAGCATGTCCAATGGTCAAATGACAGCATGTCTCTACAATACTTCTGTGTGAACGATTTCTTGGCCTTGAAATTTAAAACTTCGGCTGTCGTTTTGTTATCTTCAGCTGCCACACCAGACAGGTCGACAAAGAACTGAATGGAAGACGTAGACCCTCTTAGCGCTTTTACATACGGCCAGAATTTTTCCGGGTTCTATGCCAGATATTTTGCTAAGGTATGACGGTGGTAGGTGTTGTATGCTTCACGCATAGATCTTTTCACAGAAGCACGAAGCATCCTTGATGTTCGCAGTCTTAAAAGCTGGACAGTGAAGTAACACCTACCACTCTCTGATTCTCCCTGAATCTGGAAAAGTCCTCTTTGTCGATCCCTCAGTGACGTCAGTGTAATTATTGTTGATGAAGGTACGTTCTATCCTTGCAGTTAAACGAATGGCAGGTTGCTTTTTGCCACATACGTCTCGCTTCTTTTGTTTATGAAGATCTTCAATGGCCTGTAATACATGTTTGTTTTTGTGTATATAATAAATGTATTGTGTAGTAGTTACAAATTCGTTTTCTCGTGTTTTTCTCTTGTTCTTCAGATTAGAAACAGCTGTTATAACACAAGGTTCGTGAGGTTAAATTATCGTTTGGTGCCACTTACCGATTTTCATGAACTTACCGATTTCCAATGAACACATCTCCAAGACCACACACATGGACTGGAAACAATGGAAATCGTGACATCAAATGATAAACTGACCTCACGAAACTTGTGCTACAAAAGTTGTTTCTACTCTGAAAATAGCGAGAAAAAGTAACATAGTAACATATTTACGTCTACTACATAATAAATTTATAACATATATAAAACCAAAGATATACTACAGGGCACTGAAGATGCTTCAAAAATAAAATTAGCGAAAGACATATGGCAATAAAAACTGCCTTTCATTTACTTGCAAAGGCTGAACATACGTTCACGAATTTTGAAGCAACAAAGGAACGGCGGAAAACGGAAACAATGACGGTAATTATTGTGTTTGAATGAAAGCATTATTTCTGTTCGTCTCATAGCCTATTTCTTCCAGCTACCTTTTGTACTATACTATAGTAGTTCTTCCTATGTGTAGTCCCATTTTCATTGAGCCATGTTACTTGACAGTAACACATCAAGCGAATGTTACCTTCGTTCTTAGGTTTTGCACACCAGTGTACACCAATCACCTTCTTTCGAACCCTAGGCTCGGTGATGCTTGGTAGCGGTACCATTTGCTCTGGGCATAATGGTAGATCACTTTTTTTTCCTTTATTGAATCTCGATTGCCCCCCCCCCCCTCCAGAGGGCGCGGGGGGGGGGGGGTGCTGACAGCAGCTTAGTACGCCGCTCTACAGCCAATAGAAGAGTTAAAAAATCATAATGGGAAGATAACAAACAAGATAATAAAGGTGATAAAACGGAACTTTGTTAAAACCAGTAAAGTGGGGGAAAAGTTGCGGAATTTAAAACAGAAAAACATGGGGTTAACGAAGACATACAGTAAGTACACAGGCACAATTTAAAAATTTAAAAACACGGCGACAGTATGGTTTCTGTTCGCAACACTGTAGAAAGGGGCACACTACACTGAACATTCAAACACTGCACCAGGGATTAGAGACGAAAATAGCTCACACCACAGCCTAAGGTAGATGGGGGGTGGGGGGGAGAGAACCCAGGTGGATTAGGTGGAAAAAGAGTGGGGAAAACTAAAGGGGGGGAGCTGAAGGAGGGAGAGGACACAGAAAAAAGGGGGGGCAGGAACAACGCCAGAAAGAGTGGGGATGGCACTGGAGGGGTAAGCGTAAGGACTCAGGATGGGGGGGGGGGGGGGAGAGGGAATGGAGTCAAGGAGAGGGTAGGCAGGCAAAAAACAGGATGGGAGGAGGGGGAGAGGGAACCTGGAAAGAGGACAGAGGGAAGGAGAGGGAGGTGAGGATCAGAGTTAATAGGAGGTATAAATGGAGGGAGAGAGGGCATCATCCAGGTGGGGGAGACCTCGGGAGTGGTAGACCAGAGTGAAGGGTGTATATGTTTTGCAGATACTTACGGTCTAGTTTTAAAATGTAAGCTATTACTGAATCATCTAGTATGCTCATTACTTCAAAAATGTCAAGAGACAACAATGCATACTCAGAGGCTGGTAGATGTTTCCTTTCCTAGTAATTGAAACTATTAACACTGCGTAATATAATATAATATTAATAGTTTTCTTTGTTATACAATGAAGTGAAAGTCATGGGATAGCGATATGAACGTACAGATGGCGATAGCGTCGCTGACACAAGGTATCAAAAGGAAATGCATTGGCAAACGTGTTATTTATACTCGGGTGAGTGATGTGTAAAGGTTTCCGAAGTGATTATGGCAGCACGACGGGAATGAAGACTTTGACCGCGGAATGGCATTTGAAGCTAAACGCATGGATCTTTCGATTTTGGGAATTCAATTCCGAGATTCACAGTCTCAACAGTGTGCCGATAATACCAAATTTCAGACATTATCTTCCACTATGGACAATCCAGAGGCTGATGGTCTTCACGTAAAGACCGATAACACGGCGTTTGTCTACAGTTGTCAGTGCTAACAGACTAGCAACACAGCATGAAATAACTCCAGAAATCAGTATATGACATACGACGAACATATCCGCTAGGACAGTGAGACGAAATTTGGCTTTAACGGGCTACAACAACAGACAGCCAACGCGGGTACGTTTGTTAATAGCACGACATCGCCTTCAGCGCCCCTCCTGCGCTCGTGACCGTATCAGTTGGACCCTAGACGACTGGTAAACCGTGGCCTGGTCAGATGAGTCCCGATTTCAGTTGGTAAGAGCTGCTGGTACGGTTCGAGTGCGGCGCAGACCCCACGAAGCCATTGGCCCAAGTTGTCAACAACTTTGCTAGCTAATAGTGGCTCCATAATGGTGTGGAACGCGTTTACAAGGAATGGACTGGGTACTCTGCCCCAACTGAACCGATCATGGAATGGAAATGGTTACTTCCGGCTACTTGTAGATCATATGCAGCCATTCATGGCCTTCACGTTCCCAAACAACGATGGAATTTTTATGGATGAGAACTCGCCGTGTACATGAGTCACAGCTGAAGTTGGTTTGAAGACCATGCTGGACAATTCGAGAGAATGATTTGGCCACCCAGATCGCCCGACGTGAATCCCATCGGACATTTATGGGACGTTGTCGAGAGGTAATTTGAAGCACAAAATCCTGCACCGGCAACACTTCCGCAGTTATGGACGTCTATAGACTCACCATAGCTCAATATTTCTGCAGGGAATTTCCAACGACTTGTTGAGTCCGTGCCACGTCGAGCCGCTGCACTACGCCGGGCAAATGGAGGTCCTGTACGATGATAGGAGGTACCCCATGACATCTGTCACCTCAGTGTAATCATGCATGAACTTTTTGTTTGCAACAGGATATCTATGCGAACAGTGAATAATACAGCCTCTCACGTCACTCTCAACAAATTACAGTTGTTCTATAGCCACAATAAATTCCAATTTTACACCAGAACAGTAGCCAAAGCTGAACCAAGTGAAGTCACATAATGGGCTGGATCCTGTTCTTACGTTCTGAGAGCGAGTGCAAGGAAATTTTTGCAGAATCTGGCCAGTAACAAGACATCGCTTTTCAAATGTAGGTGGGAGTAGTGTCATAATGGCTCGCATTTAAATAAAGGTCAAATATTGTACGCTCTTTGGTATTCATATTCTTCAAGTGTAGTTCAGTCTGCCCCCGGTAGCCGAATGGTGAGCGTGACGGATTGTCAATCCTCTGGGCCCAGGTTCGATTCCCGGCTGGGTCGGGGAATTTTCTCCGCCTAGGGACTGGGTTTTGTGCTGTCATCATTATCCTATCATCCTCATCGACTGCAGGTCACCGAAGTGGCGTGAAATTGAAAACCGGCACCCGGAGAACGGCCTGCCCGACGGGAGGCCCTACCATTACGATTAAATAAAAAAATAAATAGTAGTTCACTGGTTAGCAAACTTCCGAAAACTTAGTTCTAATTGTTCATCCAAGAAAATGAATTCGCCAGTTACATACTCTTAGCAATGAAATGAAAGTGCTCAGTATCGAGTAAATTCTTTCCTGTAATTTTCAGCTCTTCAGGTTTTAAATGTGAGACATATTTTTCAAGAGAGCATGCCAAAAAAGTAGGACTCAATAAACAGAAATTTTTTGTCGCAATGATTTTCCATTGTAACGGATTTAGTAAACATTTACAGTTTTCCGTGTTTCTCTCAATCACAAAAAATGTTCAAATGTCTGTGAAATCATATGGGACTTAACTGCTAAGGTCATCAGTCCCTTCTCTCAATCACAGAAACGTGGTCGGTATTTATTTTCACTGTTTAACTGCGGGTTGGCCTTAGCTATACGTAATTTTCCGGAAGTTAGAATTTTGCTTCTCCCCTCCCCCACTTTTTTCGAAAAAAAAATAAAGTGAAAAATTTCATCTCAATCCATCAAATTCTAGGCGACCTTAAATGCCTTGAAACTGGAACATATCATCCGCAACAACAATTTCTGTTAAATAGCTTTGTATTCTTCCTTATCAGCACTGTATATTGGTTTTTTGTGAGAGTAATGTATATGACACATTCGAGCAAACCCACCTATTGTATAAATTGATTTTGGCTCATATTACTGAAAAGTTAGTAACAGGAATTCAAAAAACATCACGAAGATTTTGAGAAATATCAAGTTTACTTTCGATAATGTATACATTTCCAGTTGGAGAAACTTTTTGTTTAAAATAATCATTTTACAACATTCATTTCTATAGACTCAAAAGATAATTTGATTCAATGAAAGCTGAAGATTACTTACTCCTAAGACAAGATTTAGTAGCAGCTGGATTTTTTTACGGCTTCATGCAAAAATCTGCACAAAAAAATTGTTTCTCAATTTAATCTTTAGTGACAAACGATACTGTGACTGATGCAGAAAGAGGTATCAAACTCATTCGGGGATGCAATAACACTGTCAACACCACTGGCACTAATATTTATTTCGTCCATATTTTCAAAGATACGAGAATTCAATTGAGCAATACTCCTATATCTTTCTTTCATCATCATCAGTGTTCTGCCAAGGCAGGGTTTGACATATTAGTTCTCCAGGCTCTCCGGTCTTCTGCCGTCCTCTTCAGGTCTGCAAAATTTCCTCTTCCATTTATGTCGTCTATCATCTTGTATCTCTTTCTTCCTCTCATTCTTCTCCCACAAACTAATCCTTCCAAAGCATCTGCTAGCAAGCAGTAGCTTCTCAATGAATGTCCCAACCAGCACTTTCTCCTTTCTCTTATAACCTTCAGCAGACATCTTCCCTCACCAACCCTTTCCAACACTCTTTTATTACTCACTCTTTCCATCCAGCTTATTCTCTTCATTCTCCTCCACATCCACATCTCAAATGCTTGCAACCTTTTTTCATCCTCTCGTCTCAGCGTGCATGTTTCTGCCCCATAAAGATCCACACTACAGACAAAACATTTGCAAAGACTTTTCCTTAGACCTTTATCTAATTTGCCACATCAGAGTCTCCTCTTTCTGTTGAATGCCTCCTTCGCTATGGCAATTCGAGTTTTCACCTCCTGGTGACATCTCAAGTCTTTAGTTGCTGTGCTTCCAAGATATTTAAACGCACTTACGTGGCTAGTGGTAGATTGTCCTATTTTAATATTGAACAATCTGCGTCTTGTACTGATGACCATACTCTTTGTTTTTGCTGTGTTTATTTGCATCCCATATTCCACACAAGCCTCATTCAGATCTTTCAGCCTGTTATTCACTGTCCGCTCACTTTCTGCCACTAATACCATGTCATCAGCAAATCTTCTATTCTCTTTCCACCAATACATATTCCTCTTTTCCCATCTAAGCCTTTCGCAATAATCCCTTCAAGGTATGTGTTAAACAACAGTGGGTAAAGGCAACAACCTTCTCTAACACCTCGTCCAATGCTGCTTCCTTCTGACATTTCTTTTCCAGCCCTTATCCTTAATTTCTGGTGTAAATATAGATTCTGTATCAGTCGTCTCTCTTTCCAATCTACTCCATTCCTCTTCAAAATATCCATCAGCTTCTTCCACTGAACTCTGTCAAAAGCCTTTTCTAGATCTATAAAAATAGCAAATATTTCTCTACCTTTTTCCATATATCTTTCCCGTATAGTTCTTAACAGGCCAATAGCATCTCTTGTTCCTTTTCCTCTTCTAAATCCGAACTGCTCCTCTGCAATCCCTCTGTCCAGCTTGCCATATAACCTTCTATTCAACACTCTCAGCAAGACTTTAGCTGCATGAGAAATTAGACTGATGGTCTGATGCTCTTCACATTTTTTTAACGTTTCTCTTTTTCTCTATTGGTATCATAACTGTTGCAAGGAAGTCCTCAGGCCATTCCCCTTTGTCATATATCTCGTTACAGAGGTAGACTATTTCTTTGCTTGCCTTGTTTCCCAAACTCTTAAACAGTTCTGCTGGCAAATCATCATTTCGACATGCCTTCCTATTCTTCATCTCCTTCAGCGCCTTTTCTACTTCTGCTTCCAAGATGGTGAATCCCTTTCCATCTTTCGGCAGATATTGCTCCTCTTCAACCTTAATTTCGATTTGCATTTCATCTCCCTTATACAGACATTCAACATATTCTTGACATCTGTTCAAAACCTCCTGTCGTTCTTCTGCTAGAGTACCATCCGCTCTTTCTATTTCCATGTTATTCCTCTTTCTTTTACGTTCAAAAACTATCTCACTAGCCAGTCTATTCATCATTTCATACTTTCCCTCTTTCTCCATTTCCTCTGTTTCGTCGCATTTCTGTTTCATCCATTTTTCCCTTGCTTCTTCAGTTTCTCCTCTTACTTCATTATTCAGTTTCCTGTACCTCTTTTTGTCGTCTTCAGTTTCTGCACTTTTCCACTTTCTCCGCTCTTCCAGCTTTTTCAACAAGTTTTCTGCTATCCATTCTTTCCTGGTGCTTTGGGTACTCTAATTCCTAGTACTTCTTTGGCAGAGTCCATGAGTCCTCCCCTTTTTATCCATTTGTCATTAACACTTTCATCAATACCACCTCTCTGCCATTTTTCCATAAATCTGTTCTCCAAATCTGATGCCCTTCCTACCTCTTTGAGTCTTTCTATGTTTAGTCTTTCCTTTGCTTTACCTCTCCAGACTTTTTTCAACTTCACTTGTATTTCTCCCATTGATTTGATTTGATTTTAACAGGAGAGCTAAAACAGCTTCGGTCTAACCCGCCACTGCCCGCACCGAAACTAGGTTTATTGTGCGGTATCGCTCCCTGTATATCTAGTAAAACCAACCAGTGCCCTTAAATAGTGCAAGGAGTCCCTCTACCAGTTTCCTGTTAGATACAATTTCTTCAGGACTAGTTGTCCTGAAGATTCTGTATCTTTTACTCTCCAATGTCATGCATTCGAAGATTATGTGTGATGCAGTTTCTTCACCCTCATCACAGATCCTACATTTAGGGTTCTCTTCCATTGTACCCATTGTGTGTAGGTGTTGTTTGAAGATCGCATGGCCGGTCATCAGTCCAGTCATGAGTCTGATCTCTTCCTGTTCAATCCCATGATTACAGAGCTTCTTTTAAAACATGGCTTGGGCATCATTACCTTACCATGAAACTTCCTGGCAGATTAAAACTGTGTGCCCGACCGAGACTCTGCCAGGAAGTTTCATATCAGCGCACACTCCGCTGCAGAGTGAAAATCTCATTCTGTTTTAATCTGCCAGGAAGTTTCATATCAGCGCACACTCCACTGCAGAGTGAAAATCTCATTCTGGAAACATCCCCCAGGCTGTGGCTAAGCCATGTCTCCGCAATATCCTTTCTTTCAGGACTGCTAGTTCTGCAAGGTTCGCAGGAGAGCTTCTGTAAAGTTTGGAAGGTAGGAGACGAGGTACTGGCAGAAGTAAAGCTGTGAGTACCGGGCGTGAGTCGTGCTTCGGTAGCTCAGTTGGTAGAGCACTGGCCCGCGAAAGGCCAAGGTCCCGAGTTCGAGTCTCGGTCGAGCACACAGTTTTAATCTGCCAGGAAGTTTCATATCAGCGCACACTCCGCTGCAGAGTGAAAATCTCATTCTGATTACCTTACCATGTTTTTGTTTATGGACCTTGGTCCAATATCCTACGTGCTGTTTCCTAAGCGAGTTCTGTAGTTCTAATTTGACCATAGCCATGGTCATTTTCAAGACAGGTTCCGCTCCAATAAATGGAGTTGTGGCCCCCATCCTAGGCAGTCTATCGGCTTATCCATTGCCACAGTTCCCCCGAGTGGCCAGGGACACACACTAGGTACACCCTATTGCTTCCTCCTAGCTCCACCAGAGCCCTGTGGTAATCTGCAACAATCTTAGATCTTGTTGCAGGAGCTGCCAATGATTTCAGGGCTGCCTGGCTGTCTGAATAGATGTAGATGCTACGATCATTGTAGCACCTACTCATGTTCTCCTCCACACATGCCCTGGTTGCAGTAATTTCGGCTTGGAATACAGAGGCCAGTTTCCCTAGAGAAATGTTGCTCTCCAGTCTTGGCTGAACACTGTACGACCCTGCCCCAACGCCTTGATCTTTTTTCGACCCATCGGTGAACCAAACGATGTTCCCCGGATGGTGTCGAACTGTTTTCTCCCACTGCTCCCTACATCCAATTATTATATTGTAAGGTTTGTCGAAGCAATTAGGAGTTATTATATAGTCATCGGGCATTTCCTCAGCCATACCTATATTTACCTCACTCACTATGTTAGTGTGTGATTCTGGATATCCATTTGAGACCCAGTTTTGGCCAGTTTTAAGTCTGTATGCCCCAGCTGCAGCCTCCATCTTAACTCAAAGGTGAAGTGGAGGCATGTCCAGCATGGATTCCATTCCAGCGGTTGGTGTGCTGCTAATTCCGCCCGTTATGGCTAAGCAGGACAATCTCTGCACCTTAGCAAGCTCTTTAGCAGCAACCCGCTGTTTTACCTTCTTCCACCACTTTACGGCCCCATAGGAAATCCTAGGTCTAACCACTGTGGTGTATATCCAGTGCATACCCCTGGGGCTTAGGCCCCAGTTTTTGCCACAAGCCCTCCTAGTACTCACGAAAGTGCTTTTTGCCTTGGAGCAGATACTCTTAATATGACTGGGTGTTGTGTGATGTCCTTAGGTTAGTTAGGTTTAAGTAGTTCTAAGTTCTAGGGGACTGATGACCATAGCTGTTAAGTCCCATAGTGCTCAGAGCCATTTGAACCATTTTTTTCTTAATATGAGGGGTCCAAGTTAGCTTCTCATCCAAAGTTACCACTAGATATTTCACTGTCCCCTTCACAGGTAAAGTTTCATCGAAGAGCTTTCGATTCCAACTTACATGCTGAATATGTCTCTTCGTAAATGGCACCACAACAGTCTTCTTAAGATTCAGATCCTGTTTAGTGCACCATTTTTGCACAATGTCCAACCCTACTTGTGCGATATTCCTGCTGTGTCAGTGAATTTGCCAAGTATTACTATGACAAGGTCATCTGCGTACCCTTGGCAGAAGCATTGTCTGGAATTTAATTCCTCAATGAGTTCGTTCACCACTAGATTCCACAATAGAGGGGACAAAACTCCTCCTTGTGGGCAGCCTCTAGTGGTCTTAATTACTATCTTTTCATTCATCATGGTAGCCTCTACCTTCCTTCCACTAAGCATGGCTCTGGTCCACCTACATATAGTGGTCCTCAGATCATGCACCTCCGCTGCCCTTACCATGGAATCGAAGTCAGTGTTGCTAAAGGCCCCTCTCAATATCCAGGAAGATGCAGAGGGCTATTTCTTGGAAGTGAAGTGCTTTTTCCACCTTCCTGACGAGTTGGTGGAGAGCTGTTTCACATTATTTACCTGGTTGGTATGCGTGTTGGTTCAGGTGTAGAGGGACCCTACATAGCCTCCTCTCCTCAACGTATACATTAACCAGTTTTCAGTGTTTTGAGAATGAAGGAGGACAGACTGATTGGTCTCGTATCCTTGGCCTTGGTATGATCAGTTCTCCCTGGCTTTGGAATGAAGACAACCTTCACTGCCCTCCAAACATTGGGAATGATTCCTACTGCTAAGCTAACCCTAAATAGCCTGCATACGATTCTTATAAGCTTTCCTCCTGCCTGTAGCAGGAGAGCTGGAAAAATTCCACCTGGGCCAGGTGACTTGAATGGCTGGAATGTTCCCACCGCCCACTCGATTTTGTTGAAGTTCACACACTCCTTGGCCGATTCCCAGTCCTCTCTTCGAGTGTCTGGGAACCGTTGTCTCTCTAGGGTCACATACTGGTCTGTGTCAGCCGGCAGAGCATATTGAGGAAAGTGAGTTTTGAGGAGCAATTCCAGCGTCTCATGTGCTGCCTTTGTATATTCCCCATCCTCCTTCCTCAACGTATCTCCTGAGTTAGTTTGTACTCTAGTGAGAATCTTGTGAAGTCTGGCTTGTGCAGCTGTGCCTTCCACTTCCTCACAGAATGCCTTCCAGGATGCCTCCTGAAGTGTTGGCAGAAGAGCCAACACCGTGTTGCTAGAGGAGGCCGAAATGCACGCTTTTAAGCTCACGCAGATTGGCGTGAGGTCTGGAACAAGGTAAAGTAATTATCCTATAAAGAAAGCAACGTAGTTCTTGGAATACTTAACTTTAATCCACAATTGGAGAACATCGCTCTTGACGGTACATGTTTTATAATTTCAATATTAACTGGTAATGGCGCCTTGCTAGGTCGTAGCAAATGACGTAGCTGAAGGCTATGCTAACTATCGTCTCGGCAAATGAGAGCGTATTTGTCAGTGAACCATTGCTATTAACGTCGGCTGTACAACTGGGGCGAGTGCTAGTAAGTCTCTCTAGACCTGCCGTGTGGTGGCGCTCGGTCTGCAATCACTGACAGTGGCGACACGCGGGTCCGATGTATACTAACGGACCGCGGCCGATTTAAAGGCTACCACCTAGCAAGTGTGGTGTCTGGCGGTGACACCACACCTCCTTTGCTTGTCTTATTGCAAAGTTGTAACTGACAAGGGCCTCACGATATTTAGCCCATTGTCCTTTGCGTCTTGCTATATTAAACAGTCTCCGTACCTTTTTCTTTGCGTTTCCAATTTGTTATTCCACCAAGGAATACTTCTATTTGTGCACTTCCTGGTGATTGTGCAGTTATCCTGATATGAGGTCACTACTTCCTCAAATTCTACTGGCTTCCTTATCGTGGTTTTAATTTCCGATAAGCCTCAGTCAAGGTCCCTCCTATATGTCTCCCAGTCTGTTTTTCTGGGATTTCTATAAATCATGGACTGTCTGATTCCCATTTCAACCTTGAATTTAATGTATATGTGGTCCGATGCGGATGGCTCCAACACCACATCCCATCATTTGACATATCTATCCATCGTCATGGAACCAAATGTAATGTCAATTACTTCTTCCCTTCTGCTATTCCTGAATGTAGGTTCAGCGCCCCTATTCAGGACCTCTAAGTTGTTAGCTAAGAGGAATTCAAGAAGGTACTCACCTCTACTGTTGGTGTCCTTGATGCCTCACTCTAGGTTGTGGGCATTGGCATCGCACCCCACCAGCAGTTGGTCACCTTGCCGATGGCAAGTCTCTACCAGTCTCCTCATCTCCAAGGGAGGGGGAGAACTGTCTTCGTAAGGAAGGTATGCTGAGGCCAAGAGAATTTCCCTTGTGATACCTTCCTAGAATTGCTGCATTTTGATCGTCACTAAGTCCCTAGAGCAGAAATCCATCATTGACATGAAAGAAATGCCGTTTCTGACGTTGGTGAACGTTCTGGAGTTTCTTAGATCTCTTCCATTTCTAGGTTGTGGTCTAAATATATATCCGCTCCTAGATAAGCTTTAGCATTCTTCAAACAGTTCCTAAACCTTTTTTGTATCAGGATGTAGTCCAACTGATATCTTTCCCTATTCGAATTTGTTATCCATGTGTAACGTCTACTTTTGTGGTGGTCAAATAATGTGTTACCCACCGCTAACGAATTTTCTTTACAGAAACTAACTAGTCGTTTACCTCTCTCATTTCTTATTCCTAATCCAAATTTTCCTACTACATCTTCCTCTCTTCCTTCACCCACCACTGCATTCCAGTCCCCCATGATGATAACGCAGGCATTTCTATTTTCTTTCTCGATAAGTTCCTGTATTTTTTCATAATATTCTTCCACTTCCTCATCTCTATGCTGGGTGCTTGGCATGTATACCCGCATTAACACCAAATCTTTTGAACTACCCTTCAGTCGTATCATCATCAGTCTTCCATCAATATATTGTACCTTCATTACCTTATTTTACAAATTTGGCCCTATCACTATTCCTACCCCGTTTTCACTACTCTTGATTTCCCCTGAGTAAAAGAGTTTATGATCTCCACTTTCTATCTCCCCATTCTCTCCCCATTTCATTTCACACTAACCGAGGGCATCTAATCTGTTCCTTTTCATCTCCTGTTTTGCATTCTCTAGCTTTTCTGCTTGCAGTAGTATCGTCACATTCCATGTTCCAATCCTTATCTTTCCTCCTTTCACTGTCCCTTTCTTCCTTTCAAATATGTCTACTCTCAATGTGTTCCACTCCCAGAGATCAGAAAAAGGGGAAGTTTTAACTCCGAAATCTTTCACATGAAGAGACATACCATGTACTGCTTCCACATAGGCAGTATGATGCCCAGCCTAAAGTGATCCACTCACCATGAGTCAGACGCTGTCTGTAGTCGCCCCTCTGGGGTACAGTCATTACTCGTACTCTTTTTGTACCCAAAGAGAAAAGGTGCCTCTTCCGCCAGCTCCGCCGTACCGAAGTCCATCTTCTCCGCCGTACCGAAGTCCATCTTCTCCCCCTTCGCTGCCGTTGAGGTCTTCACCGTGTCCCTGGCAATGGGCCCCCAAGAGCTACTATCACCCGTGCCAGGTGAACCAAGGTTTTTTAACGAGGTGTCATTAGGATGTCTTGTCGCACTTACCACTGACAAAAGTGTTATTATACCGACTGATAGTTTCATGGTTAGAATCTTCTCCGAATACTGCAATACGATTGAGTCATTTATGTATTAGCGAAATTAGGTGCTCTCATACACTTTCGATTACGTCAGATGAGTCTGAAGGTTGAGAGGAGGATCCAACTGTAGTTTTATCTCCACCCCTGACAGTGAGTCTTGCTCAAACAGTCTCTCTTGCAGCTTCATTTCCTGTCCCTGTAGATTCTAGTTTCTCTTCTACTGCGACAAATACAGCACCTCCACTTCCCATTAGCCTGCCCTTTCGACTTAGGCTTAAATTTTCCACAAAAGTCCTATCGCTGTCAACTTCACATTTTAACCAACTTTCCGTTCCTAGTATTGTGGACGTCATTGCTTTTTGGGAAGGTTTCAAACTCTGGCATTTTGTTGCAAGAGCTTAGTCAGTTAACCACAACTGAACTAAACTCCGTCCGAACAGGCCACGGAAGGCCCAACGGTACCGAGCGACCACTGTGTCATGCTCAGCCGGCAGGCGTCACTGGATGCGGATATGGATAGGCATGTGGTCAACACACCGCTCCCCCGTACGTTGTCAGTTTTCGTGACCGGTGCCGCTATTTCTCAATCGAGTCGCTCCTCAATCGGCCTCCCAAGGGCTGAGTGCACCCCTCTCGCCAACAGCGCTCGGCAGAACGGATGGTCACCCATCCATGTGCTAGCCCGGCCCGACAGCGCCTAACTTCGGTGATCTGACGGGAACCGGTGTCATAACTGCGGCACGGCCGTTGGCAGCTAACCACAAGAATTTTAATATTCTCGCCTGTAGGGGCAGGGGCATTTTACTGGTTGTTAAACTGATAATTCCAGATCTCCATCCTTATCGTTATCTAGAGTGGATGCAGAGTCACCTAATCGAAAAAGAAAAGAAACCTTGTATGCATCACACACACTGTCAGCTACATGGGTAACTGTCTCTAATGTGTGCTACACATCTGACCCATTTAGGAAGATCCTACAGTTCTCAATCCTGCGTAGGTCAAGAAAGTCATAGTGAGATCTTTCACATAAGTTTCGGAGTCTATAGTTCAAGGCTAACACTCGACTAAGAACGAGGGCGCTACGTTCTGTTCTTCGGACAATACCATAGATTGTGAGCTTCGTTGAAAGTCGGTGAGCGAGACAGGTAGTTTCAACCTTCTCTGTCAGTCGATGGAATGATCCAAATGTGACCTTTGAGCTCAGACTACAGGCATCGTTCGTCCAAATGTGTACGACAGTCTGCAGTTGGGCCGGCCAGTGTGGCCGAGCGGTTCTAGGCGCTCCAGTCTGGAACCGCGCGACCGCTACGGTCGCAGGTTCGAATCCTGCCTCGGGCATGAATGTGTGTGATGTCCTTAGGTTAGTTCGGTTTAAGTAGTTCTAAGTTCTAGGGGACTGATGACCTCAGATGTTAAGTCCCACAGTGCTCAGAGCCATTTTCTACAGTTGGTTGCCCCTGTTCCCTCAATGTCTGCCGAAATAGCCTCTTCAACAAGTTGAATGAGACTGAAGCATACACACTGAATACACCTGGTGTTCCTTTACAGCTACAGCCTATACACCAAAAGTACCAGACCAAATTGTTGTGAATGATTCATTACTTCATCCCCACATGGATAGCTTAGAAGACTTTGAAACAATTTTATATACAAGCCTCAATATTTTCAATAATTTCTGTAGCTATTGGTCAACAATTCCCACTAAGAGTGCATAGGAAGGAAAAGGGAACTCATCGACCATTGCTGAAAATATTATTTCGAAAGTCTTAGGTTTTAACTTTTTATTGTACTACAACAATATATTGATGTTCCTTTCCGCTACATTCCTAGACGGAGTGATGTAACAACTATTGCTTATTATCTGCAAACCGTTACTGCTGTAATTTTGTCTTTACTGTCTCTACTGTATCGATAGATAGGGAACTGAGAAGTATTCGAGTTTTCGCACGAAAGTTGGTTCTAGAATATTTCTAAATAGCTTTTGAGAAGGTAAAGAGCGTGTTTTTTACTATCTGGTAGATTAGATAAGTCGGCATTCCTGCTGTGCTCTACGGAAAAGCCGCTGAAGCCTCCAATGATTAGCGCTGCCTTTTCTTGTATGCGAACGATATCGCTGGTTAGTGCGAACTGGTATCGGTTCCACTCACCTGACCGACGTTCCAGTAAGGGCCGCACAATTCTTTTGTCAGTAAATACTTCGAGAGATAAGATTTTTTCCGAGTTTCGGGCCATTTGCTTCACTTACAGGAGAGTTTAAGTAATTGGTTCACTTCGTATGTTCAAGCGCTGTTACTTTAAAGTACTTCTACGACATCGCTGACGTAAACTAAGACTCGCTAGCCGTGGAGGGAAAGGTTACTCCAGTTTCACATTCCTCTTCGTTGAGAGCTACTTTTTGTCTTCGCACCAGACCTGTTCTATTGGTGATAGAAAGGTGGGGTCATGTGTTTAGATAGCCCTTGGGATAGGGACCATTTGAACACTCAATAGAAAGATCGTCTTAGAGCTACTATCCTACAGTACAGTGTCACAGTAGCCCATATTTCCTCCTGCTTAGGAAAATGGAGCGAATCGGTTGTTGCTTTTTGCATTTGATACGGTCTTCGGTGGGCCTTGAGGGGCTACGGAGACAACATTAGTTCACGGGCGGTTCCTTAGAAAACTCCCCAAAATTTTTTCGTACCTAAACCGAACCGCGGATTCGAAGCGGGCTGTGCACAGCAATTGGCTGAAATTTTTACAATATATGCCTAAGTTCCGAAACTCGAACAGAATACAGAGATTCAAAATTACATACACGTGCTCGTAAAGTCGGCGTGAGCCGAAAATATAGTTTGCAAAGTAACATAGTACTAGGAGAAATATAACGTAAAGTGCCTCCGTTACCCTCGGAGGGTTATGGTAACCCAGTGCTGTAGTACTGAAGCACACGCAAAATTTTTGTGCACATAAAATATGGTCCGAGGTGTAAAAGTCTGTTTCATGTAAGTAAACCATCAAAATCTTACTGACCCATAAAGTCCTTTTCATATGAGTAACGTATCCTACAGTGGCAGGGAAAAGAAGGAACCCAGACGGAAAATGGCGAATATACTCCTACTTAAGTTATTGACTGAAGAGTGCTATACCAGGTGCCTCATTCTACCTTCTTCAGAACCTTTAAAAATGTTTCCCAAAAATTTTGGCATGCGAAAGCATTCGCGCTTTTTTACGCTGAGAGAGAACGGGGCAGTAGTTGTGAGAAAGAAACGGAAAAGTAATAAATAGCGGAAGATGGCAGACGATGGCAGTTTGAGAGAAAGAGAGGTACAGAGTGGCGTCACAACAAAGTTGTCAGCGACAGAACAGAGCTAGGAAAATAGTGAAGGAGACAGTGCCTGTGGGAAAGGAATAAAGAAAAGTCGAAAATCGTAGTGGATGAGAGCCAGTGATAATAAGATACAGTACCTGTGACGGTGGCGACGAGGAAGAGAGAGACAGTGACAATGAGAAGAGTCAGCAGCAGTGGGCAGAAATGAATGAGACAGTAGCAGTAAGAGAGAGCAAGAGGGAGACAATAATAGTGAGAGAAGACATTGTTAGCAGGACAGAACGAAGCAGACTGTAGCTGTGAGACAAGAGACAGTGACAGAAAGAAACAAAGAGATGATGCCAGTACGTTGGGTCGAATATGTGAGTGAGAAAGAGAGAATGGGCAAGAGGAACTGGATGGGAATGAGCGGCTTACAGCGATGGAGCAGTGGGTGTGAGCGAGTTTCAATTAGAGTAACTTGTGGGAGGAGCTAATGAGGAGGTATTGAAAAGAACTGGAGAGAAGAGAAACTTATGGCACAATTTGACTAGGAGAAGGGATCGGTTGGTAGGGCATATTCTGAGGCATCAAGTATTTGTATTGGAGGGCAGCGTGGAGGGTAAAAATCGTAGAGGGAGACCAAGAGATGAATACACTGAACAGATTCAGAAGGATGTAGGTTGCAGTACGTACTGGGAGATGAAGAAGCTTGCACAGGATAGAGTAGCATGAAGAGCTGCATCAAACCAGTCTCTGGACTGAAGACCACAACAACAACGTCGGAGTGAGAGGTGAGTTGCATGATGAAAAGAGAGCAAGTATGTTTGGATACCAAAATTTTTGGGAAAATTTTTAAAAGTCCTGGTGAAGGTAGAATGAGGCAGATGCTACCGTGCTTTTCAGTGATATTCTTTTAAACAACATTCGCCTTCCTGTGGCTCAGTAGGAGCATTTTTACTCTGATTAGCAAAGTCGCTGGAGAAGAATGTTGGCAGATTAACTTAGGGTAGTAAAAGAGTTCAATAATTGAAAATAATAACGTGTGGGGGAGTATATGAGAAGATAACACAATTATTCTAATGATCTAACTTACGAACTAATTTGACAAATAAAATGAAAGGTACAAAAAAACGAAATTTTGTAACATCGATAAATTCATTGTACATCAGTAACTTACGAAATAATTTAAGATATGAAATGAGAAGCACAGAAGGATAATGTTATGTGATAAACCTAACTAAGTAATTGTGCAATGGTACCCTCTAGCGGATGTACAATTGTCTTTGTCTTAAAGTGCAGCATCACAGAACACACTTTACCTTTAATGACTCAGGAACTGATCGTACACCATGTAACGCGTCACGCACTGCAACGATATTTTATGGAATGTTCTCTATGACTTTTCTTTTTGTTTTATTTGTACAGATTGTAAGTAAGTAGAAGTTTTTGTGAAGAATAAGTTTTTCTTTTTATTTTACAGCTGCACAATCTAAACCGGTCTTATCATTTTACAAACTCGTGATCTAGATAAATAAAGTTCATGTCGAAAATTAAGATACCTTTCCCACGTTCTTGACCATGTCAACCACTATAAAAATAATGCTAAGGTGATGGGAAGGGCGTGTTCAGCTCAGACAGATGTACAAGTTGAGATGGCCGTGTATCTCTTAATAATGTTATCTTGATTGTTGTTGGTCTTTTTATGCTTTTCGCGATGTCGTGAGATTTGGATTTTTTATACACTACTGGCCATTAAAATTGCTACACCAAGAAGAAATGCAGATGATAAGCGTGTATTCATTGGACAAATATATTATACTAGAACTGACATGTAATTACATTTTCACGCAATTTTGGTGCATAGATCATGAGAAATCAGTACCAAGAACAACCACCTCTGGCCGTAATAACGGCCTTCATACGCCTGGGCATTGAGTCAAACAGGGCTTGGAACGCGTGTATAGGTACAGCTGCCTATGCAGCTTCAACACGATACCACAGTTCATCAAGAGTAGTGACTGGCGTATTGTGACGAGCCAGTTGCTCGGCCACCATTGACAAGACGTTTTCAATTGGTGAGAGATGGTTCAAATGACTCTGAGCACTTTGGGCCTTAACATCTATGGTCATCGGTCCCCTAGAACTTAAAACTATTTAAACCTAACTAGCCTAAGGACATCACACACATCTATGCCTGATGCAGGATTCGAACCTGCGACCATAGCGGTCACGCGCTTCCAGACTGAAGCGCCTAGAGCCGCACGGCCATACCATCCGGCCAATTGGTGAGAGATCTGGAGAATGTGCTGGCCAGTTCAGCAGTCTAACATTTCCTGTATCCAGAAAGGCCCGTACAGAAACTGCAACATGCGGTCGTGCATTATCCTGCTGAAATGTAGGGTTTCGCAGGGATCGAATGAAGGGTAGAACCACGGGTTGTAACACATCCGAAATGTAACGTCCACTGTTCAAAGTGCCGCCAATGCGGACGAGAGGTGACTGAAACGTGTAATCAATGGCACCCCATACCATCACGCCGGGTGATCCCCCAGTATGGCGATGACGAATACACGCTTCCAATGTGCGTTCACAGCGATGTCGCCAAACACGGACGCGACCATCATGATGCTGTAAACACAACCTGGATCCATCAGAAAAAAATGACGTTTTGCCATTCGTGAACCCAGGTTCGTCGTTGAGTACACCATCCCAGGCGCTTCTCTCTGTGATACAGCGTCAAGGGTAACCGCAGCCATGGTCTCCGAGCTGCTGCAAACGTCGTCGAACTGTTCGTGCAGATGGTTGTTGTCTTGCAAACGTCCCCATCTGTTGAGTTAGGGATCGAGACGTGGCTGCACGATCCGTTACAGCCATGCGGATAAGATGCCTGTCATCTCGACTGCTAGTGATACGAGGCCGTTGGGCTCCAGCACGGCGTTCCGTATTACCCTCCTGAACCCACCGATTCCATATTCTGTTAACAGTCAATGAATCTCGACCAACGCGAGCAGCAATGTCGTGATACGATAAACCGCAATCGCGATAGGCTACAATCCGACCTTCATCAAAGTCGAAACGTGATGGTACGCATTGTCCTCCTTACAAGAGGCATCACAACAACGTGTCACCAGGCAACGTCGGTCAACAGCTGTTTGTGTATGAGAAATCGGTTGGAAACTTTCCTCATGTCAGCACATTGTCGGTGTCGCCACCGGCGCCGACCTTGTGTGAATGCTCTGAAAAGCTAATCATTTGCGTATCACAGCATCTTCTTCCTGTCGGTTAAAGTTCGCGTTTGTAGCACGTCATCTTCCTGGTGTAGCAATTTTAATGACCAGTAGTGTACTTATTGAAATATCACCTGTGATGTGCAGATATGAAAAGTTGTAGAGCGATCAGAGTTAATAGACACATTTTTGAGGTATGTAACTTGTATACTTCATGTGTTAAATTTCAATGGTATCAGAAAACTATGTATTTGTGAAACGATGGAGAGATTAGGAAAAACAATTTAGAGACGAAGAGAATACAAGGTTTCGAAATGTGGTGCTACAGCAGAATGTTGAAGCTTAGATGGGTAGATCACGTTACTAATGAGGAAGTACTGAACAGAACAGGGGAGAGAAGAAATTTGTGGCACAACCTGACTAGAGGAAGAGATCGATTGACAGGACACTTTCTGAGACATCAAAGAATGACCAATTTAGTGCTGGACGGAAGTATGGGAGGGTAAAAATCGTACATGGAGACCAAGGGATGAACACGGTAAGGAAATGAAGTGAAACTCTTCCAATCCGTATGTGGCATACAGCATACCAGTGCTTAACATTATTGGTTAAAAACAGTCTTGGTTGCAATTTTAGTTTTTTATTTTTCTACGATACGTTTCGCCTTATTTGGGCATCTTTAGGTTATCTTAATCTGGTATTTCTTAGAAGAATCCTTTAGTCAGTGTAACCAAAAGGGCATCGTCGAATAAATCAGGCCAACATCGCCTTCCTAATGCTTACTACCTGAGCCCCCATCTTATTCTGTTACTCGCTCCTGTGAACGGGAACGCGTTATGCAGATCTTGGTGTCACGCACGTCCATCTAGATAAGTTTTTACTGAGTTTCACGATGCCGATGTTCGCCTGCTACATTCGACGATGCCCTTTTGGGTACACTGACTAAAGGATTCTTCTAAGAAATACCAAATTAAGATAATCTGAAGATGCCTAAATAAGGTGGTACGCGTCGTTGAAAAATAGAAAACTAAAATTGCAACCAAGACTGTTTTTAACCAATACTATGAAGTGAAACGATGGTGTGGCCATGATGGGTGGGAGGCCCCATCCGCTGAAGTTCGGCCGCCGGCTGCATTTCAGGTGACGCCACATTGGGCGACTTGCGTGTCGGTGATAATGAGGATAGCACAACACCCAGTCTACGTGAGGAGAAAATTTCCAGTCCGGTCGGGAATCGAACGAGAGACCGCTGCGTGGCAGGCAAGCACGTTACTAGTCAGCTAAGCAGGTGAACAGACAGTAAGTAGATTCAGAAGGATGTAGCTTAGAGAATTCATTCGGAGATGAAGACGCTGCAACAGGATAGAGTAGCATGGAAAACTGCATCAAACCAGTCTTCTAACTGAAGTCCATTACAACAACAACATGGAGAGAGAGTTCGCTATGTGGGTATGTAATCCGTGGGAGATTGGCGCCCGAGGTCAGTGTTGTTCAGTCGATCAGTCATTCTGTGAGGTGCGTAAGTGATGCACGGTGTGTGGCCGCGCATTTTCAACTGAGAAAAATATTTTATTATCTCTTGGTCTCACATGAGTTTCGGACTCTAGCGTTTTATGACTATTAAACTGTTTTGTAGCCGTTTGCACTTCGAATGTTCTGAACCCATATTTACTTTGATTATATGGCTGCAGAACTTATACTTACTTAGCAACATTTTATTACACGTATGTTCTTTGCTTTAAGGACCATCAGGACACAGGCTGACGGTATAATCTGTTCTTTAGACAAAAAAGAATGTTCAAACTAATTCCAGTCATGCAATCGGGCGTCATTTGCTTCACTGTGCGGCGGCGCAGGGTTTCGGGTCTCTTCGTATTGTTCTCACATGCACACTGTTCAGTCTGCCTACCTCGATAGGCTTCTTGTCTGCTCGTTGTGCCTTCACTCTGACGTAGCAGGCACTATCTGAGGGGCCCAAAGCACCGTTAAAGAAATCACCTCCTAATACCTACCAGATAGAGGCCACAAAACTCCAGTTATAAATTAGCTCATAAAAGATCATGATAAATATCGGGCTTTTGGGTTTTTACCTTCTTGCAGGAAGATGTTTAAAGTTATATTATTTATTGCCGCAAAGTCTCATGAAACAGCTGTCAAGTCCGTATTTACTAATATTGTCTCTGCAAGTTGCAAGTTTACAGTTGTAAAGATGTGCGTCACATAGTCACACGAAAGCAGTCAGAATTTTTTTAAGTTCGTCCCGAATATTATTCATGATCTAAACAGTCACTGACCGACAACTTTACGTAAGTTGTAGTCTTTCTTTACAGAAGTTCTCGTCATACTATTCCGTCACGAATGCGAAATTTGCCATGCGGATTTTCTATGCTCCACCAGAACATTTCACACGCTGTTAGCTTTTATACGGAAGTACACGAAATTACCAAACGTTCACTAAAATGCTTCCCACTCAAGACGCTTTCTTGTAGCGATAATTAAACCGAATTTACGTCGATAATTCTACGTTTTACATACTATTTGTGAAGAACTGTCTAACATGATGTGTTCGGCACAATAGTTGGGATGCAACCCCTTAGGCAGTGATTTCATACAGAGACCACCCCTCTCTCCACATGGAAAGTTCTCAACTCTGATTCGCTGTTGATCAGAACGACCAATCAGAACGTTTCTTCTAGATGATTGTCACGGCAAGAGCCTCTCTTATCCAGTCATAATTCAGAAAGTAATGTTATATAAGGAATACTTCAGTTTATTACATTAGATTTAATTATACACCAAATAAAGCGTGAAATATTTCCAGAATTAGTTAACAAACTTATCCCGTAGTTAACTTCTGTTCTGGCTGCCTTTTACATACGCATACTCAATCAGACATACGTCACACGACTCGTGGTTTTTCCAGCAATTTTCCCCATGGTTTGGATATCACACAATCTTCACAAAATAAAACATTTAGAATTACATTCCGAATTTCGTATGTCCCTCACTCAGTCTCTCAATCGCTTCCTTACAATCATATAACAATGCATACCTCAATATTAATTTTAAAAGTTTCCAAATTACACCAAATAAAAATTACAGATGTTATAAAATGAAAGATTCTAGTAAACTGACTTTTAGGAGATGAACTTTTAATAACAGCTCCATGTGATGTTGAAAATTAATTTATTGCCGTTACTACATCAATTTTGAAATACCAGAATGATTTTTTCTGACTTTTAGGTAAAATTTCGTATCTTCGGAACTATGATAAATAACGAAATGGAATGTAAACAGTATCATTTTAGTAATAACAAAAATTAATGTGTAAATTATGAACAAAATCGGAGAATAACTAATGGGGTTTATTCAGATTCATAGGGAGTACAAAAATTCGTAGCGTTGTACTGCCAGGCTGAGTCACTTCCACAGGCGGCGTCTGACACAGGTGCGTCAGCTGCGTGCTAACTAAGGGCACATCTACGTCTACATATACATGGATACTTTCCAAATTACATTTAAGTGCCTGGCAGAGGGTTCATCGAACCATCTTCACAGTTCTTTGTTATTCCAATTCTTATAGCACGCGGAAAGAATGAACACATATATCTTTCCGTACGAACTGTGCCCTCCCTTATTTTATCACCGAGATCGTTTCTTCCTACACAGGTAGGCGTCAACAAAATATTTTCGCATTCGGAGAGAAAGTTGCTGATTGGAATTTCGTGAGAAGATTCCTCCGCAACGAAAAACGCCTTTGTTTTAATGATGTCCATCCCAAATCCTGTACCATTTCAGTAACTCTCTCACCTGTTTCGCGATAATACAAAACGTCCTGCCCTTCTTTGAACTTTTACGATGTACTCCGTCACTCCTATCTGCTAAGGATCCCACACGGCGCAGCAGTATTCTAAGAGAGGACGGATAAGAGTAGTATAGGCAGTCTCCTCAGTAGATCTGCTACATTTTCTAAGCGTACTGCCAATAAAACGCGGTTGAAACGTCCCCTCAGAAAAATTGTACAAGACTGTGCTTAAACTGACACACAATATTTTTGGCGCAACGCAATCTGACTTTCAGTAATCCCTACAAGAGAATGGCCCTGACTAACATTAACCTATACGTTTCACATATCACTTACCTTACAAAAATCTTCGTTACTCGAACTACCGCATTACAGCGAGCGCCACTACTGCCAGCTAAATAAAAGATTCAAACTACTGAAGGCACTAACTACTGACAGGCATAGTTAGCAAATGAAATATTTTGACAGAGAACAAACAATGTATTTACCTCAATAGTGTTCAAAAATGATAATATATATACAGCAGTTCATGACATCCATTCTTACAAATGTACTGTTTCTGATGGACACACGTACAGATCATCCGCTCTCAAAAATACGCCATCTCACTTCCCCATATCCACCACTGCTGGCGGCTCACCTCCAACTGCGCAACGCTACGCGCTGTTAACGGCCAACAGCCCAAGGCTACAATAGCCAACAACAATGCAAACCAGCCACAGACTGCACACAGCACAGCCAGTGATTTTCATACAGAGCGCTACGTGGCGTTACCAATATAAAAAATCTAAACAGCCTACTTACACGGTCTTTGGACAGCCTTCCCCACGACATTTTCCACGTGTTCCTTTCAATTTAAGCTTTCGTTATTGTAATTCCAAGGTATTTAGCTGAATTTACGGTCTTTAGATCTGACAGATTTATCGTGTAACCGAAGTTTAACGGATTCCTTTTAGCACTCATGTGGATGACCTCACACGTTTCGTTAAATAGCGTCAATTGCCAATTTTCGCACCATACAGATATCTTTTCTAAATCGCTTTGCAATTCTTTTTAATCTCCTGGTGACTTTACCAGTAGATAAACGACAGCGTCATCTGCAAACAACCTAAGACGGCTGTTTAGATTGTCTCCCAAATCTTTTATATAGATAAGGGACAGCAAAGGGCCTGTAACACTACCTTGGGGAACGCCAGAAATCACTTCTGTTTTACTCGATGGCTTTCCGTCATTTACTACGAATTGTGACCTCTCTGGCAGGAAATTATGAATCCAGTCACATAACTAAGACGATATTTCATAAGTACGCATTTCACAACAAGCCGCTTTTGTGGTACAGTGTCAAAAGCCTTCCTGAAATCAAGAAATACGGAATCAACTTGAGATCCCTTGTCAATAGCACCCAACACTTCATGCGATTAAAAGGCTAGTTGTGTTTCGCAAGAACGATGTTTTGTAAATCCATGTTGACTGTGTGTCATAGACCGTTTTCTTCGAGGTAATTCATAACGTTTGAACACAATATATGTTCCAAAATCCTACTGCATATCGACGTTAATTATATGGGCTTGTAATTTAGTGGATTACTCCTACTGCCTTTCGTGAATATTGGTGTGAACTGTGCAACTTTCCAGTCTTTGGGTACGGATCTTCCGTCGAGCGAACGGTTGTATATGATTGTTAAGTAGGGAGCTATTGCATCAGCATACTCTGAAAGGAACCTGATTGTTATGCAGTCTAGACCAGAAGTCTTGCTTGTACTAAGTGATTTAAGTTGCTTCACTGCTCAGAGGACATCTACTTCTACGTTACTCATGTTGGCAGCTGTTCTTGATTAGAATTCTGAAATATTTACTTGCTCTCCTCTTGTGAAGGTATTTCGGAAGGCTGTGTTTAGTAACTCTGCTTTGGAAGCACTGCCTTCGACAGTATCTCCATTGCTGTCGCGCAGAGAAGGCGTTGATTGTGTCTTGCCGCTGGCATACTTCATATACGACCAGAATCTCTTTGGATTTTCTGCCAGGTTTCGATAAAACATTTTATGTCCATTATAATTATCCGGGCTGTTATGCCGTGGTCTGTTGATGAATCCTGTGTCGATTCCCAACGTTTCGCCTCCGACTGCGGGAGACATCTTCAAGGGGGTCCGTAAGCTACGGACCCCCTTGAAGATGTCTCCCGCAGTCGGAGGCGAAACGTTGGGAATCGACACAGAATTCATCAACTGACCACGGCATAACAGCCCGTATAATGATAATGGACATGATATTTCCGGCGGTGAAAGTCTAGATTTTTGATAAAAATTTTTGTTGTGGCAACTATTGTAAGCATCTCGCATCAACAAAAAAGGAAAAAAAAAACGAACAAATCTCCTCCAGCTACTGGACCGGAGTCGGTCGCGGCTCCATACTTTACGGCACATCTGATGACAGGGAATAACTTGCTGCGTTACATATCCACAATATTTCGAGTGGTCACCTTCCAATCATCTTCAGGCGAGCGATCGATTACTGACGGAGACTTTCCCTTCCCTCAAACAAGACGCTGACCTCCACTGCGCCTCCGGCGGGCACAGCAGAGTCACGCCTGGTACGTTGTATCACTGGATGGTGGGTAAAACTGCAAAAAACAAAGTTCGAAACGCTAAACGAGATATTGTACATGATTTCCTGTACACCAGCATCAGCTCAGTCGAGAAAATCACACTGATGCACAGCAGCGCTGCACTCAACATAGTGGCACATGGCGTCGTAAGTGACCCTCTGCTCTATCCCCCGACGGCCTCGTGCCAGTCAGTGCTTCAATTAGATGATCTGCGCATGCGTTAAGATTGTGGTGGTAAACTAATCACGCTATCCGGTCGGCAGCGCCGGCGCTGGTGGAGTTTCGCTAACTCGGCTGTACTCAGGGTTGTCACTCGCCGTGGTCAGCGGAGTGCTGTGTCGCTTTGAGGCAAAAATGGTGCAGATGGTGGTGTTGCGTGCATTATGCAGCGGTTAACCCTTGTCACCGTTCATCAGATTTTCCGCCACTCGCATTTCGACAGATTACTTAATAATGGAGTCCCGAAAAGATGTTGCTGTGGTAAGAATTATTGTTTTTGATATGAGAGGGGGCGGGGGGATCTGCCTTGGAAGTGGTGGATGCCAGGATAATGTTCTATTTTACATGTTCACTAGAAAACTAGATGAGATAAGCCTATATTCACCGACAGCGGACGCATCTCGTGGTCGTGCGGCAGCGTTCTCGCTTCCCACGCCCGGGTTCCCGGGTTCGATTCCCGGCGGGGTCAGGGATTTTCTCTGCCTCGTGCTGGCTGGGTGTTGTGTGATGTCCTTTGGTTAGTTAGGTTTAAGTAGTTCTAAGTTCTAGGGGACTGATGACCATAGATGTTAAGTCCCATAGTGCTCAGAGCCTTGAGCCGACAGCGGCAGGTTCCTGTCGCATCTAAAACGCCGTTGAATAGCCTCGACACACACCTCCGGCCGTTGTCGCTTTTGACATCCGCTACTCTTACACCATGTTACACGTATGCTTCATAATACAAACACTGGCCAAAGAGTCAACAACTCGTAGTCTAGTGATGCCGGCGTGGTAGCTCAGCGTGTTCGGTCAGATAGTTACCGGCCTTAAAATTGTTCAAATGGCTCTGAGCACTATGGGACTTAACATCAGAGGTCATCAGTCCCCTAGAACAGAACTACTCAAACCTAACTAACCTAAGGACACACAGCCATGCCCGAGGCAGGACTCGAACCTGCGACCGGAGCAGTCGCGCGGTTCCAGATTGAAGCGCCTAGAACCGCTCGGTTACCAGCCTTCAGTAATAAACAAAAAACTGAATGAAAGGATCAAACAAGAACTTGAAAGGGTGTCAAGCACGTCCATCCCAAACAAATACACGAACAAAATGAGAATTAAACAAAGTGGTTAGCGTTGCTGCCTCTGCATCACGGGGTCCCGGGTTCGATTCCCGGCTGCGTCGCGATTTTCTCCGCCCAGAGACTGGGTGTTTGTGTTGTCTTCATGACTTCATTCTCATTTGGTAAAGGGGCGAGACCGGCCAGGGAAAAGATTGGCAGTTTGTACGGCCGCTCATAACCACGACGTTAAGCGCCCCACAAACCAAATACGATCGTCGTCATCATCTCTGTTCAATGAATAGGGTAACTTCATCCATGGCGAGGTGGTGACCACGTCCAAACACGAAAGCACCTCCGTGCCATTCACCACGTCGGCCAATTGAATTGCGTTGATTCCATACGACCAACTAGCACCATAACACGCATTTTTACTGCCATTAATCACGCATGCTATGGAGGGCCACAGCATGGCCTAGTACTGCGCTCCAAACTGAAATGTGTGCTTCTTTAAAAGGGCGACGAAAATTTCAGCCATCGAGCTAATTGTTGTGGAGTTGTAGTGAATCAAAGACGGCGACTAGTAATCTCGGTGTAAACATGCGACGTCGCTTCTCTGGTTTGGAACATTTATCATACAACGTTTTGGATAGTATTTTCCGGAGATTCCGTTGTTCCTTGTGATGTAGGTCATGACTCTACGCACTGCGTCATTTCTTATTAACCTGCAGTCCCTTCACACACGTATACACTTAGGCTGTGCTTGGAAGCCATCTGGTACATATCAGCTCATCGAACTGTAATTGCGCAAAAATATTCAACACCGCTGTAAATACCACGTTTGGCCGCTCAGAACTGTCGCGTCTATCAAATCTCTGACTAAAAATTACTTAAAGTGGCTTAACAACTTTAGTATTTACCGTTACAAACAAATGGTTCAAATGGCTCTGAGCACTGTGGGACTTAACTTCTAAGGTCATCAGTCCCATAGAACTTTAGAACTACTTAAACCTAACTAACCTAAGAACAACACACACATCCATGCCCGAGGCAGGATTCGAACCTGCGACCGTAGCGGTCGCGCGGTTCCAGACTGTAGCGCCTAGAACCGCTCGACCACCCCGGCCGGCCGTTACAAACAAAAACTATTACTAGCTTCTAACATCCTATATGCTCCGAGGCAGTTAGCGTGCTATAATTGCATATGTTATCATTAACTGGTAGTACGGCAAGATACGCTTTCAGCCATTATGTTTACACTAGATATAGCAGCTTGTGGAGGATTTAGTTCCGAATTTTTTCCTGCACTTTGTGCATCTGCTACTGGTGGTCCCAGTCATGAATTTCTGTCAGTGAACTTGGGAAAGGAGGCAAGCCCTTCCGCAGACATGAATCATCATTAGAGCCTCCGCAACGAGTCCATGAACCAGCACGAGTTCCGCGGCGGCTATCACCTGCCAGGTTTGTTCTTTGTTAATTGCTTGGCAGGGTGAAATAGTTCCGCGGAGCACGCCTTCCTATCCGGCCACTGGCCTCGGCGCAGACGGGTAATTAACGCACTGCACTACTGTGAACTTTTAATTTCAAAAGCTATAAAATAAGCTATATTTTTAAAATTAGTAACTGGCGAAACTACCTCTACCGTGGCACCTGTTCGAATTTCATGACACGATAAACAAAAATACCCACGCGTAGGACAATAGGCCCTGAACGTAAAGGTTAAGATTTCGATTAAATGGGCAGTCGCGAAACAAGCTGTAACTGCCTTACAGGGATGAAACGCTAAACAGTCCATTAATCGTGTGGACCAGCTTGTCCATTCAGAATGCTCCACCAGGATTCTACTTTGGGTTTTACTTTACCTACTACACTGGTGAGCCGAAACATTACGACCACCTTCTTAATAACTCCATGACCACAGTAGTGGTAGAAACCGGTCATCGTAATAAAGAAATTGTGATCAAGACTGTTTTTGATAGTAAATATTTGTAACACATTGATCACTGTTCACTCCCACAGTGTATTCAAAAGTAATCGTCAATTATGATTACAGTAGCCACGGGATCGTCGAGGCTGGACAGTGGATCAATCAAAACGTTTCACCTCGTTGGATGAATGATGTTTTTGCTACACCAGGTCGATGGCCGTCTCCTCAAACGCTGTCATCCACGCGAACGGCGGTTCGAAATGTGCACCGCGCCAACAACGCAGACTTGTGGAAGCAGTGTTACGCTGTGCGAGACTTTCTGCTGCGTGTGCACGGGACCTGTGGCAGGAATCGAAGATACCCTGACAGCTGTGGACCACCTGCACCGCTTGATGCTTGATGTCTTCCTCGCCGGATATGTCATCTTCCAGCAGGATAATTGTCCGTGTCTCAAAGCCAGAACGGCGCTGCGATGGTTTGAGGAGCATGACAGTGTACTCACGTTGATGCCTTGGTCACGAAATTCGCCTGATGTGAATCCAGTGGAACCCATTTGCGTCATCACTGTGTAAACAGATCAGCGGCCCGCTGTTTAACGAAATTACGTTACTCGTGCGTGGATATCTGGTGCGACATACCTCCACAAGCCTACCAACAAAGTGTCGAATCCGTGATACGTAGAATCGGTGACGTACTGCGTTCCAAATGCGGTCACTACTAGCGATTTACCACCAGAAGGAGGTTCTTACCCATTGCTCTGAAGATGACCACAATCGTGGTCGAAAACGTTCACCGAAATAAATAAATAGTAATCAAGACTGTTTTTGGTAGTAAATAATTGACGATGTCGTTGGGCCAACATGTGAACACGTAGGGGTGGTATTGCAACGGGACATCCTCCACCAGCATTACTTTTCCTCCAAGGTAGTTATCAATTCCAGTAATTACTTTTCGAGTTTTGGGCAGGTCAATATGTGGTGTCACCGCCAGACACCACACTTGCTAGGTGGTAGCCTTTAAATCGGCCGCGGTCCATTAGTATACGTCGGACCCGCGTGTCGCCACTGTCAGTGATTGCAGACCGAGCGCCAACACACGGCAGGTCTAGAGAGACTTACTAGCATTCGCCCAGTTGTACAGCCGACTTAGCCAGAGATGGATCACTGACAACTACGCTCTCATTTGCCGAGACGAAAGTTAGCATAGCCTTCAGCTACGTCATTTGCTACGACCTAGCAAGGCGCCATAGCATTTCATATTGAGATTATAACATGTACCGTCAAGAGCGATGTACACCAATTGTGGATTAAAGTTAAGTATTATATCAACTACGTACTTTATTTGCTACTATTATTTCCCTTAACTGTTCCAGACCTCACGCCAGTCTGCGTGAGCTAAAAGCGTGCATTTCGGCCTCCTCTAGCAACACAGTGTTGGCTCTTCTGCCAACACTTCACAATATTATCTCAGTTGCTTTTTTAAAAACTTCCATATAATTTTATACACAGTATGTTATATTTCAAGCTAAAATTTATGAAAAGGAATTACTTTATAAAATATTTTAGTTTCGATATTATAATCGATAAATAATAGTTCTGAATGTACAGTTAAAATTATATTTTTTAGAAACATTTTGGGCAACAGCCTCGCCAACAGTGGATACACCGGTTCCCGTCAGATCACCGAAGTTAAGCGCTGTCGGGCGTGGCCGGCGTTTGGATGGGTGACCATCCGGGCTGTTTCCATTTTTCGGGGTGCCAGCCTCGTGATGCCAATTGAGGAGCTACTCGACCGAACAGAAGCGGCTCCGGTCAAATAAAACCATCATAACGACCGGGAGAGCGATGTGCTGACCACACGCTACTCCTATCCGCATCCTCATCTAAGGATGATACAGCGGTCGGATGGTCCAGATGGACCACTTGTGGGCTGAAGACGGAGTGCTAGGAACATTTGAATTATTGGCAAACTTAAAATTTGTATTATTAATTACGCAATCCTGTACTGTTTACTGTGTTTATTTCGGGATTCATTTATGAAATAATAATCGAAATTAATAATGTAACAGAAACTAGTAGAAATTCATTTGTTAAGAAAAACTATAAATCTTTTGGAGTGTGGGAGTCGTAAGCATGCCTCTGATGTGATCGGACGTATTTTTGTATTTTTGTGCAAACGGTGTAATTATGTCTTTGTTATTATGGAAAATCAGTAGACTGTATGATATACTGAAATGTGAGAAAATAGGTTTTTGTGAAACCAAAAACTCTGCAACAACAATCTTCAAATTTATTTTGTTCAATACAACCGTGAGGACCTAAAATGTGAGATTTTCACTTTCAGGAATCAGTTCTCGAGACAAGAAGAACTGGAGCCATCTCAACATGACAAGCTAAGTGAAGTTGAAAGTTTATTGCAATCTTCGCTGCTCTCATACCTTCAGAAAAGACTTTAATGTGCACAATAGATGGAAGTTGGAATGAGGGGCTAGATTACAGTCTGCTGTGGAGCCCCATGTTCAACAATATATGACGAACGGTGTGCTCCGACACACTTTTGCGTGCACCAGCACTGTGCTCTTTCGGCAGAGATGCCACAAATGGCCACCTCTCCTGCTTTACAGACCAGGCAAGTCTCCAAATCCCGTGTCATGTGAAGAGTCGTGGACGTCTAACCACTTGTGGCCCAGTGGTACTTTCACTGTCGTCCTACCTCTTGTCGTAGGTGCTCATTACAGCAGCACCTGACTATTCGAGTAGTTAAGCCATTTTCGAGATACTCGTTCACAGACTCTGGATTATAATAATATCACCGATGTCAAACTCACTTATGCCAGTGAATTTCCCATTATGCGGCCCGTGTCGCCGATACGATGGTTCCTCTTCCACTTTTATCCACTTATACAGGGTGGTCCATTGATAGTGACCGGGCCAAATATCTCACGAAATAAGCATCAAACGAAAAAACTACAAACAACGAAACTCGTCTAGCTTGAAGGGGGGAAACCAGATGGCGCTATGGTTGGCCCGCTAGATGGCGCTGCCATAGGTCGAACGGGCATCAACTGCGTTTTTTTAAAATAGGAATCCCCGTTTTTATTACATATTCGTGTATTACTTAAAGAAATATGAATGTTTCAATTGGACCACTTTTTTCGCTTTGTGATAGATGGCGCTATAATAGTCACAAACGTACAAGTACGTGGTATCACGTAACATTCCGCCAGGGCGGACGGTATTTGCTTCGTGATACATTACCCGTGTTAAAGTGGACCGTTTACCAGTTGCGGAAAAGGTCGATATCGTGTTGATGTATGGCTATTGTGATCAAAATGCCCAACGGGCGTGTGCTATGTATGCTGCTCGGTATCCTGGACGACACCATCCAAGTGTCCGGACCGTTCGCCAGATAATTACGTTATATTAGCTAATCCGCACATCAGTAGCAGACAAATTGCGCGATAATCGGGAATCTCAAACACGTCGGTGTTGAGTATGCTACATCAACATCGATTGCACCCGTACCATATTTCTATTCACCAGGAATTGCATGGCGACGACTCTGAACGTCGTGTACAGTTCTGCCACTGAGAACAAGAGAAATTACGGGGCGATGACAGACTTTTTGCACGCGGTCTATTTAGCGACGAAGTGTCATTCACCAACAGCGGTAACGTAAACCGGCATAATATGCACTATTGGGCAACGGAAAATCCACGATGGCTGCGACAAGTGGAACATCAGTGACCTTGGCTGATTAATGTATGGTGCGGCATTATGGGAGGAACGATAATTGGCCCACAATTTTATCGATGGCAATCTAAATGATCCAATGTACGCTGACTTCCTACGTAATGTTCTACCGATGTTACTACAAGATGTTTCACTGCATGACAGAATGACGATGTACTTCCAACGTGATGGATGTGCGGCACATAGCTCGCGTGCGGTTGAAGCGGTATTGAATAGCATATTTCATGACGGGTGGATTAGCCGTCGAAGCACCATACCATGGCCCGCACGTTCACCGGATCTGACGTCCCCGGATTTCTTTGTTTGGGGAAAGTTGAAGGATATTTGCCATCATGATCCTTTGAAAATGCCTGACAACATGGGTCAGCGCATTGTCAATGCATGTGCGTACATTGCAGAAGGCGAACTACTCGCTGTTGAGAGGAATGTCGTTACACGTATTGCCAAATGCATTGAGGTTGACGGACATCATTTTGAGCATTTATTGCATTAATGTGGTATTTACAGGTAATCATGCTGTAACAGCATGTGTTCTCAGAAGTGACAAGTTCACAAAGGTACATGTATCACATTGGAATGTTCAAACGTACTTACGTTCTGTATTTTAATTTAAAAAACCTACTTGTTACCAACTGTTCGTCTAAAATTGTGAGCCATATGTTTGTGACTGTTACAGCGTCATCTATCACAAAGCGAAAAAGTGGTGCAACTAAAACATTCATATTTCTTTACTTATTACACTAATATGTGTCCGCCCCGGTAGCTGAGTGGTCAGCGTGACAGACTGTCAATCCTAAGGGCCCGGGTTCGATTCCCGGCTGGGTCGGAAATTTTCTCCGCTCAGGGACTGGGTGTTGTGTTGTCCTAATCATCATCATTTCATTCCCATCGACACGCAGGTCGCCGAAGTGGCGTCAAATCGAAAGACCTGCACCAGGTGAACGGTCTACCCGACGGGAGGCCCTAGCCACACGACATTTCCATTTTTACACTAATATGTAATAAAAAATTGGGGTTCCTATTAAAAAAAAAACGCAGTTGATATCCGTTTGACCTATGGCAGCGCCATCTAGCGGGCCAACCGTAGGGCCATCTGGTTTCCCCCCTCAAGCTAGACAAGTTTCGTTTTTTGTAGTTTTTTCGTTTGACGCTTATTTCGTGAGATATTTGGCCCTGACACAATCAATGAACTACCCTGTACACTTTCCTTACCGTGTCACATTCCTGCAACGCCACCAAGCAATATTCGACCTCGTGGTGGGCAGTGGTCATAAGTTTGTGACTTATCAGTGTATACGGTTAGCTCTTGAATGCACTCACAGTTGGGAACAGCAGGGTTGTCCATGATCACCAACGACGGTGGACAGTGTTCATTATCTCCACAGGGTACACGCGCTAACTCAGTCACGGTCTAAGTTTAAAAGAAATTCGTAGGTAAAGAGTGACATTTTGTAAGTATACAAAACTATCACTTACTAGTCAGTTATAATTAAAACAATTTTCGTTTGGGGTACCTGCTATCATAATGGAACCCATGCATACCAGTATGTAGGGGACGGCAATCTACAGACATCTGTAATCTACTACAAGGTTACCTTAACAACTGAGACAATGTTTCTCATCTCTATGGCAGAATTATATTTGGTATAACATTTGGCGCATAGTTGACGTGGTATCGGTAGATACGATGCCACGGCGTAGGTGCAAGTTCGTAGGTTGGCACTACAACACCGACACAGACGACAGCGCCCTCTAGCCGGTGCTGTGCAGCACTACGAGCGCCGCTCCAGATTCAGCCCATTTGATTCCGAGTAGACGACCAAGCAGCATTGTTTCTGTTTCATAGTGGGCGAGACGCTACAGATTTGGCCTGTGTAGCTTCTGTGAGATTGAGACATCCGGCTTCGCACATTCGTGCTCCTCAGTGCAAAGTTATGTATTCATCTTCTTGCTAAAGTAAAGGTGATTTTAATTCACACTGCAGTACCGACAGTTCCACCTCACCTGCTCCTCCCAGCTTCCTACATTCGGCCTACCCTTCAGTTTACAGGAGCAGACCCACGCGCCGCCTTCCAGGCGGGATACAGAAGTTCAATTTACGACACATTAAGTTTCTTTAACCAATATATTTCACATGGACATCATTTCAGTACCGTTACGCATCATACGGACTGTAAATTTCTAGAAAAACTTTGTGATTATGTTAAGCGGTTATGAGTAGCATTACTATAAAATTTGTCAGGATGGAATAAAAGTTATCCATGTTGTTGTCTTCAGTCCTGAGACTGGTTTGATGCAGCTCTCCATGCTACTCTGTCCTGTGCAAGCTTCTTCATCTCCCAGTACTTACTGCAACCTACATCCTTCTGCATCTACTTAGTGTATTCATCTCTTGGTCTCCCTCTACGATTTTTACCCTTCACGCTGCCCTCCAATGCTAAATTTGTGATCCCTTGATGCCTCAGAACATGTCCTACCAACCAGTCCCTTCTTCTTGTCAAGTTGTGCCAGAAACTCCTCTTCTCCCCAATTCCATTCAATACCTCCTCATAGGTTATGTGATCTACCCATCTAATCTTCAGCATTCTTCTGTAGCACCACATTTCGAAAGCTTCTATTCTCTTCTTGTCTTCCATGTTTCACTTCCATACATGGCTACACTCCATACAAATACTTTCAGAAACGACTTCCTGACACTTAAATCTATACTCGATGTTAACAAATCCTTCAGAAACGCTTTCCTTGCCATTACCAGTCTACATTTTATATCCTCTCTACTTCGATCATCATCAGTTATTTTGCTCCCCAAATAGCAAAACTCCTTTACTACTTTAAGTGTCTCATTTCCTAATCTAATTCCCTCAGTATCACCCGACTTAATTTGACTACATTCCATTACCCTCGTTTTGCTTTTGTTGATGTTCATCTTATATCCTCCTTTCAAGACACTGTCCATTCCGTTCAACTGCTCTTCCAAGTCCTTTGCTGTCTCTGACAGAATTACAATGTCATCGGCGAACCTCAAAGTTTTTACTTCTTCTCCATGAATTTTAATTCCTACTCCTAATTTTTCTCTTGTTTCCTTTACTGCTTGCTCAATATACTCCTTTCCCAACCACTGCTTCCCTTTCATGCCCCTCAACTCTTATAACTGCCATATGGTTTCTGTACAAATTGAAAATGGCCTTTCGCTCCCTGTATTTTACCCCCGCCACCTCTAGAATTGGAAAGAGAGTATTCCAGTTAACATTGTCAAAAGCTTTCTCTAAGTCTACAAATGCTAGAAACGTAGGTTTGCCTTTTCTTAATCTTTCTTCTAAGATAAGTCATAAGGTTAGTATTGCCTCACGTGTTCCAAAATTTCTACGGAATCCAAACTGGTCTTCCCCGAGGTCCGCTTCTACCAGTTTTTCCATTCGTCTGTAAAGAATTCGCGTTAGTATTGTGCAGCTGTGACTTATTTAACTGATAGTTCGGTAATTTTCACCTCTGTCAACACCTGCTTTCTTTGGGATTGGAATTATTATATTCTTCTTGAAGTCCGAGGGTATTTCGCCTGTCTCATACATCGTGCTCACCAGATGGTAGAGTTTTGTCATGACTGGCTCTCTCGAGGCCATCAGTAGTTCTAATGGAATGTTGTCTACTCCCGGGACCTTGTTTTGACTCAGGTCTTTCAGTGCTCTGTCAAACTCTTCACGCAGTATTGTATCTCCCATTTTGTCTCCATCTACATTCTCTTCCATATCCAGTTGCCCTCCGCCACACACCGTTGGGTGGCTTGCGGAGTATCAATGTAGATGTAGAATATTGTCCTCAAGTACGTCGCCCTTGTGTAGACCCTCTGTATACTTCTTCCACGTTTCTGCCTTCCCTTCTTTGCTTAGAACTGGGTTGCCATCTGAGCTCTTGATATTCATACAAGTGGTTCTCTTTTCTCCAAAGGTCTCTTTAATTTTCCTGTGAGCAGTATCTATCTTACCCCTAGTGAGACAAGCCTCTACATCCTTACATTTGTCCTCTAGCCATCCCTGCTTAGCCATTTTACACTTCCTGTCGATATCATTTTTGAGACGTTTGTATTCCTTTTTGCCTGTTTCATTTACTACATTTTTATATTTTCTCCTTTCATCAATTAAATTCAATATTTCTTCTGTTACCCAAGGATTTCTATTAGCCCTCGTTTTTTCACCTACTTGATCGTCTGCTGCCTTCACTACTTCATCCCTCAAAGCAACCCATTCTTCTTCTACTGTATTTCTTTCCCCAATTCCTGTCAATTGTTCGCTTATGCTCTCCCTGAAACTCTGTACAACCTCTGGTTTAGTCAGTTTATCCAGGTCCCATCTCCTTAAATTCCCACCTTTTTGCAGTTTCTTCAGTTTCAATCTGCAGTTCATAACCAATAGATTGTGGTCAGAATCCACATCTGCCCCAGGAAATGTCTTACAATTTAAAACCTGGTTCCTAACTCTCTGTCTTACCATTATATAATCTATCTGATACCTTTTAGTATCTCCAGGATTCTTCCAGGTATACAACCTTCTTTTATGATTCTTGAACCAAGTGTTAGCTATGATTAAGTTATGATCTGTGCAAAATTCTACAAGGCGGCTTCCTCTTTCATTTCTTCCCCCCAATCCATATTCACCTACTATGTTTCCTTCTCTCCCTTTTCCTACTAACGAATTCCAGTCACCCATGACTATTAAATGTTCGTCTCCCTTCACTACCTGAATAATTTCTTCTATCTCGTCATACATATCATCTATGTCTCCATCATCTGCAGAGCTAGTTGGCATATAAACTTGTACTACTGTAGTAGGCATGGGCTTTGTGTCTATCTTGGCCACAATAATGCGTTCACTATGTTGTTTGTAGTAGCTTACCCGCATTCCTATTTTATTTATTCATTATTAAACCTACTCCTGCATTACCCCTATTTGACTTTGTATTTATAACCCTGTATTCGCCTGACCAAAAGCTTTGTTCCTCCTGCCACCAAACTTCACTAATTCCCACTATATCTAACTTTAACCTTTCCATTTCCCTTTTTAAATTTTGCTAACCTACCTGCCCGATTAAGGGATCTGACGCTCCACGCTCCGATCCGTAGAACGCCAGTTTTCTTTCTCCTGATAACGACGTCCTCTTGAGTAGTCTCCGCCCGGAGATCCGAATGGGGGACTATTTTACCTCCGGAATATTTTACCCAAGAGGACGCCATCATCATTTAATCATACAGTAAAGCTGCATGTCCTCGGGAAAAATTACGGCTGTAGTTTCCCCTTGCTTTCAGCCGTTCGCAGTACCAGCACAGCAAGGCCGTTTTGGTTAATGTTGCAAGGCCAGATCAGTCAATCATCCAGACTGTTGCCCCTGCAACTACTGAAAAGGCTGCTGCCCCTCTTCAGGAACCACATGTTTGTCTGGCCACTCAACAGATACCCCTCCGTTGTGGTTGCACCTACGGTACGGCCATCTGCATCGCTGAGGCACGCTAGCCTCCCCACCAACGGCAAGGTCCATGGTTCATGGACAGCTTAATCTTTGCAATCACTGAGGATGCTCATAATCACCAATGATAAATTTAATCAGTATTAGAATATGACAGGAGCGAAAAAGATGTAAGGAAATGAAATGAAAATAAGACGAGTCGGTCCCGAGCAGACTGAAACGTTTCCATTTACCCGCCTGATTTAGGCTTTACCTCGTTCATCAAAATTACTTGTGGTGAACCCAGAGATAGTTGGGTAACAGTCTCACTATCGCTTCCTTCCCCTCTTCTTGTCCATTTAAACTAGAGCTCCGAAAACACCCAGAACATCAACGAAACACTAAATCTAAATTTCTTCTTCTTCTACTTCTCCTGACAAGTCTCTCCGCAGCTATTTTTCCTTGTACAGGTTTTCAGCGAATTCCTCCTCATAACTGCATTGCACCCGGTGTTGTTAGGCACACTACAAGCCAGTCCTTCATCTGAATACACATACTCCGCAAACCACCGTAAAGTACATGGCAAAGCGTAGTTAGCATGGTACCACAAGTTGGGGTTTCTTCGGTTCCAAACCTGCCATAAGAATGACTGCTTACGTGCTTCTGTGCCCGTTGTAATTAATCTAATCTTACCTTCATGGTCCCTACAGGAGGGACGACTGAGCCTGTGTTATGTTCCACTTCACATCCCTCCAAATTTTAACACCCTCGTGTTTGCGAGAGTACAGTCATTCCAGTTGTGATTCATTGTTGTTGTAGTCATAGGGTATTACTTTTAAGCTTTTTGTGGAGCGAGCTATTTTATTTTTTTAATTTTTTTTCCTTTTTTTTCATTTACAACAAGATGACAATGTTCACTCCACTCTACAGTTTTATCTGGATCTGACTGACAACCTTTCCAACTTTTTTCGTGCAGTACTTCGATACAGGTAACTGCATCACCTGAAAACAGTCAGAGGTTGCTATTAATATTATATTCCAGGTCATTAGCACACAACATGAACAAAAACAGTCGCAACACTCTTCCTTGTTGTACACCTCAAGTAACTTGTACATCTCTCGATGACTCTGCGTAAAAAATAACACATTGTGTCCTTCCTGCCAAGAAATCCTCACATCTGCCACAAATTTGGTTCTGTATCACATGTAATCGTACTTTTGTTAACAAACGGTGATGTGGGCAGAGTCAAATGCTTCTCAGGAATCGAGAAATACTCTGGCTACCAAGTTGCCTTGACCAATGATCTTCAGGATGCCCTGCGAGGAAATCACAAGTTGGTTTTTGTTTAATCGATATCTCCGGACCACATGGTTCGAGATATTTAATTGTGTTTGAGCTCAGGACATGTTCTACAATTCTATAACTGGTGGATGTCTATGGGACAGGATGGAAAATATCGATACAACAAAGCAGTAATATCATGTGACTGGTTCGTGGCATTAGGCATCGGATTACGTATAAGAATGCGTGGTGTCTGTTCTTTCGGACACGTCGCGGGTAGTGGGCGCTCGATGGAAATGTTGATCGGCAGAGAGGCGTCTCGAGATAGTACGCGCTGTTGCCCTAACGCTGTGTCCCGGACGGAGCAGTGGTCAACGCACCTGCCTATTAAGTAGGAGATTTAGGATTCGAACTTGCCGGTATGGTAGCTCAGCGTGTTCGGTCACAGGGTCAGCTGCCCTCAGTAACAAAAAAATTGAGTTAATGGATCAACTATTAACACAAGCATCATGGGACGTCCGCCCCGAACAAATTCAAAGACCAACAACGAACAGAATGAGATCAACAAAAAAAAAAAAAAAAAAGAGCCGGTCAGTCGTCACCGCTGATTCCGCGTAATGTTCCGATGCAGCTGACAGCAGTGATCCGCTCCCTTTCCTTTCTTTTCTTCCCCTCTTCACCTTCAATTTAGATATCAGGGATCGGCGTACAGTGTAGATTACAACACTGAATGCGCTGCTGCTCTCAGCGTGAATATGGAGATGGAAACTATCGGCTGTCTGATAATCCGGTAATATATACACTTCTAGAATGTTCAAGGTTACGACATATCAAGACACAGACTTACTCGTAGCGCCGGAAGTATATGTAGCCGCAAGTGTAATAAGAGAAATGGGGTTTCGTTTAAAATCACCACAAACTGTGCACATGTAATTACACATGTGACAGTGGCGTTATTTGTGCACATAGGTTCAAAATGGCTCTGAGCACCATGGTGTGACCTCCCCACAAAATATAATAAAATAATATTCTAATTTAGTGTAACCTCGCTACAAAATAAAATAATAATAATAATAATAATCGCCGGCCGAAGTGGTCGTGCGGTTAAAGGCGCTGCAGTCTGGAACCACGAGGCCGCTACGGTCGTAGGTTCGAATCCTGCCTCGGGAATGGATGTTTATGATGTCCGTAGGTTAGTTAGGTTTAACTAGTTCTAAGTTCTAGGGGACTAATGACCTCAGCAGTTGAGTCCCATAGTGCTCAGAGCCATTTGAACCATTTTTTGTAACCTCTCACTTTAACTGCGCCTCACTTATAACCTTTCATAACCTACTGTGAATTTAAACTGGTAAATTTTGGACGTTAGCAGTGCTGTGTCATGGCCCTGAAAGATCATACTGAATAAATTGAAAATTCTTACCTCAGTCTAGTCGCCGGATAACGCATATATATATCTGCTCCTATAAGAAAATTTTCTGGCGCAGCTCTGTGCAATGCTGGCCGATAGATTTGTCTTATATAAAAGGAAACAACTGATTTTTCTTTACAATAATCGGGATGACCATGGATTGGAGAAATTAGTAAATTCTTTAAATTGAAATGAATGATTGTCAAAAGTTACTTTTTATGAGAAAGAGTATTATTATGAGATTTTTTTTAAACATTTACTTGGGACTTGATACAACAATACTACATATGCGCGAGGCTGCTTTTACTTTATACTATAACACTTAGGCTCCGCCATCGCTGCACCACGACCGGCCCAGCCAACTCGATACCCACGACTGCTCGCTAGCAACTACTTACTGCTACAGCTACACAGTTCCTACTGCAGTCAACACTGCTCTCTGGTCTGAGATTCTCTTATAGCTTACATATCGCAGGCAGCACGTGAGCAATACATCGAAATTACATCTGCTCGGACCTCTTACAATGGGACTTAACTTCTGGGGTCATCAGTCCCCTAGAACTTAGAACTGCTTAAACCTAGCTAACCAGGATTCGAACCTGCGACCGTAGCGGTCGCGTGGTTCCAGACTGTAGCGTCTAGAACCGCTCGGCCACCCCAGCCGACGTGCACATGGGATTCAAAGTTTCCACGAACAAGGAAATTTTATAGTAAACTACGGTCGTTGTCAAATATTTGTTGATGGTTCCATAACTGACGAAAAATTACTTTGAAGATTTAACGTTCTCTAAAAATATTATCTTTTGGGATACTTAAGTGAGTGTCTGTGCAAGTGAAACGTCCCCTTTGAAATATTATACATGACTGTGCTTAAACTGACACACAATATTTTTAGCGCAACGCAATCTGACTTTCAAAAATCCCTACAAAAGAATGGCCCTGACTAACATTAACCTATACCTTTCACAAATCACTTACCTCACAAAAATCTTCGTTACTCAAGCTACAGCAATACAGCGAGCGCCACTACTGCCAGCTAAATAAAAGATTCAAACTACCGAAGGCACTAACTACTGATATGCATAGTTAGCAAATGAAATATGATAGAGAACAAACAATGTATTTACCTTACCAGTGTTCAAAAGTCTTAATATATATAGCAGTTCATGACAACCAGTCTTACAAATTTCAAAACTCCGCCATCTCTCTCCCCACATCCACCACTGCTGGCGGCTCACCCCCAACTGCGCAACGCTACGCGCTGTTCACATCCAGCTGCCCAACACTACAATGGCAGATATTCCAACAACAATGCAAACCAGCCACAGACTGCACACAGCACATACAGAGCGCTACGTGGCGTTACCAATATAAAAACTTAAACAGCCTACTTACACAAGTAACAAATGAATTAACTTTCTTTAAATAATTTATTGAATGAATTCGTGACTGTGCAATGGATACATAACTCGAGTTATAGTGTAGCGTGTTGTAACTGCAAGTGATGTGCTTATTCTTTGTTATTGTTTGCAAAACTTTACAAGAACTGATTGGAGAATCCAACTCCCAATACAAATAAAGAAATACAGTCACTGCAAAATACATTCAGCCCATTAGGCGCTGAATCCTCTGGCCCCGTTAAAAATGATAACTCTGGTCCCTTTGCACATAACAAATAAATTAAATTGTCTTACCTCCAAAGCAGTAACGATGGAACGTGGTATAGTCTGATACCTCATGAGAAAAATTTTAAAAAAGTTAGCTACAGGCTCAGCGGTGTTCAATGCTGGCCGTAATGCTTTGAAATGCACATGAAATTCTTTTGGCTGTTAAATGAAAACATTTAAGAAAAATCCAACGTCTTTGAAAAACATATGGCCTGGATAGGGAGGTGGTACTGGTGGTGGTGAATTACTAACACTGACTTTTTTAAATTAAAGGGAAGGTCAGCGTTGGCCGTAATATTGATGTTTTATTGATAGCAGAATCGATTTTCGATCACATAGTGATCATCTTCAGTGGTGTGGTGTACAAATTAAACAGCCAACGCTGACGTTCCTTTTAATTTAACATATATGGTCGTTGTGCACACAGCACTCCATGGAGTCGCCAATCATCTGACATTCCAAGTTAATTTTAGCTTTTCAAAAACATTTGACAATCGAAATTACGTTACTCAGAAAATTAGATCATATTTACCAATTGATCACAAATAATGATATTTAGACAGCAAGTATTATCTAACCTCACCATAAAGGCAATCATCAGATTACATATAGCTCTGTGACTACGTAGGCTTTCCCGGCGTAATAAGTCTTGAAAGTCTTTTCGGGTTTGCTGCCGGATCCTAAAAAGTTGATTTTAGGATCCGGCAGCAAACCCGAAAAGACTTTCAAGACATATAGCTCTGTTAACAAATCTTAGAACCATAACAAAAGGAAAATATCTAACTAGTCTTTTCAATAAATCAGTTTATGTACAGTCTGGGGTTGCTCAACAATTATAAATTATCAGCCAACTCGTCTACACTAAAGCGCTGGCAAGACAAGAGCCATAAATATTAGACATTTTTACTTTGCTTGCGAGAAGACTTCGCCGGCCGGAGTGGCCGAGCGGATTTAGGCGCTACAGTCTGGAACCGCGAGACCGCTACGGTCGCAGGTTCGAATCCTGCCTCGGGCATGGATGTGTGTGATATCCTTAGGTTAGTTAGGTTTAAGTAGTTCTAAGTGCTAGTGGACTGATGACCTCAAAACTTAAGTTCCATAGTACTCAGAGCCATTTGAACCATTTTTTTTAGAAGACTTCTGCTTACATTTTCTCTTAATTCCTACATTAATCTAACATTTGATGGCCTCACAGAACACACCACAAAAGTTGCCTATTCCATCCTCTTTCGCCCACAGACAGCTGCCTACAACTGTGCGCCAAGTGCTCTCTTACTCCAACACTACAATCTCAGACCAGAAACAGTATCTTTGGTTCTGCGGTGGCGCGCAGTCAGCGATCCACTTTATAATTCTAATCAGAGACATACATCGTTTATAATATAACAGTTCCATTTTAGTTTACATTAATATTATTGTCATATTTGGGTGCCACATACAAGTGTGCCACGGTAGACTCCTTTCAAAGAGACACAATATAAGCATTTACGCTATACCGATCCCAGGTGCTAAAACAGAACTGTAGGTGTTCGTGACTGAAGTTAATAAAACCTAAGGAAGTAATGACACTAAGAGAATGCTAGAAACGAAAAAAGCGTTTCTGTATAGCTTCTCATAATTACTTGTTACGTTGCAAGAGTATTAGCGAGCATATCTACATTTATATCTACATCCATGCTCTGCAAGTCACTGTGAAATGGATTTTACTGTGAACTCTGTGTTGTAGCAATTTGTGCACACGTTTTATCTCCCCATTCACGTACTCCTTGAGTAAGAAATGGATTCGTGTTTCTTTTTACGCTGTAATTAATCTCCCGTCCAGATTCTTTATCCCACCATTGCCTAAGTGGCTGTAACCCAGCGCAGGTGATTCAAAGCTTGTTTCTCACTACACTCGTATTTCGTGATTCTTTGAAGTACCTCCACTTCAGTAGATTGTCACCTGACGTACCTATGCTTGCTTTTGGTTTATACTGAGACCTGCAAGTGAATCGACCCGACTTACTTATCAGAAATAAAAGCTTCGAAGGGTTCAGTCAACCAGGAATGTGTAGCTTTCGCTGCCCAACGTGACCAATTCTTTCTATAGTGGAATATTTCAGGCTGACGATGAATTAACGAAACTACAAAGGACCCGCTTAGTAAGCGGTTTAAAGAAAAATATATTTTGTTGCACGTAACTCAAGAACCCCGGCAAGGTAACAAGCCGAATAGCGATTTACACGAAATGTAACTTAAATACCAGCTTTATACGAGTTTTAAGGGTTTATAACTTACTTTCTAGTAGGTATAGATACCTGAATGTACAAGGAAGTTGCGCATAATTTTAGAATAAATACATGATATACCATTCTGGTGCAGAATAAAGAATATAGTGGTGGTACTGCGAGAAGAAGATAAGAGTTGTAGATATGTCAGTAATCCCTTCCCTCTTCGCCATTAAATTTCAGCTTCGGAATAGACATCGGTTCGAATGCCAACGGTCCACTTTCCTCAAGTTTTTGGTCCTTTTTGGACCTATGAATATAGCCGTAATTCTGAATGCACTAGGTTTAGAGCCATTCATTCACTCCGTTACTCTGTGCTACCTAATCGCCTTGGCAGGTCACTAATTTAACTGTTGTCACCGAACAGGTCACATCCTTCGCTTTCACCATTATCTATACTATTCGCACGTGTGAATAGTAAACTGGTGGAGCAAAACCAGAAGTTTCTCTGTTTCTTGGCGAGATGTTTCGCTAAGGTATTACGTTGTATCGTGCACGTACGAATGTCTACTACATTTTGCCTCTTTCGACATTTCCACGTTTCTTTTTTGTCTTTTTATCATGAGTGTAAGTCTCTGCTTCAGCATTTTTCGGATTTTGTTATTAAACTTTAGTGGGTCTTTTCCGTCCTTAATCGCCTTACTCGACACATCTCTCTCGAGCGCGATTTACAATCAGTTTAAAATTTCCCCATAATTCATTTACGTCCATCATATTGTTACTAAATGATGTCCATTCATTGTTTAAGTAGAATGATAACACCTGCTTACCTTCTCTTTTCAGAATATATATTCTCCTAATACTCTTTGATGATTTTGTTACCTTTAGAAACTGTTGCTGCTATGACGACATCATGATCACTAACCCCTGTATCTTCACTGACGCTTTCGATAAGGTCTGGCGTCTTTGTGGCTTCAAGGTCTATATTTCCATTACGTGTAGGATGTCGACCTCGTAGCGCAAGACAGTTTTCAGAATACGTGGTCAGACCTACTTCTCAAGACTCTCTCTCAGTCCGTAGCGCCTGCAATGAATTCAGAGATGCCGGCCGGTGTGGCCGAGCCGTTCTAGGCGCTTCACTCTGGAACCGCGCGATCGCTACGGTCGCAGGTTCGAATCCTGCCTCGGGCATGGATGTGTGTGATGTCCTTAGGTTAGTTAGGTTTAAGTAGTTCTAAGTTCTAGGGGATTGATGACCTCAGAAGTTAAGTCCCATAGTGCTCAGAGCCATTTGAAGCATTTGAACCCATAGATGTCGCAGTCTACTCACGGAAGGTTAAACTCGCCCCTAACTAATACAGCATGATCGGGATATTTCCGCTCTACCGGCCGTAGACTTTCTTTGAATCATTCTACAACTGTTACGGCAGAACGGGGTGGCCGGCCAAAATATCCGGTGATTAACTTGCGTTCACCAAGGCCAGTTACTCACGTCCATATAACTTCACTGTTAGACTCAATTACGACTTCGATTGATGCAATATTTTTGTCGATAGCTATAATCACTTCCCCTCCTGTGGTGGCTGATCTGTCTTTTCGATATACGTTCCATGCTTCGTTAAGCATTTCGGAGCATTTTACTTCGGGTTTCATCTAGCTCTCGCCTCTGAGAATAATTTGTGCTCAGCTTTCCCAGAGGACAGAAAATGCAAGAACTTTGTTACAAATGCTACTTCGGCAATTTACTGTTGAAATTTTGACAGTCCAAGTGCCTTTACTCTGTAAGAGATCTGATACCGCTCTCTGCGTATCGACTGCTCTACCGGTGGTCCTCAAACTATCACCAAACTTAAAAAAAAAAAAAAAATAGAAAAGTGTGTTAGTCGCAATTACACCACGATGAGATTACTCAAACATCGATCTACGGCTCACGACCCCCGTTGACATCTTAAACCCGTCAGTGCTCTCTATTACTCTGAAAGCCCAACAGAAAGTCTCTACTGAATACGTTACTGGAACAGCAATCGTGGAAGTGCGGTTAGTAATTCTAGTTTCTTTGGAGTTTGTATATAGGTTGCAGAACAACGGAGTGACTGTGTCAGGTTGAGGACATGGAGGAAACTGTGAGTGCTGCCTGCTTCATACACTCATGGAAATAGAAATGTAGATGAAATGAGCGTACGGCATCGTTGGCAGGGAGGCCCCATCCGAGGAAGATGGGCCGCCAAGTGCCAGTCTTATTTCATTCGATGCCGCATTGGGCGACTTGCGCGCCAGTGATGATGAGGGCAACACAACAGCCAGTTCCCGAGAGGAGAAAATCTGCAACCCGGCCGGGAATCGAACCCGGGTCCGCTTGCATGGGAGGAGAGCACGTTAACACCCAGCTAAACAGGCGGACATTATAGACTCAATAACAGCGTCATCCGTGAAACGCAACGTCTGCTTTCGAGGCCCGCTCAGGCACAACGCTCTAATGAGCGAGATTCATAGTCGCGTATACTAAGTTGTAGAACGAAAGAGTCACTCTGACAATACTGGCAGTAAGGGCATAAAATTATATAAGGTACAGTTCATCTTTTGAAGTTTCAGGAATAAAGATCAGGTAGAAAAGCTTTTGTCTACCTATCAGCAAGCATTTAGTGTGGTGTCACCGCCAGACACCACACTTGCTAGGTGGTAGCCTTTAAATCGGCCACGGTCCGTTAGTATACGTCGGACCCGCGTGTCGCCACTGTCAGTGATTGCAGACCGAGCGCCGCCACACGGCAGGTCTGGAGAGACTTCCTAGCACTCGCCCCAGTTGTACAGACGACTTTGCTAGCGATGGTTCACTGACAAAATACGCTCTCATAGTTAGCATAGCCTTCAGCTACGTCATTTGTTACGACCTAGCAAGGCGCCATTACCAGTTACTAGTGATGCTGTAAAACATGTACCGTCAAGAGCGATGTTCACCAATTATGGATTAAAGTTAAGTATTCCAGCAGCTACGTAAGTTTTTTGTTGGTCTCATTTCCTTTACCTGTTCCAGACCTCACGCCAGCCTGCGTGAGCTAAAACGCGTGCCTTTCGGCTTCCTCTCATAGTGGGTTGGCTGTCTTGCCAATCCACAACATTTAGAAAGTATCGCTCACGTGAAACTCAGTTAGCCCTTTTCTCGTATCACATTCAGTGAACTAAGAACGAAGAGCAACAGGCAGATCCCATATTTCTAGATTCCCAGAGAGCGTTTGACATGCTGCCCCACTGCAGACTGTTAACGAAGTCGGACAGTATCGACGCAGGCACGTGAGTGGCGCGAAATTTCTTCAGCAATAGGATTCAATATGTTGTCCTCGACGGCGAGTGTACATCAGAGACAACGGTACATTCAGAGGCGCCCCAGAGAAATGTGGTAAAACCGCTGTTATTTTCTTTATAAGCAAATGACCCCACGGATAGGGTGAGCAGCAAGCTGCCTGAGCTGTGCGCAGCTCGTGTTCATTACGTTTATTGTTTGTCCTCTTTTCTTACCGTACTGCCGCCTCGTTTTCTTATTCCATTTACTGGCATCACTAACTTCCTACCTGACCTGCACGTGAGTGGCAGTAGCAGCGCTTATCGATAAGTGCTCTGTCGTACTATCTCTGGAGTGACTAACGGTATTTCCGCAGTAGTACACTCCTGGAAATTGAAATAAGAACACCGTGAATTCATTGTCCCAGGAAGGGGAAACTTTATTGACACATTCCTGGGGTCAGATACATCACATGATCACACTGACAGAACCACAGGCACATAGACACAGGCAACAGAGCATGCACAATGTCGGCACTAGTACAGTGTATATCCACCTTTCGCAGCAATGCAGGCTGCTATTCTCCCATGGAGACGATCGTAGAGATGCTGGATGTAGTCCTGTGGAACGGCTTGCCATGCCATTTCCACCTGGCGCCTCAGTTGGACCAGCGTTCGTGCTGGACGTGCAGACCGCGTGAGACGACGCTTCATCCAGTCCCAAACATGCTCAATTGGGGACAGATCCGGAGATCTTGCTGGCCAGGGTAGTTGACTTACACCTTCTACAGCACGTTGGGTGGCACGGGATACATGCGGACGTGCATTGTCCTGTTGGAACAGCAAGTTCCCTTGCCGGTCTAGGAATGGTAGAACGATGGGTTCGATGACGGTTTGGATGTACCGTGCACTATTCAGTGTCCCCTCGACGATCACCAGTGGTGTACGGCCAGTGTAGGAGATCGCTCCCCACACCATGATGCCGGGTGTTGGCCCTGTGTGCCTCGGTCGTATGCAGTCCTGATTGTGGCGCTCACCTGCACGGCGCCAAACACGCATACGACCATCATTGGCACCAAGGCAGAAGCGACTCGCATCGCTGAAGACGACACGTCTCCATTCGTCCCTCCATTCACGCCTGTCGCGACACCACTGGAGGCGGGCTGCACGATGTTGGGGCGTGAGCGGAAGACGGCCTAACGGTGTGCGGGACCGTAGCCCAGCTTCATGGAGACGGTTGCGAATGGTCCTCGCCGATACCCCAGGAGCAACAGTGTCCCTAATTTGCTGGGAAGTGGCGGTGCGGTCCCCTACGGCACTGCGTAGGATCCTACGGTCTTGGCGTGCATCCGTGCGTCGCTGCGGTCCGGTCCCAGGTCGACGGGCACGTGCACCTTCCGCCGACCACTGGCGACAACATCGATGTACTATGGAGACCTCACGCCCCAAGTGTTGAGCAATTCGGCGGTACGTCCACCCGGCCTCCCGCATGCCCACTATACGCCCTCGCTCAAAGTCCGTCAACTGCACATACGGTTCACGTCCACGCTGTCGCGGCATGCTACCAGTGTTAAAGACTGCGATGGAGCTCCGTATGCCACGGCAAACTGGCTGACACTGACGGCGGCGGTGCACAAATGCTGCGCAGCTAGCGCCATTCGACGGCCAACACCGCGGTTCCTGGTGTGTCCGCTGTGCCGTGCGTGTGATCATTGCTTGTACAGCCCTCTCGCAGTGTCCGGAGCAAGTATGGTGGATCTGACACACCGGTGTCAATGTGTTCTTTTTTCCATTTCCAGGAGTGTATTTCAGCAGTCGGGGACGGAGCAGCGGTCAGGGACGAAGGAGCGTCGGGCACGGAGAGCCAGTGAGGTACGGACAGCCAGTTCTTGCCGACCGCTGGCGACACACGTGGACTGTCCGACTGGAGAAGACTGGAGCAGGAACGACGGTTGCCTGGTCGTTCGGTCGGTCGTCTCATCGGCCGACGTGTATTTGATCTCTTGGGCATTTCCGGGTGTGGGCAGTTGGTCGGCTGCGGCGGAGCTGCGAGGAAGTGTCTGCGGCGTGTGATCAGGCCGGGTCTGCTGGCGGCGTGCACGCGTGGTCGGAGATGTGTGGCACCAACTGCGAGAGCTGCTAAGTTCGTCGCCCACTGCATCTGCATACTGGGGTTGAGTAATCGGTGAACCTGTCATGAAAGCTCAACTGTTGTGACATCTCTCCGTTGATTGCTGGTTGTTGCATCCTGGGCTGTCCCCGCAAGCAGCAACGTGATGGTGTGTTGGAGTTGGCAAAATTTTGCAACCGTCTTGAGAATGTTGACTGGAATACTCTCTTTCAAATTCTAAAGGTGGCAGGGGTAAAATACAGGGAGCGAAAGGCTATTTACAATTTGTACAGAAACCAGAGGGCAGTAATAAGAGTCGAGGGGCATGAAAGGGAAGCAGTGGTTGGGAAGGGAGTGAGACAGGGTTGTAGCCTCTCCTCGATGTTATTCAATCTGTATATTGAGCAAGCAGTAAAGGAAACAAAAGAACAATTCGGAGTAGGTATTAAAATCCATGGAGAAGAAATAAAAACTTTGAGGTTCGCCGATGACATTGTAATTCTATCAGAGACAGCAAAGGACTTGGAAGAGCAGTTGAATGGAATGGACAGTGTCTTGAAAGGAGGGTATAAGATGAACATTAACAAAAGCAAAACGAGGATAGTGGAATATAGTCGAATTAAGTCGGGTGATGCTGAGGGAGTTAGATTAGGAAATGAGACACTTAAAGTAGTAAAGGAGTTTTGCTATTTGGGGAGCAAAATAACTGATGATGGTCGAAGTAGAGAAGATATAAAATGTAGACTGGCAATGGCAAGGAAAGCGTTACTGAAGAAGAGAAATTTGTTAACATCGAGTATAGATTTAAGTGGCAGGAAGTCGTTTTTGAAAGTATTTGTTTGGAGTGTGGCCATGTATGGAAGTGAAACATGGACAATAAATAGTTTGGACAAGAAGAGAATAGAAGCTTTCGAAATGTGGTGCTACAGAAGAATGCTGAAGATTAGATGGGTAGATCACATAACTAATGAGGAGGTATTGAATAGAATTGGGGAGAATAGGGGTATGTGGCACAACTTGACAAAAAGAAGGGACCGGTTAGTAGGACATGTTCTGAGGCATCAAGGGATCACAAATTTAGCATTGGAGGGCAGCGTTGAGGGTAAAAATCATAGAGGGAGACCAAGAGATGAATACACTAAGCAGATTCAGAAGGATGTGGGTTGCAGTAAGTACTGGGAGATGAAGAAGCTTGCACAGGATAGGGTAGTATGGAGAGCTGCATCAAACCAGTCTCAGGACTGAAGACCACAACAACAACATTCCTGTATGGTGTTTAACCTTTGACATAATTACTTTTTTGTTAAGCTGTACTATGTCCATCCACCCACCACGTGGTTCTATGGTCAGGAACAAAGCAAAAAGATCATGTCTCGCGAAAATGAACGTTTTTAAAAATGTTGACTTCACTCGTGAAATATTGAATCGAATAAAAAACGCGCTGAAGGCGAAACAAAAGCGTGAAAAGCGTATGAATTCATTTAACATGATTATCAAGTGTCTCCACGTGCGTGAGACGTAATGGACAAAAGCTCAGATGGTGAGTCTAACACAACACAACATTCGATGATTTTCATACTCAAAGGATAAAAGCATTTGAGGTAGATAGGAGAACAAAATGCTTTCAAGTTTACTGAATTCCTGACTCACTACATGCATAGCGGCTTAGTCTACTTGGAACACACGCTTATCTATCGAGGGGAGGAACTAGCTCATCTACTGAAGTCTGGAGACCCGATTTTGAGGACGCAGAAAGTGGAGCACAAAATTCTGGGCAATTAGGCCATGCCAAACTGCCGCGTGATGTACTTAATTTCCTGGCAGGTAGCGCGAATGGAGCTGGATGGTTTGTGATACACCAAAATTTAGGCAGGGGGACCTCTGCGTCAGTAAACATGAAGGAGAAGCAAGGTTTCAAAGGCTGGTGCTGCAGCTTATGAGAATAAGTAAAGGGGCTTCTTTGGTTCATACAAGGCAATCAAACGACTAAGCCATGCTTTCAAGCGAAATGGATTAGGCAGGAAAAAGCATTATAGTGTGGTTACTTGAGAGAGTAAGAACGCAGTTTTAAGAAAATAAAACGGAAATACTTCTCTCCCATCCTCTTTCAAGTGTCAGTTGGTTTTGGAGGTAGAAAATTAAGCACCAAAAGGGTATGACATTGCCATATCAAGAAAGATAAAGATACCTCCGAAGGATTAAATATGATAAAACTATCAATCGAGCTCGAAATAATGCACGTCTTTCAGCTAGCATAGAGAAGAGGAACTTAAATACTGCCTTTCACATTTTGTTTCCAAATACAATGTTTTTCTTTTCTTTCTGAACATTCTATATACAGTATTTACATTTTCTCTCCGATCATTCTATATAAAATATTTACATTTTAAGGATTTCTTATCATTTTTTCTGTATGTTATGCGCGGGAAAAAGGAACTAGCGACTGCAAATGAAGAAAAACCATACACACACACACACACACACACACACACTCACACACACACACACACACACTCACACATAACTTCACTGAAGCGCTAAAGCTACTGATACAGGCATGCGGAATCAAATACAGAGAGACGTAAACTGGCAGAATACGGCGCTGCTGTCGGCAAAGCCTATATAAGACAACAAGTGTCTTGTGCAGTTCTTAGATCGGCTACTGAACGTGATGTTATAGTCAGCACACGCACGATGGGACACAGCGGTGGGACGAGGTACCGATGAAGTGCGGATTTTCCTGTAAGACCATTTCGCGAGTGTATCGTGAATATCAGGAAACCGGAAAAATCATCAAAACTCCGATATTACTGAGGCCGGAAAAGATCTTGATACAACTGGACCAACGACGACTGAGGACAGTTCAACGTGAAAGAAGTGCAAGCTTTCCGCAAATTGCTGCAGATTTCAGTGCTAGGCCATCACTAAGTGTCAGCGTGAGAACCATTCAACGAAACATCATCGATATGGGCTTTCGGAGCCCGCTCGTGTACCCTTGATGACTGCACGACACAAAGCTTTACGCCTCGTCTGGGCCCGTCAACGCCGACATTGGACTGGAATCATGTTGCCTGGTCGGACGAGTCTCGTTTCAAATTTTCAAACTGTATCGAGCAGATGGACGAGTACGGGTATGGAGACAACCTCATGATTCCAAGGAACCTGCATGTCAGCAGGGGACTATTCAAGCTGGTGGAGGTTGTGTAATGATGTGGGGCGTGTGCATTTGTAGTGATATGGGACCCCTGATACGACTAGATACGACTCTGACAGGTGACGCATACGTAAGCATCCTGTCTGATCACCTGCATACATTCATGTCCACTGTGCATTCCGATGGACTTGGACAATTCCAGCAGGACAATACGAGACCTCACACGTCCAGAATTGATATACAGTGCCTGAAGGAACACTCTTCTGAGTTTGAACACTTCCGCTGGCTCCCAAACTCCTCAGACATGAATATTATTGAGCATATACGGGATACCTTTCAACGTGCTGTTGAGAAGAGATCTCCACCCTCTGGTACTCTTATGGATTTATGGACAGCCCTGCCGGATTCATGGTGTCAGTGCCCTCCAGCACTACGTCAGATATTAGTCGAGTACATGCCACGTCGTGTTGTGGCACTTCTGCGTATTCAGGAGGGGGGCGGGCTTCTACACGAGCCGTCCGCTGTGGCCGAGCGGTTCTAGGAGCTTCCGTCCGGAACCGCGCTGCTGCTACGGTCGTAGGTTCGGATCCTGCCTCGGACATGTCGTAGGTTCGAATCCTGCCTCGGACATGGATGTGTGTGATGTCCTTAGGTTAGTAAGTTTTAAGTAGTTCTAAGTGTAGGGGACTGATGACCTCAGATGTTAAGTCCCATAGTGCTTAGAGCCATTTGAACATTTTGAACTTGTAAACGATGTTAGGCAGGTGTACCAGTCTTTTAGGCACGTCAGTTTATATACAATGCCTACAGGCAGAGACTGCGTGCATATTATATATGGATACAGACAGAGTGCAATCACACACGCACACACACACACACACACACACACACACACACACACACACACACACACACACACACAGACAACTACGACAAACGATTCTTCCAGTTATGTGGCAGACACTCGCACGCATGTGGTGCGAGATCAGGAGAATAAAGCAGATGCTGCAAGAGCTCAAAGCCGCATTCCCTCGTTTTATCAGCTGTTACTCAGTCACTCCATCAGACGCGATGTGAAGTCGTCCCGGATGGCTTCCGACACCGCGACGCCAGGAGTAGGAATGCCGCGCCTGTCCAAGACTTTGAAAGGATAGTACGTCTCCGCAGGTAGGCGCTATACTTGCCGACGATGGTCATACACGTTAGTGCAGAACTGCGATTCGTCGCTGAACACAATGTGACACCGTTCATCAGAAGCCCATGTTCCCCAGTCACGGTACCAATTCAAAGGACGGCGCCTATGTGTTGTGGTGTTACCGGCACCCTACCCATTGGTTGATAGGTCCCTAATCCGGCTGCTGCCGCTCTCTAACCAATGCTGCAGGATGTCACAGAATGTTGCATGGATTGCATTACCTGCTACCGGGTGGCAAGCGCTGATCAGAATGGGCTGCGATGTGCTCGGTGCACAGTACGGAAGTTCTACCTTTTGTGGTCAAAGGTGGTTGACCGGAACCTTGACGACGAGTTTGCGTGTCCTCACATTCCTATATAATCCATCAACGGGCCACTGGCACATCTGAATTCCTCCGACATCTGGATACTGTATTATTCGACCCGTCGCTCAAATAGAGACCCAGACTGAGCACTGTTTCGAACTCTGTTACGTGCTGAAAACGCCGTGTCACATTTGTCCGCGGTATCTCCTTGTCCTTCACAGTGGCCGCTCAACAACAAAAAATGTTCAAATGTATGTGAAATCTTATGGGACTTAACTGCTAAGGTCATCAGTCCATAAGCTGGCGCACTACTTAACCTAAATTATCCTAAGGACAAACACACACACTCATGCCCGAGGGAGGTCTCGAACCTCCGGCGGGACCAGCCGCACAGTCCATGACTGCAGCGCCCTGGACCGCTCGGCTAATCCCGCGCGGCGCCACTCAACATCTGACGCTGTTCACACCTCTCACATATCCTACCAGGCCTGCTAACAACACTAAACACGAACATCATTAATGCACTATTGTACCTGTTACAGAGAACTGCAATTCTAATCATTTGCATATTAAGCAATGATGTACAGGCGTACAAGGTTGCATGGGCATCCAACAGTGGCTTAGCTTAGGTTTGTCGAAGAAAGGCAAACGTTCATTAAGGCATTTGTAAGTTTAGAAAAGGTAAGACGACGAAATATTCACTTCGTTTGTTGGTGTGCTGTTCACACAAAAGAAATGCAGGTAATTGCTGACTTTGTTCGTATGAAACGGCTGTGTTCTTGTAGTATGTTCAGTTACTTCCATAGCTATGACTCCTTGAATCTTGCTAATCAACAGCATAAGAAACAGCCATATCATATGAACAAAGCGAGTGATTAATTTAAAAAAATGTGAATGGAATATTAACAACCGGCCTCCGTGGCTGAGCGGTTCTAGGCGCTTCAGTCCGGAACAGTGCTGTTGCTACGGTCGCAGGTTCGAATCCTGCCTCGGGCATGGATGTGTGTGAACCTTAGGTTTAAGTGGTTTTAAGTCTAGGGGACTGATGACCTCAGATGTTAACTTCCATAGCGCATAGAGCCATTTGAACCATTTGAAGAACACTAACAAACGAAGAGAATGTAACCCCTTATATTGTTATCCTGCTCTTCTCGTAAGTACGAGCACAACACGTGTCGTTACTGTAAAGAACAACTTTAATATCTATGTGAATGTTTCTCAAATATTTTTTGTACCACTGCAACCCACAGATGAGGTTTGTTTTGTAATCCCTCGTCGCAGGTTTCTGTGAACGCCTCGTCGCTATTGCTGTGAAGGCCGAGCTGCCACAGTTGTTTCGGTAGTCCGAGTTTGTGAGTTCGTGAAACGGCTTCAGGTGCAGTACGCCGCTGAGACGATTCCTCCCTGCCACGATTTCACGGCTATGCCACAAGGTCTGGTAACAGGATAGGAGAACGAACGTTCTACAACACTCCAACAAATTAGTAATAAACTCACACAAATGAGTTAAAGAGGTTCACTAATCTATGTGACTTGTCGAATAATGTACTGCACTGTATGTAACATAACACAAAAAAGGCCCTCAATGCCTAAGTTCAAATAATCGTAGATAAACTTCACAGCACATAGCAAATGCCCACCCTCTACAATGTCATCCTTGCCACTGGCTTCTATCCCGACCTGTGGAAAACCTCCCGTATCCTTATGTTCTCCAAACCCAACAAGCCTCCATCTGATGCCTCTTCCTATCGTCCTATCTGTCTCACATCGGTGTTCAACAAGCTCTTGGAATCCATCCTTTCCCGGCGCATCCATCACCAACTCCACCAAAACCACCTCCTCCCAAACACCCAATGTGGCTTTCGACCTTCCTTCTCTGCTGATGACCAACTCCTCCACCTCACTCATCTCCTCTCCCTCCAGCTTAACTCCCGTCGCTCCGCCATTTTTGTCTCCCTTGACCTCGAAAAGGCCTACGACCGTGTCTGGCATCCTGGTCTCCTGTTTAAACTCCAAACCTACGCCCTTCCTATCAACTACATCCGTCTGGCGGCCTCCTTCCTCTCCCACCGCCCCTCCTATGTTACCATCCATAATGCCACTTCCCACACCTTCTACCCCTCTGCACGTGTGCTTCAGGACTCTGTCCTCTCCCCTCTCCTCTACCTCCTGTACACGGCAGATATGCCCCAACCCCCCTCCCCCTCCAGTACACCTCTTGCAATAAGCTGATGACACCGCTTTCCTCGCCCTCGCTCCTACCCTCCGACGGTCCCAACGCCTTCTCCAGAATCACCTTGACCTTTTTGCTGCATGGTGTAACCAGTGGCTCCTGAAACTCAACCCTTCCAAGACCCAGGCAATCATCGTAGGTCATACCACTCGCTCCTTCCGGCTCCTGGATTTCTCCCTTACTGTCTGCGCCCGTCCTGTCCGCTTCACCCCCACCCTCACCTACCTTGGCCTCACCATTGACCGTCACCTCACCTGGATCCCTCATCTCCGCTCCATCCAATCCAAAGCCCACAACCGCCTCCGACTCCTCAAACTCCTCTCTGGCCGGACATGGGGGTTGCACCCCTCTACCATCCTCCACACCTACAAATCCTTAATCCGTCCCATCCTCTGTTATGCCAGTCCCCCAAATTCTATAAGTCCTTCCAGATCCTTGAGCGTCATGCACTCCGCCTCATCTTCCGTATTCGCCTCCCGTCCCCCACGCGGATCCTCTATGATCTCATTCCTTTCCCCCATCTGCTCCTATTCCTCGAACATATCCGCATCCTCTACACCTCCCGCCGTCTTGAACCCCTGCACCCCCTGGTTGCTCCTCTCCTGTCTGATCCCCACCCCCTGCCACGTCTTCACCGTTGTGTCCCCCCTACCCTCCATCTCTAAACCCTACATCACCTTTCCCAAGGTGGCTTCCATCAACTCCCCCTCCCAGATGATGCCCTCTCTCCCTCTGTTTATCCCTCATATCAACTCTGATCCTCACTCCCCCTCCTTTCCTCTGTCCTTTTCCCGGGCTCCCTCTCCCCCCCTTCCATCCTCTTTCTTCCGCACCTCCGCTCTCTTTGCTCCCTTCTCTCCCCCGAGTCCTTTTACATTTCCCTCCTCTGCCTCCTCTCATTCCGTCTCGCGTCTGCCCTTCTCCCCCTTTATTAGTCCTCTCCCTCCTTGGTTCCCCCCCCCCTTTTCCTTTTTTTCCTCTCCTCCCTCCTTGTTTTTCCCCCTACTCCAGGTCCCCCCCCCCTCATCGCCTTGGATCGGGAGTTCCATCTTTGTGCCGACTTTTTCGTGCAGTGTTTTACAGTGTGTTTTTCCAGTGCGTGCTCCGTGTTGTTGCTTTTGGGAAGTGTAGCGAACAGCCATCATACTGTCGCTGGGTGTGCTTTTTACCACTTGCGAACAGAAACCAGACTGTCGCCATGTTTTTTAATTGTGTGTCTACTATGTCACTTGTGTGACTCCTGTGTGTTTTATCAACATTGCCGTCCCCTTTTGCTTTCTGTTTTAACTTTCCGCATTTTTCCGCCATTTTCCAGTTTAAATCACCATTTTATCGCCTGTTTTTTCTTGTTTCTTTCTTCTTCCTTCTTTTAAAAAAAAGTCTGTAGGCTGTAGAGCAGCGTAGTAAGCTGCTGCCAGGCCGTCCCCTTCAGGGGGAATTGAAAATCAATAAAGAAAAAAAAATAGCAAATGCAATTTACAACAACTGTCTGTTCTCTTCTAAGAGTTCATTAAACGATGTTCGATGTCTATCTCAGTCCTGGACGATGATCTATAACCAAGTGGGCGAGAGCTGCTCTTCAGAGTACGCTCCTGTCCGTTGTCGCCCGGTCATTCGCCGACTGTACTCGGCCGGCAACTGGCTGAGGTGAAGTCGATATCTTCATCCTCAGCGCCGCACGTCACGCTGGTGGAAATCGCGCAGCTGGCGGGGCGGGTCTCTACGATACCGGCACCAGCTCGCATCTTTGCGCCTACAGTGCTTTTTCCCTGGCTGTGTGTTGTTAGGACGACACAGCAGTTTAAACCTCGAAACATGTTGCTTCATTAAAGACTTTTAGTAAGTCAACAAAATTTTATGACTGGCATCTGCCTGTGAAAAAAGCTTTGCTTATTTTTGAAACAGTCACGGTAGATTGATTTTGAAAAGGGAAATGGAATATAGTCGAAATAAGTCATGTGATGTTGAGAGCATTTGATTAGGAAGTGAGGCTATAAAAATAGTAGTTTTACTATTTGGGCAGCAAAATAACCAACGATGGACGAGCCAGCGAGGACAATAAGAGATTCTGTAACAAAAAAAGTTAATATCGACTATAAATTCAACTGTTAAGAATTCTTTTTTGAAGGTTTTTCTCTGGAGTATAGACTTGTATGTAAGAGAAACGTGGATTTTGAACAGTTCAGACAGGAAGTGAATAGAACGTATAGAACTGAGATACTTGTAATGTAGAAGAACGCTGAAAGTCAGATGGATAGATGGGGTAACTAATTAGGAGGTATTAAATCCAAATGGTTGAATGATGGAATCAGTTGAAAGATCGCATTCTGTGGCATCAACGTATCGTGAATTTGATAATGGAGGAAAACGAAGATTTGACTGCAGTGGGTATGTTCAAGTGGATGCACGAGGGGATATCGTAAAGATCTAATTATCACCTCTAAAAAAAATGTGACAGAGAATTCGTGTTGATTTGTTACAGTTAATTCTTCTCTACATAGTCACCGTCGGGATTTATACATTTTTTCCAGCGTTTCTCGAACTTCCAAATGTCTTGATTTCATAAGTCTGCAGATTTTGCCTCAAACCACTCTTCCATTTCATTAATGACGTCATCCGTGCTATTAAATTAGAGAACATGCAACGGATTTTTCGTTTCTGGGAACAAGTGGAAGTCACTTGGTGCGAGATAAGGTGAATAATGTAGATGCTGCGAGGTTTGAAAGCCTCGTTTTCTCAAGTGCAACTTGAGATAAATGAGCTAATGCCTTATCAGCCAGAAGACGAACACCTCTGGAGAGAATACCACTGTGTCTCTTAACCAGAGCTTCTCGTAACTTGTCCAGAAGATTGCTGTACTGTCTGCCAGTGATGATCTGACCTAGGGTATCTGTGATGATGAACCTAGGACAGTTACATAAAACTGAAAGCTTGAGCTTCCCAGCTGATTTTTGCACTTTTGCCTTTTTGGGAGTAGGGAATCGGCATGCTTCCGTTCAATGCTCATTGTTTTTGTCCATGGATCATACTGACAGATCCACAATTCATCCAGGTTACCAGACGATCAAAAAATCATCTCCTTCCTGTTCCAACAGCATCAACATCTGTCTTGCAAAGTCACACCGAGTTTGCTGTTGGAAAGGGGTTGGCAAAAGTGGAACTCACCGTACGGACGCCTTAGATATGTGTACTTGCTCCTCGATAATTTTCTTCGCACAATCATAACTGAGATGAGTTCCATTCATGATAAGTTCGATGGTTTCTCGTCCGCCTTCCCGGACTAATCAACCCACATTCTTCTCTCTGAGCTCATCATTTTGACACTGATGATGTACGAAATCTTGACCTGTCTCTCAGGGACATGTGACTACTATGGAAATTCCTCTTTCACCTCAGACTAGTGTTACAAGAGGGATAATTATTTTTATTAACAGTCGACATCTCATCATGGATTTCCCGTAACTTTTTCCCTTCAAATGCATTAACCTTATCACACAACGAACCTCAATTTTCTCCGACTTACACACAGTCACTTCTGACGCTTGCTGTAAGAAACAGGCCGGCACCGGTGGCCGAGCAGTTTTAGGTGCTTCAGTCCGGAAAGGCGCGACTGCTACGGTCGCAGGATCGAATCCTGCCTAGGGGATGGATGTGTATGATGTTCTTAGGTTGGTTTGGTTTAAGTAGTTCAGAGTTCTAGGGGACCTATGACTTCAGATGTAAAGTCCCATAGTGCTCATAGCCATTTGAACCACTTTTTTTGTAAGAAACAAATTGGCCAGGTGCAGGTAGAATTCGCGCTCGGTGGCTCCGTACAAACTGAATTATGTATGTAAGCAGCTCATTCGTCCGGGAAATCGAGAATCTAGACGATTTTTGCCTGTTATCATCATTGATGCTGGCAAGATACCAGTCCCGGAAATCCGAAAATTTTCGAGAATGTGTTAATTTTAATAGTGTATCATGGTTTGGGGACACAGAATGTAAATGCCTTTGTTTATAGAAGTGTGATCATGACCAACATTGTAGTACTTGAAAACGTCAAAGAACGCAAAACATGATTGTACACTAGAACAAACGATATAATAGGCAAATGGCTGAACTTTCATTTAAAAAGTTGTAATTTTAAGTTTGAAATCGGATAACAAATGACAATTTTTTTCTAGTGTAACTGCAGCTACACAGTTTCAGATTTTTTGCTTTACTTCTACTGTAAATGTTCCTTCTTGGCGAATTTCATGATTCTAGGTCAACGAGAAGTACCTTATAGGTTTTGATGAGTGTGTTTGCGAGTGCCAGAAAACAGGTATATAATATAAATGACTGTATCTTTTGACTGCATTGACTTGAAAGCTTAAGTGTTTTACATTGTCGAGGGACGTAAATTCAGCTAGATACGTCTACTCGTTCCTGAGGTAAAAGATTTTTGAAAGTCAGACAGACAGACATACAGACTGACAACAAAGTAATCCTACCAGGGTTCCATTTTTACTGACTGAAAAACGGGATTCTAAAAAGTAAAAGACGCAGTTAACTGACATTTTTGAGTTCATGCACTGAGGGCCCAAAAAAAAAAAAAAAAAAAAAAAAAAAAATTCATCAATACAGGGGGTTTCAAAATGAACTTTACAACTTTAAAAGTTCATATAAATTTATTAAAAGATGTTATAGAGGTGGGTTTAGTGTTATTTTTTAGGGGAAAACATCAAGTTTTTTTTACCTTAAACTAAAGATGTTGTATGTGGCTTCCGTTGGTTATCCTGCACACATCCCTTCGGAAGTCAATTTCTTCCCAAACTCGTTGTAGCATTCCAGGTTAACTTGCTCACTGGCGGCATAAAGTCGATATCCTTGATGCATTCCCTAAAAAAAAAAAAAAAAAAAAAAAAAAAAAAAAAAAAAAAAAAAAAAAAAAAAAAAAAATCCATTGACCTGGAAAGTGATCACTGAGATAATCGTGGACGTCAGCCAGCTAGTGGGGTGGTAAACCATCTAGCATGAAGTAAACATTCCGTTTTTGGTCATCCTCATCGACCTGTGGTATTAAAAATTTTTGTAATATATCCAGGTACACTGTCCTGTTGATGGTTCTCTCACGGAAGAAAAAGGGACCGTACACTTTGTTCTTGTCCGTTGCACAAAAAACCTTCAGTTTAGGGCTATCACGAACGTGTTGCAATGTTTGCTGTGGATCTTCACTATACCAAATCCTAGAGTTAGGTGTGTTTACCTTACAACTTAAGTGAAAAATCGACTCGTGAGAAAAGATGGTTTTGTCCGAGAAATGTTCATTCTTGTTGTTGTTGTTGTTGTGGTCTTCAGAGACTGGTTTGATGCAGCTCTCCATGCTACGCTATCCTGTGCAAGCTTCTTCATCTCCCAGTACCTACTGCAACCTACATCCTTCTGAATCTGCCGGCCGCGGTGGCCGTGCGGTTCTAGGCGGTGCAGTCCGGTACCGCAGGACTGCTACGGTCGCAGGTTCGAATCCTGCCTCGGGCATGGATGTGTGTGATGTCCTTACGTTAGTTAGGTTTAAGTAGTAGGGACTGATGACCTAAGATGTTAAGTCCCATAGTGCTCAGAGCCATTTGAACCATTTATCTGAATCTGTTTAGTGTATTCATCTCGTGGTCTCCCTCTACGATTTTTACCCTCCACGCTGCCCTCCAATACTAAACTGGTGATCCCTCGATGCCTCAGAATATGTCCTACCAACTGACACCTTCTTCTAGTCAAGTTGTGCCACAAATTTCTCTTCTCCCCAATTCTATTCAATACCTCTTCATTAGTTATGTGATCTACCCATCTAATCTTCTTCTGTAGCACCACATTTCGAAAGCTTCTATTCTCCTCTTGTCTAAACTATTTATCGTCCACGTTTCACTTCCATACATGCCTACACTCCATACAAATACTTTCAGAAACGACATCCTGACACTTAAATCTATACTCGATGTTAACAAATTTCTCTTCTTCAGAAACGCTTTCCTTGCCATTGCCAGTCTACATTTTATATCCTCACAAACTCCAGTGGAAGACTCTGCAAGAGAGACGCTCAGTAGCTCGGTACGGGCTATTGTTGAAGCTTCGAGAACATACCTTCACCGAGGAGTCAAGCAGTAAATTGCTCCCTCCGACGTATATCTCGCGAAGAGACCATGAGGATACAATCAGAGAGAGATTAGAGCTCACACAGAGGCATACCGACAATCTTTCTTTCCACGAACAATACGAGACTGGAATAGAAGGGAGAACCGATAGAGATACTCAAAGTACCCTCCGCCACACACCGTCAGGTGGCTTGCGGATAATGGATGTAGACGTGGATGTAGATGTACTTCGTCAATCAGCAGTTATTTTGCTCCCCAAATAGCAAAACTCATTTGCTACTTTAAGCGTCTCATTTCGCTGAATGGAATTCCCTCAGCATCACTCGATTTGATCGGACTACACTCCATTATCCTGGTTTTGATTTTGTTGATGTTCATCTTATACCATCCTTTCAAGACACTGTCCATTCCGTTCAGCTGCTCTTCCATGCCAGGCCCTTTGCTGTCTCTGACAGAATTACGATGTGATCGGCGAAGCTCTAAGTTTTTATTTCTTCTCCATGGATTATAATTCCTACTCCGAATTTTTTTTGTTTTGTTTCCTTTACTGCTTGCTCAACATACAGATTGAACAACATCGGGGATGGGCTACAACCCTGTCTCATTCCCTTCACAACCACTGCTTTCCTTTCATGCCCCTCGACTCTAATAGCTGCGATCTGCTTTCTGTACAAATTGTAAACAGCCTTTCGCTCCCAGTATTTTACCCCTGCCACCTTCAGAATTTGAAAGAGAGTATTCCAGTCAACATTGTCAACTCCAACTCTACAAATCCTAGAAATGTAGGTTTGCCTTTCCTTAATCTATTTTCTAAGATAAGTCGTAGGGTCAGTATTGCCTCACGTGATCCGACATTTCTACGCAATCCAAACTGATCTTCCACAAGGTCGGCGTCTACCAGTTTTTCCATTCGCCTGTAAAGAATTCGTGTTAGTGTTTTGCAGCCGTGCTTATTAAACTGATAGTTCGGTAATTTTCACATCTGTCAACACCTGCTTTCTTTGGTGTTGGAACTATTATATTCTTCTTGAAGTCTGAGGGTATTTCGCCTGTCTCATACATCTTGCTCACCAGATGGTAGAGTTTTGTTAGGCCTGGCTCTCCCAAGGCTATCTTTATGTAATCGATTTAACATATCCGCATAGAAGTTTTTGCAAGCAATTTTATCAGCGTCTTTTATTGCTTGTACGATCACCAATCTGCACAGTTTCAAATTCAAACGGTTCCTCAACGCACGCCAAACAGTCGTATGTGGGATTTGCAGTTAGCGAGATGCACGCCGGGTCGATTTGGTAGGGCTGTTGACAAAACTTTGTCTCACTCGCTCATCGACGTCAACAGGTGTGCTTGGACGACCGGATGATTTCCCATGTCATACCCAGCACCCTGTTGCTACAAAACATTTATGTCACTCATAAACTGGGCGTACTAGGAAGATACTAGCGTACATGGTAGGGAAATTACGCTGAACCAAAACACACAGCTAGCAAGCTCGGGTCCAATGAAGGCAGCCATCTGTAAACGCAACTGTAACAAGCGCCCTTACAGTACGATTCGGCACTAGCAAACTAAGCGAGACAAAACTCGACGTATTTCCATACAGATTGACGATACAGTCACCTGCGTAGGTACTATGAATTAATTTATATGAATTTCCAAAGTTGTAAAGTCCTTTTCTAAAAACACCCTGTATAGCAAAATAATTTGCGGGTTGTAATTAGAGCTTCACAACTCCAAATCGAAGGTTGTAGTACTTGGGCGGAGACAAAGAGGCATGTGCAGGACTGATCTGCGTGGAGAACTACACTACTGGCCATTAAAATTGCTACACCAGGAATAAATGCAGATGATCAACGGGTATTCACTGGAAAAATATATTATACTAGAACTGACATGTGATTACATTTTCACGCAATTTGGGTGCATAGATCCTGAGATATCAGTACCCAGAACAACCACCTCTGGCCGTAATAACGCCCTTGATACGCTTGGGCATTGAGTCAAACAGAGCTTGGATGGCGCGTACAGGTTCAGCTGCCCATGCAGCTTCAACACGATACCACAGTTCATCAAGAGTAGCGACTGGCGTATTGTGACGAGTCAGTTGTTCGGCCACCATTGACCAGCCGTTTTCAATTGGTGAGACATCTGGAGAATGTGCTGGCCAGGGAAGCAGTCGAACATTTTCTGTATCCAGATAGGCCCGTACAGGAACCGCAACATGCGATCCTGAATTATCCTGCTGAAATGTAAGGTTTCGCAGGGATCGAATGAGGGTAGAGCCACATCTGAAATGTAACGTCCACTGTTCGAAGTGCAGTCAATGCGAACAAGAGGTGACCGAGAGGTGTAACCAATGGCAGGGCATACCATCACGCAAGGTGATACGCCAGTATGGCGATGACGAATACAAGCTTCCAAAGTGTGTTCACCGCGACGTCGCCAAACACGGATGCGACCATCATGATGCTGTAAACAGAACCTGGATTCATCCGAAAAAATGACGTGTTGTCATTCGTGCACACAGGTTCGTCGTTGAGTACACCATCGCAGGGGCTCCTGTCTGTGATGCAGCGTCAAGGGTAACCGCAGCCACGGTCTCCGAGCTGATAGTCCATGCTGCTGCAAAAGTCGTCGAGCCGACCGGTGTGGCCGTGCGGTTCTAGGCGCTTCAGTCTGGAACCGTGTGACCGCTACGGTCGCAGGTTCCAATCCTTCCTCGGGCATGGATGTGTGTGATGTCCTTAGGTTAGTTAGGTTTAAGTAGTTCTAAGTTCTAGGGGACTGATGACCACAGATGTTAAGTCCCATAGTGCTCAGAGCCATTTGAGCCAAACGTCGTCGAACTGTTCGTGCAGATGGTTGTTGCCTTGCAAACGTCCCCCTCCGTTGACTCAGAGATCGAGACGTGGCTGCACGATCCGTTACAGCCATGTGGATAAGATGCCTGTCATCTCGACTGCTAGTGATACTAGGCCGTTGGGATCCAGCACGGCGTTCTGTATTACCCTCCTGAATCCACCGATTCCATATTCTGCTATCAGTCATTGGATCTCGACCAACGCGAGCGGCAATGTCGCGATACGCTAAGCCGCAATCGCGATAGGCTACAATCCGACCTTTATCAAAGTGGGAAACGTGATGGTACGCATTTCTGCTCCTTACACGAGGCATCACAACAACGTTTTACCAGGCAACGCCGGTCAACTGCTGTTCGTGTATGAGAAATCGTTTGGAAACTTTCCTCATGTCAGCACGTTGTAGGTGTCGCCACCGGCGCCAACCTTGTGTGAATGCTCTGAAAAGCTAATCGTTTACATAACAGAGCATCTTCTTCCTGTCGGTTAAATTTCGCGTCTGTAGCACGTCATCTCCGTGGTGTAGCAATTTTAATGTCCAGTAGTGTATATCAATGCAGTTTTCTGATTGTAGGCAACAACAACTGGTGAACGTGTGTAAACAGGGTGCCTGGCCGGAGAAGTGGCACACCTGGTGGGATGTCACCAACCTCCGCGGTCGTCGGCGGCCGCCGCCGCCGCGGGAGCATCAGATACCTCCGTGGACTTCCTGGCCGCCGATAGCGCGCCTCCTCCCACTGGCTGCGTTTAGAGAGTAATTGCACGTGCGTGCGCCCCGCCGCCGTCCTTTGTTCCCGGCCCCGCGCCAGATGCGTTATCTGCCGCACTGCCACCCCGGGCCCAGCCGGAGATGAGCGCTTGTCGATTGTCTCAGCCGGCCAACCAGGTTTGGCGGTCCTCATTAGCGCGGCGCCGTGTAAACAAACGCCGCACTCGGACCGCTATCCATCTTTTCCGCCATCGTAAACGACGAAAAGCGTGCTCTCGGAATAGCTTTATGGGGTGAAATCATGACTTCATTAAAAACGAGACGCCGTGTGTTGCAGGAAGCAGTTTTCACGCGTGTCCTCTCCAGGTCGCTGTGTTTCCGTGCCGTGAGTGACGCGCACTGCGAACCGGTCCCAGGCCTTACGGAGGAGGAAGTATGCAGACCGAGTCGCACGAGATGCTCCAGTTGTAGCTCCACAAAAAGAAAAAACAGATTCTGTTGCGGTCTGAAGCTGAAAACGAAACTCCAGCGCTCTTTATCTACCTGTATGATGAAGCAACTGCAATGTCTTATTAATGCGTTGGTGTGCAAAACATAAGCAAGAAAGTAACTTTCGCAAGATGTGTTGTAAGTAGGCTTTTAGGTTTTCTTATTGGTAACGCCACGTAGCGCTCTGTATGAAAAATCACTGGCTGTCCTGTGCGCAGTGTGTGGGTAGTTTGCATTGTTGTCTGCCATTGTAGTGTTGGGCAGCTGGATGTGAACAGCGCGTAGCGTTGCGCAGTTGGAGGTGAGCCGCCAGCAGTGGTGGATGTGGGGAGAGAGATGGCGGAGTTTTGAAATTTGTAAGACTGGATGTCATGAACTGCTATATATATTATGACTATTAAGGTAAATACATCATTTGTTCTCTATCAGCATCTTTCATTTGCTAACTATGCCTATTAGTAGTTAGTACCTTCAGTAGTTTGAATCTTTTATTTAGCTGGCAGTACACGCTCGCTGTATTGCAGTAGTTCGAGTAACGAAGATTTTTGTGAGGTAAGTGATTTGTGAAAGGTATACGTTAATGTTAGTCAGGGCCACTCTTTTGTGGGGATTATTGAAAGTCAGATTGCGTTGCGCTAAAAAAAATATTGTGTGTCAGTTTAAGCACAGTCTTGTATAATTGTTCTAAGGGGACGTTTCAGTGTCACTGCTCGATGGAAATTGGTACATACGAGGGTCACTCCAAAAGAAATGCACACTATTTTTGCAAAAATACAGTTTTCATTCCGCATGTGTGATAGTTTTAAAGTGTGTAGATACATCCTTCGCGCTTGTTTTCAAACTTAGTTCAACCTGTCCTCGTGAGTGGCGCCGTCACAGCATGTCATCAAGATGGGTGCTACACTTGACGTTCGTTGGTTGGTTTTGGGGAAAGAGACCAAACAGCGAGGTCATCGGTCTCATCGGATTAGGGAAGGAAGTCGCCCGTGCCCTTTCAGAGGAACCATCCCGGCATTTGCCTGGAGCGATTTAGGGAAATCACGGAAAACCTAAATCAGGATGGCCGGACGCGGGATTGAACCGTCGTCCTCCCGAATGCGAGTCCAGTGTGCTAACCACTGCGCCACCTCGCTCGGTGACGTTCGTCAGAAGCAACGTGCTGTCATAGAATTCCTGTGCTGTGAAAACGAGACGGTGGGAAACATCCACAAGAGGTTGAGAAAGGTGTATGGAGAAGCTGCTGTCGATCGCAGAACAGTTAGTCGGTGGGCAAGCAGGTTACGTGAAGAAAGCGGGCACGGCAATTTGAGGACTGTCCTCGCAGCGGCAGGCCTCGTACTGCACACACTCCAGACAATGAGCAGAGAGGTGACTACTGACAGACGCATCACAGTGAACGAATTGTCACGCTACGTTGGGATAGGGGAAGGGAGTGTTTGCAGAATACTGAAAGTGTTGGCGTTAAAAAAGGTTTGTGCCAGGTGGGTTCCCAGGATGTTGACAGTCGCTCACAAAGAAACAAGAAAAACGGTATGCAGCGAACTTGTGGAACCGTACGAGAATGGTGGCGATGAATTTCTTGGAAGAACTGTGACAGGTGATGAAACATGACTCCATCATTTTTCACCAGAGACGAAGATGCAATCAGTGGAGTGGCATCATGCAAATTTATCCAAGAAAAAAAAATTCAAAACCAAAAGCAGGATATTTTGCTGTTGCACGACAATGCGCGGCCACATGTCAGTCAAAAAACCATGGAACCGATCACCAAACTCGGAAGGACAACACTGACTCCATGTGACTATCATCTCTTTGCTAAACTGAAAGACTCTCTTCGTGGAACAAGGTTTGAAGATGATGACTCCCTTGTGCACGCTGCCAAACAGTGGCTCCAACAGGCTGGTCCCACAGTGCTCAGAGCCATTTCGAATAATATCCATTAAATAATAAAAATACCATAGGCATATAGTGGAAGACAATCGAATTGATATCGATGCGGCGAGATTCACCATGGAGGGCGCGCCACGCAGCAGAATCGAACGCGCTCAAGTAGCGCACGCCCAACGCCAAGTGAATCTCCACAACGCATGTGCCGGAGGGGCCTTAAATACCAGATCTCAGGGAGTTTTCGCCCGTATCACCTGAAGATGGCGAGAAGACTCTGTGCGGAAATATTGTGGCAGGAAGTCGCAAACATCCGGTATTTCGCCCGAAATTTTGTGGAACAATATGCACGCCGGGAAAGTTTTAAATCTCGCATATCACTTACTCTCTGCAAAGAATCGCTGTGGGGCTAACAACCACCTAGCTATCAAAGGGGTCGGGGTGGAGGTAAAAAAGAAGTGTAGTCCTCGAAGCGTGAATACCCAGGTTTTATACATCCAGTATATGGAACGAGAGCACTTAGTGAGTTGCAACAAACTTTACACATAACTTCAAACCCTTATGAACCCTTTTCTTGCTGACATCCCCACATGATGATGAAAGGAAAAATGTTCGTCGCTTACTGAATTTTCGCTGTTCACTTTCGCACCAGGCATAATGTTTTAATTTATTACTTCTTACCGTATTACTGTATTCGCGACATATTTTGCGGGAACTGTTCATATGTACACCGTGTGTACCTCTGAAATTTTATGCTTACACTACACATAGTTCCGGAGGTGTCAGTGAGGAGGAGATGAACAGAGAGATAAGGGGAAGATCAGAAATAAAGAAAGAGGAGGAGACAGAGGAGGGAGTAGCAGGTGCTCAGAGAGAGGGGTAGGAGGAGATGATGGAGAATGAGGACAGAAAGAAGAGGGAGAAGGAGATAGATAGAGGTGGAAGAAGGACACCAGCTAGTAAAATTGGAACCAGTACATACCAGGCCAACGTTGGGTACTCAGCTAGTCATGCATAACAGAACGAAATGTGCAAACGGGTGTCCACTTTCACCCTATTTTTTTTTTGTATTTGTAGACCAAAACGCATGAGAGGGGCATGAGCCCCCTCTCATATTTCTATCTTACTTTGAGTAATTAGATTTTCCTCTCTAATTGCATGCGATGAAAGTTGCTATTCCTTCACACGTGGACTTCCCACGCAGCGTCTCTCGTCACCTGGGCGGCCCGGTGACAGGCGGTATCTTCTGATCTTGAAAGGGTTAAGCCGACAGATGTGAGGGAGTCGAGTGGATGCTTTCCAGACGCCGTCATTGTCATAACAGCGGGGGCGACACACCCACAGGGGCCTGATGGAGCGGCTGGGCTAGAGATTCCGTTACTTCGCAGAAACTTGGTGCAAACACTTTCTGGCGGGCTACCAGTGAGGCGTGGGAATGAATTGTGTTCCCAGGCAGTCTTGGCGGGCAAATTCCCGAGTTTTCTGCAAAATCATAACTGTGATTGGCTTGCTCAGGGGATAGCTTCGTGACGTAGCAAAATCGGCGCAGAAATTGGCGCCAAGTTATCTCCATTGGTGGAATAGTAGTGCTTCGGCAATAGAGTGGAATTTTCCACCGGTTTTCGAGTTGCTGATTGGAACGTTTAACCACGGCCACTGTCGTGGGGGCGGGAATGTTCTGTGTTCGGCTTGAACGGGTGCTCTTGGTAGGGAGTCGGCTCTCGCCTTTCGGTTGGACTGAGCCCTCGCTGCTCTGGACAGCCTGCTTTCCGTTGGCTGTCTAATATACTTTTATTTGATCATAACTGTTTGACGAAGTTGCTGAAGTTTCGACTTCAACCTAACTTTCCGAGTAAAGTTGGCAATTGAGCGTTCTACGTACAAGCGGCCTATGATGTCTGTCTTGAGCAGTTTTGGCTAAAGTTGACTGTATCGGATTTATTGTGTGACTTCGCTTGTTAAAATCAATCACTGTACCGTCAGTGATTGTGTGCCAGGCCTTCTTCGTCTCCCTCAGAGGCGCATTTTTATTCCTAGCAAGTCTTTAGTCTGCAACAACCAGATCAGGATAATTTGTTTCGGGCTATACTCGCGACATTATCATCACCACGATGGGACGTTGAAGCAACCAGCCATCGCCTCCGGTACGCCAGATCGTGTCCTTGCAGTAAAGAATACAGCTTGGTAATGTATGTCCGCAGCACTGGCAGATTAGGGAATTTTGCTAGGTGATAATCAGAGCTCAGCAGAGCGCGCCTGTTCGTCTTTTCTAACTTTGTTCTGTCTTGGGTGTTCATTGTCTGAGTTCTCACTACTGTAGCAGCAATTAATGTTGGGTTGGCTGGGTGTTTCTCTTAAGATTTGAGTTGCAAGGAATTGGCTCCACATACCATTTGGTCATAAATGTCACAATCTAGATTATGGACAACTTCACCTTCACAGCATTTATTTGAGTATCCAATTTGATGTATTGTAAATGTTTCATGTGTTTTGTTTATTATTTTGAGTTTAGTCATAATAAATCAAATTTCTATTTTGTACAGAACTTTCATTCTGTTAATTGGTAGAGCAACCCTTTCATTTCTCACTACGTTATAAAACTTTCCTTTATCTAATTAATTTCTATCAAATTAAATTATTGCAGGTGCCAAACTCTTTTCTACTCCACTTGCAGGGTCGATTACAGTCAGTTCGCGTTTCTTCTTAATCCATGTGCAACAGCAAAAGTCGGAGTTAGAAAAGGGGGGGCTTAGAGCATTATTTCCATACGAATATTCTAGAAGAATTTAGTGTTAAATACACTGCTAGCCCCGGCACCTCGCATGCATTATGGCACTGTTGAAGATCCGGTAACGAAGAAACTGTTAAGTATTATTTATCCTCGTTTCCTAATTTACTGCAAGTGTTTGTACGACAATTTGATCACGTAAGTGTCCTATCTTCATGATCGGTTCGATCATGTTCGACAATGTTCCTGGCTGCGTTACGTGTCCCCATCTTTCGCCACATGAAGGTAAGTCCGGAATGACTACTCAGTCTACTTCGTCCACATACATATTCCGCAAGGCCCCCGTACTGTACGTGGAGGAGGGTGCCTTGTACTTGTACCACTGCCGTTTCTGTACATATTGATTCGTGGGGTGGGAAAAGCGATCCCTTCTTATATGCTGGGCTATTTGCCGTTGCAATCGGAATGCCGAGCCATTCATTGGAAGTAATACCATCAAGATATATGTCGTTCTACCGACCCTGCGACATATACTTTTACCGACAGGTGAAGAATTACATTCCCCGATTATAGAAGTTGAACTCTCATCGTATAGTAGAGTGCGATCACGTGTAGAAGCGATGCAATTAAAATACACGTCTTGATTCATAATCAGATGGACACTGTACGTGTCGATATGCGTGGCTTGCCGAGAAATTATGGCCAGATGGCAAGGTATTTAGCAGTGTTAACGATGTTTCTTTTCCTTACGATGTTCGCACAAAAATGTGATTGTGGCACATCTTGTCACGTTGCTCATAGTGCTCCGAAATTTTATGCGTTGAATGTTTGTATGATATCACCCCGATGAGTGCAATGGTTCTCTTGAAGTATTAAAGTAAAAGTCCAAGCAGAACTTTAAATACTAGATTTATTTCCGTTTACAATTACGCCCCTTCTGTTAAATGTACAAGATGAAATAAGCTACATAATGATAAAATCTATTTTTATTAAGATTTGAAATGCTTATTTCTTGTATCGAAAGTTCCATTCTGTGTCACAATGTCACAAAAAATATTTGTCTCACATATATCCGTGACAACAAAATAAAAATAAAAAGAACACAATACTGGATTCAAAGAGATCCTCTTATCCATTGCACTACCGACCAACTTCGCGAGAAGACATGAAGTCGCGTCGAAACTTTGACCGTCGTTTTCTCGGAAACTATTTTGTTCGGCACATAAGCCAAAATGGGTATGCTCCTTTATTTTCAACCTCTTTCACCCTGAGAAGTTCCGGCTGTATGAGAAAGCGGCCATGGTGGGTTTCCCTTGTATCAGTTGGAAACTAAGCATGATCACGTTTGTGTAGTACGAATGATAGACCTTAGTTACTTCGTTAGTTAGTTAGTTTCGTGTTCCATGGGTTATTTGTACGAATAATAATAATGATGTAGAAGAGTCATTTTACACGTACAATATATATTCATTTGCAAATATGGCTACATGCTAACCATTTACGATTTTCTTTTTAAGCATTGATGTGAGGTAATAGTTTCTACCCACTACCTTTTGCATATTACAAAAACAGAAAATCTTCTATCGAACGAAAGAATTTGTCAAGCAGAAGCTGTTTCCGTTTGTTTTCAAATCTGCATTTGCTGCCTGTCAGACATTCCACATCACTGGGCGAGTGATTAAAAATTTTAGTTGCAGTATTGTGCAACGTTAAGGTGGAGTAATGAATGTCATTTGTTCTCCTGTTATTGTAATAATCAACTTCATTACTCCTTTTGAGCTGCAGTGGATTATTTACAACAAACTTCATGAGGGAATAACATACTGTGAAGCAGCAGTCAAAATGCCGAAGTCTTTGAACAGATGTCTACAAGATGTTCGTGGTTGAGCACCACAAATTATCTTGAAGCATGTTTTTGAGCAATGAAGACTTTCTTTCTTAACTAAGTATTACCCGAGAAAATGATTCCATATGACACTATTGAATGTAAATATGCAAATACTGCTTCGTCTCTCAACAAAATTGGCAATATTCTACTTGCAAATGTGGTTGAGCTAAGTTGTTTTAGGAGTTCCAAAATGTTTTTTCTCCAGTTTAAATGCTCATGAATAAGGACACCTGAAAATTTTGAAGTTTCCATTGTCGATATTATTTCCTCACCACGTGTTAACTCGTCACCCGTGTAGTAACTCTAGATGACATAACTGAATTAATTCTCGCTTTTCGAAACTGAGCGTAAGACTTTTCGTAGAAAACCACTTGGCAACACTTCTTAGAATATTATTTACCATTTCTTCTATTGATGTACATATTCATGGATTAATTATAATACTAGTGTCAACCACAAAAAAGAATTAGTTCTTCTTGTTGCATAGTTGACGGAAGGTAGTAGCGATAAACAATAGAGGACCTAAACTAGAGCCTTGCAGGGCCCCATGAACGACTTCTCCTCAGTGAGAGGAATCTCTCCTGCTTACGTTGGTTGAATGGTTAAGTACAACTTCCTGCATTCATTTGGTTAGATGTGACAGTATCCACTGACAGTCTACAGGGTGTTACAAAAAGATCAAACTTTCAGGAAACATTCCCCACACACAAAGAAAGAAAATACGTTATGTGGACATGTGTCCAGAAACGCTTACTTTCCATGTTAGAGCTCATTTTATTACTTCTCTTCAAATCACATTAATCATGGAATGGAAACGCGCAGCAACAGAATGTACCAGTGTGACTTCACACACTTTGTTACAGGAAATGTTCAAAATGTCCGTTAGCGAGGATACATGCATCCACCCTCCGTCGCATGGAATCCCTAATGCGCTGATGCAGCTCTGGAGAATGGTGTATTGTGTCACAGCCGTCCACAATACGAGCACGAAGAGTCTCTACATTTGGTACCGGGGTTGCGCAGACAAGAGCTTTCAAATGCCCCCATAAATGAAAGTCACGAGGGTTGAGATCAGGAGAGCGTGGAGGCCATGGAATTGGTCCGCCTCTACCAATCCATCGGTCACCGAATCTGTTGTTGAGAAGCGTACGAACACTTCGACTGAAATGTGCAGGAGCTCCGTCGTGCCATGAGCCACATGTTGTGCCGTACTTGTAAAGGCACGTGTTCTAGCAGCACAGGTAGAGTATCCCGTATGAAATCATGATAACGTGCTCCATTGAGCGTAGGTGGAAGAACATGGGGCCCAATCAAGATATCACCAACAATGCCTGCCCAAACGTTCACAGAAAATTTGTTGATGACGTGATTGCACAATTGCGTGCGGATTCTCGTCAGCCCACACATGTTGATTGTGAAAATATACAATTTGATCACGTTGGAATGAAGTCTCATCCGTAAAGAGAACATTTGCACTGAAATGAGGATTGACACATTGTTGGGTGAACCATTCGCAGAAGTGTACCCGTGGAGGCCAATCAGCTGCTGATAGTGCCTGCACACGCTGTACATGGTACGGAAACAACTGGGTCTCCCGTAGCACTCTCCATACAGTGACGTGGTCAACGTTTCCTTGTACAGCAGCAACTTCTCTGACGCTGACATTAGGGTTATCGTCAACTGCACGAAGAATTGCCTCGTCCATTGCAGGTGTCCTCGTCGTTCTAGGTCTTTCCCAGTCGCGAGTCATAGGCTGGACTGTTCCGTGCTCCCTAAGACGCCGATCAATTGCTTCGAACGTTTTCCTGTCGGGACACCTACGTTCTGGAAATCTGTCTCGATACAAACGTACCGCGCCACGGCTATTGCCCCGTGCTAATCCATACATCAAATGGACATCTGCCAACTCCGCATTGTAAACATTGCACTGACTGCAAACCACGTTCGTGATGAACACTAACCTGTTGATGCTACGTACTGATTTGCTTGATGCTAGTACTGTAGAGCAATGAGTCGCATGTCAACACAAGCACCGAAGTCAACATTACCTTCCTTCAATTGGGCCAACTGGCGGTGAATCGAGGAAGTACAGTACATACTGACGAAACTAAAATGAGCTCTAACATGGAAATTATGCGTTTCCGGACATATGTTCACATAACATCTCTTCTTTATTTGCGTGTGAGGAATATTTCATGAATGTTTGGCCGTACTTTTTTGTAACACCCTGTATACATTATCTACGAGAATACTGCGATTGCCGGCCGAAGTGGCCGTGCGGTTAAAGGCGCTGCAGTCTGGAACCGCGAGACCGCTACGGTCGCAGGTTCGAATCCTGCCTCGGGCATGGATGTTTGTGATGTCCTTAGGTTAGTTAGGTTTAACTAGTTCTAAGTTCTAGGGGACTAATGACCTCAGCAGTTGAGTCCCATAGTGCTCAGAGCCATTTGAACCAATACTGCGATTCAGATAGGCTAATGTATTGGTCGTCAAACAAATGGCTCTGAGCACTATGGGACTTAACTTCTAAGGTCATCAGTCTCCTAGAACTTAGAACTACTTAAACCTAACTAACCTAAGGACATCACACACATCCATGCCCGAGGCATGTGCAAAAGCCAATATGAAAACTGTGGGTGTTCCCTTCGGGCAGCAGCTGTATCGATGTTATTATTAATTGGTAATGTATATAAATTTGCATGTTATGAGCCCCCGATAGATTAACTCTTGTAATGGCATGAAAGGTGGCCGCTTGTCACCAAGTACTTATCGTTAAAAGTCGGCACACATCGTGTCGACTGTTCCGTTTGAGATATACTCGCCAACCTCAGCGACGGGGAAGGTGTGACCCTGTGAAGACCTGAGGGATTGTTGTTGGTTGTCTGTGTGAGCGGATGATTAATTGATTAACAACAGTAATTATATTGAAGTGTCTTATGCAATATGAGTCACGATCACAAATCTTTAACAAAATTATTGTTCTGAATGACATTTTTCTTCTTCTCATTACGCTGAATTAAAAACAGCCTTAATTTAATTTTATTTTACTTGCTGCAGATACAAGGTGATTGCGAAATGATATTACAAACTTTCAAGAATGATGGAGAAGGGTAAGGGACCGTGGTCCGGAAAAGACGGAGTCGAAAGTTATAAGCGATAATCGTTCTGTAAGTCTGACAGTGGAATACAGGTAGTGGTACTGTTCCTTGTAGCTAAGGTTGTAGGGCAGGCAACTTTTAGACGTGGTATTATGGACGAAAAAAGGAAAAATGTCTAGTAAACATAGTCTCAAAAATGTGTTCCTTAGGTGAACGATGAGCACTTGTTCATGCTCGCTAATGTGAAACACATCTCTATTGCACAAGTGCTCGTAGCGCTTAATGTGCGGATTTTGGAGCCCTTGCTTACTAGACATTTTTCCTTGTTTTGGTCCGCACTACCACGTCTAAAAGTTGTCTGTCCTACAACCTTAGCTACAACGACCAGTGCCACTACATGTATTTTACTGTCAGAGTAATCAGAACGATTATCGATTACAACTTATTTCTCGATCGTTTCCGGATCGGGATCTTTTTCCTCAAACTGATACATTTTGTCTTCTCCTTCATCCCCGAAATTTTGTAACATCACAAAATCTCCCCGTTTGTACCGCATTTGAAGATGACCGTCTTTATAATGTGCGTTCACGAATCCATGTCAGTCCCGTTTTGAAATTTGTACTGTAGCAGCTGATCACTACAACTCGCGCACGCCCGTGAGTCTGCAGGACTGGAAGTCAAACAATAAAACATTCACCCACTCACAACCGCTAGCCCCCGTGCCCCTGAGGTAAGCGGCCGAATTCCTCGACTTCAGTTAAAATTAAGCTGATCTTAAAGTATTTCTGTCTGTGTAAGTATTTCTGTTTGATACCGAACAGGAAAACTACACTTCTGAAAAGCTCTTAGCGGTAGTTGACTTTTTTTAATTCAACAGTTAGTTGCGAGATCTGCAGTATTATTATTTATTCCAATAACACACCTGTACGGTACAGTAAATCGACTTTGCACCTGCTTCTTTGTATTTAATTTTCATTGCTGCCAGACTTCCGTCATCCTTCGCGAGTGTCGTTCCTCTCCTTCCTGGGTCCACTTTCTTCCTTTTGCAGAACTCTTGCTTTCCTGAAATTCTGCCTTTTGTGTTGCTTGTCTGAAAACTATTCTGTCATCTATTATACCCATTCTAATTCCTGTGGTTCTCAGATCTTTGTCAATACCGATGAACCACGTGGGTTTGAATTTGTGGCTGTTTAGTAAATTGTAGATCTGCTTAGTTAAGCTGTTATTATCAGTTCGGTATATGTGGCCATAAATTTTTAGTCGTCTTTTCCTCATTGCATCAGTTAGCTTTTTTCATTTTCAAATAGAGCCCTCTGTTTGATCTTAATTTGCATTCAACATTGTATTACTTATAGGTTTTCCTTAAAACTTTCTTTCAGCTTTTTCCAGTTTTTCAAGATCCCCAAATCTTGTTAGTTTGTTTCTGTTGTATACAGTGTTTGAGAGCGTATCACTGTTTGACAGTGTCTTGTGTTGCAGGATAAAGTTTTAGTTATATACGTTTCTTGTCATTTGGAATGCCATTTCCGTGTTATGAACACTACAGTATTTTCTATTCTTGTTATACACATTTCTTGTCATTTGGAATGTCGTTTCCATTTTATGGACTCTGTTTTCTACGCTACCTTTTCTTTTGTGTTGCTCGTTATCCGTTCTCTTGGGTATTTAAAACAGTTGGTTTTACATATTTTGTTGTTATGAATTTGTCGTGAAATGTCTTTTTTCAAATGATGCTTTTAGTGTTATCTCGTTTGCTTCTTTAGTTCTCAGATTTGTTCTTTGACACTACCCAGTGCGTCAATAATCAATTCCGTATCAGCTGCCAAAGCTAGAAAATCTACGGTGACTTTATTTGTGTTTCTTGCTAGTTGAAAATACATGGTATTTCCAGGTACTGGCGAAAGTAAAGCTGTGAGGACGGGTCGTAAGTCGTGCTTGGGCACCTCAGTTGGTAGATCACTAGCTCTCGAAAGGCAAAGGTCCCTAGTTCGAGACTCGGTCCGGCTCGCAGTTTCTATCTGCCAGGAAGTTTAACCCTTAGCATTGACGTATTTTCTCCATTCTCTCAGTATGTTCTCTAATGCGCAATACATTATTATTAAATGCGGTTGAGAACTGGGGGTCGTATAAGTATTTGATTCGGGCCCCATGCGGGAGTTTGACGACCACTGTTCTAATGATTTAGATAGGCTATAGAGAATACCAACCAGTGCTAATTTGTTATTTGATGTTCGTAAGATCTGGAGAGTGAACATATAAAGTTAGGCCGTTGATAAAAAAATCGATAGATCGCTATGAATTTCTTTCTTTTTATTCTTCAAAAATATCGTTACATATCGGCGATATTTCTTCCCGCGATATATCGATATCAAACTGCTAATATCGAGTGCCGATATTTTTAGTTTACACTGTATTTTTTTCACAGTTTTCGGTAAATATTTGAAGTTGTTCTGTAAGTAGGCTGTTTAGGTTTTTATGTTGGTAACGCCACGTAGCGCTCTGTGTGAAAATCACTGACTGTGAGTTTTTGAGCTTTCACTTTGACTGCGTGAAGCAAATATATGTGGCACAAAAGAAGAAGTCTAAATGCAGTGGGAGGTGGCGGTGTAAATGGAATAAAACGATATCCGATGTGAAAAAATAGCACACCATTAGCGTTAAAAAAAAAAAAAATTAACAGAACTAGTGCGCTATTTCTTCACATCGGCATTCTTCGGAAACAGCTACTGAAACTGACAAACAAAACTCTAAATGACAAATTGGTCTTAGAGATGGGCGGAGATGTATGATGGGAAATGCTGACGTAATCCGCGCTCGGCGCTACCAACAGACTGCAGCTTTTAGCTTCTTCACCACACAGTTTTGACACTGCCGCTAGGTCACTGGCTCAAATGGCTCTAAGCACAATGGAACTTAACATCTGAGGTTATCAGTCCCCTAGACTTAGAACTACTTAAACCTAACTAACCTAAGGACATCAGACACATCCATGCCCGAGGCAGGACTCGAACCTGCGACCGCAGCAGCAGCACGGTTCCGGACTGAAGCGCCTAGAGCCGCTCGGTCACAGCGGCCGGCTATGTCACTGGCGTTGGCGGGAATTAAAAAATAGGGAAGTCGACTAGAAGAGTTCTGGACAAGTCTTATACGTGACGAAACCGAATGACGGGTTCATCGGACACCTGCTATTGCGCCACTTAGATAGTTACCATTTTTAGCAAAGTGGTTACCGCCAAGCATGAACGGTATCGTTTTCCTTTCAGTTCTTGCTCTAAGGGGGCTAGGCAGGCTGCTAGCGTTTTGATGTACGGAATATCTAATAATAAACCAATCCTTAAATATGTAGCTCTAAAACTGACAGTGTATTTACGACATGTAGCCGATATTTTTATAGGCAGGTACGTCGATATGTTTTCCGTCAATACACCGATTTATTTATTTATTTATTTACCCTATGGCTTTACCAGTGCAAGTGCGGTATTGTCATCGTAAATTTACATAACATAACATATTAATACAAATATACATATACACACATACATAATAATATAAACAGAACAAACACCAGTCATTATTGAATCTGAGCCATGTTGAAATATAATCACAGCTACAATTCGTCAAAAAGTTATGTCCAAATGTGACAGCCATTTAATGGCAACAGGGCTGGCCTCCACGAAGTCTCTCCAGTCACCACAGAATCTTCGCAGTGGGCTATCTTGCACCAGATGTTGTAATGTTTGTTCATCAGTTTCAAAGTCACACACTGGGTTATCACTGGAGCCTCATTTGTACAGCATGGATTTAGTTCTCGCGTGTCCATTTCTCACATCGTTAAGGGGCTCCGGAAAGGCTCAAAATCATGAAAAGTTCAATTTTTACTCTTTTGCGTTTTCTGAATCTGCAGACTATTACCTTTTAATAGATATATAATCTATTAAATTCCGAAGACTACAACTATTTTTAAATTTTTTTTTGAAATGTGTTCTACATGGGCGTGACCCACTGTGGCGCTGTTAAACTGCTGTCAAATGGTGTTATTATTAACGTCCGTGTTCATAAAGTACATTTTAGTGATGTGAGATAAAGTATGTGTTGTGGCTAACCTGTGATGATTCAATATATATCTCTGGTGTGATTCTCGATTGTTTCATGTTTATGTACTCTGTCGTTATCTCGAAAATATTCGTAATTAATTGTGTTTCTTGAGTCTCTGTTTTGTTGAAGTATAATAATGAGTAAAAGTAAAGTTATTAGAAATCCTCTGAAGGCTTTTAAGAAAAGGAGAAATGTTGGAAAGCCAAAGGTATGTGTTATTACTGTAAACAATAAAGACGATGACCAAGTGAGTGAACCTAACCTCTCAAGTACACCTGCCCATAGCAGTCAAAGTGGGAAAGAAAATACTTCACAGAAGAACCTTGGTTCAATGAGTGAAAACTATGAATGTTTTATGGGCGAATCGGATGTGAATGAAATATTTGATATGTCGGTTCTCAAAGGAATTTTTTCAAACTGTGTAAGATGTATTCATTGTAGTGAAGTTGGTCTGGAACTCTCCATAATAAAGCACGTAGGACTTGCTAGTGAAATACAACTGAAATGTGATAAGTGTTCATACGTGACCACCTTTTGGAACAGTGTTGCAGTAACTGCAACTGAAGAAAATGGTAGCAAAATCTACGAACACAACAACGAGCGATGCTTGCTTTAGACAAGGAACGCCTTCGGGCTGCAGACAGGGCTGTAAAGAGTCTAGAAATACAAGCAACAGTAAACGGGAGGAGGAACAAGAGGAAGCTGGAGGAGGAGTTTGCAGAGGATGAAGATAATCCATCCTATGGACCTGGAATGCACTAAAAAGTTAATCCAATCTTTGTCGCTCGATTCCCAAAACTTTTATTTTCTCATACTAATTACATGTTTTCTAAGGATCTTCCAAACATATTTGTTTCAAACTTTCAGTAAATGTTACACAGTACCTTCTGCATAATTTAACACAGCCTTTTTCCAAAAAACTGTATATTTTTGAATATATAAATAAAAAATTGCAAAAAAAAAATGTTGTGAATTTTCATTACAATTGAAAAAAAATCATCTTTAATAACTGAACTAAAATTTTGTAAAATCCCTGTGTTAAGTTGTAGCCCATATTCCAATAAATAATGTGTAAAAAGTTCAACTTCCTACCTCAAATACTTTGTGAGGAAAGATGTAATTTATAAGCGTTATTTTAACATTGCAAGTATAGGGCGTTCCGGAGCCCCTTAAGCTGGCACCATATTTTACGAGGAAGTTGCATTCCTGGGAGTTGTTGGCTGGGGTCCTCTATATTGTGTCGGTTAATGTCACTATTGTTCCACTTGGTTTTCCAGGATTTGTGGCAATCATAGGTATTGCCTTGGGCAAGTGTTCTGTCTTCCCATATTGGTGCTCTTGATTTAAGGCGATATCGACAGCGGTCATCTTCTACTTGATGTATCGGTAGTACTCTTGCCTTATCTGCATGATTTATTTTTTGCCATTTCTGAATTGTTGCCTGCTGTCTACGGATTTCAGGCGGAGTGATGTTTGAGAGGACATGAAGCCATTCTAGAGGTGTTGACTCTGTAAGTAGGCTGCTTAGGTTTTCTTATTGGTAACGCCACGTAGCGCTCTGTATGAAAATCACTGGCTATGCTGTGTGCAGTCTGTGGCTGGGTGGTATTGTTGTAATATTCGCCATTGTAGTGTTGCGCAGTCGGCTGTTAACAGCGCGTAGCGTTGCGCAGTTGGAGGTGAGCCGCCAGCAGTGGTGGATGTGGGGAGAGAGATGGCGGAATTTTGAGAGCGGATGATCTGGACGTGTGTCCATCAGAAAGAGTAAATTTGTAATATTGGATATCATGGACTGATACATATATTATCACTTTTGAACACTATTAAGGCAAATATATTGTTTGTTCTCTATCAAAATCTTTCTTTTGCTATCAGTAGTTAGTGCCTTCAGTAGTTTGAATCTTTGATTTAGCTGGCAGTAGTGGCGCTCGCTGTTTTGCAGTAGTTCTAGTAACGAAGATTTTTGTGAGGTAAGTGATTTGTGAAAGGTATAGGTTAATGTTAGTCAGATCCATTCTTTTGTAGGGATTTTTGAAAGTTAGACTGCGTTGCGCAAAAAATTTTGTGTGTCAGTTTAGAGTTGATCAGAATAAGTAAAGAGAGTAATGTCTGAGTACGTTCAGTTTTGCCCAGCTGTTTGAAAATCAAATAATGTAAGAGGTTTATCAGCACAGTAATTCCATAATTTTTCTATGGGGACGTTTCAACTTGAGTGTCCCTGTTAATGTCCTCATGGCTTCATTGATATGGGCGTCAATCTTCTTTACTTGGGCACGCCTACTCCACACAGGGGCACAGCACTCTGCCACGGAACAGACGTGTGATATTGCTGCAACAAGCAGTGTATTTGCATCTGCTCCCCATGTGGTACCTGCTAATCTCTGGATGATGTTATTTCGGGTTTTCAATTTCTGGCTGGTTAGTTCCAGGTATTTCTTGAAGGTAAGTGACCTGTTAAGAATGATGCCTAAATATTTGGGAAATTTGTTATGTTTAATTCGTTTTCCGCAGAAAATAATATTTACTTCTCTGTCTGCTAGTTTGTTATATAAATGGAAGGCGCAGGTCTCTGTTTTATTTGGTTTTGGGCACAGTCTCCATTTTTTGTAGTACTGGTTTAGTACTTTTAGGTCAGCAGTTAGAGTTAATAGACCGATATACCGTTAGGACAGGATATTATGAAAATCTTTTTAATATCGATGTATCGGAATGCCAATTTTTCAAAATACCAACAGGCTCAGCATAAATAACCCTCTCAGTTGGGTGGCTATTTTGAAATCCAAAGCAAATGAAGATGTAGAAGTCTTAAAAGTGAGCTGTTTGGTCGAGCGACACGCGGTACAAAACCCGCCGGCCTTTACGGAGTACGGTGGTGTCGGTTGTCCGGCGTTTGGCGCGGCTACCTGGCTGACACAGGTGCCCGACAAGGGGCGCAGCGAGCAGGACTTAAGTCAGGCCGTGTCGTGTCGCCGTCGCCGTCGCCGGCCGGCCGGTGATCACTGTGCTGAGCCCTTCCGATCCGATCCGATGCGATGGGGCGCGACGCGACCCCGGCCGAGGCGAACACGGTGCCGCGCCAAGGCCGGCGATATATTTCAGGCGTGTTTATTGCTGGGAAAATTTAGATAGCGCCGCCCTAACAGGGAGCCCGCTACAACTAAATCAAGCCGGAACGGACCGCCACCCGCCCCCTCCACGCCCCCAACACTTTTAAAGTAGCACCGGGCGTCGAGGCCGGTCGATAAGAGCCGCTGGAGAGGCTGCGGCGCGGCAGGTAGGGGAGACGTCTTCATCGGGAGGGGTCTGGAGAGGGGCTGATTTGTGGCGCTGCGCCGCGCCGGGAATGCCGAACCGAACCAAACGGGAAGGAACGGAGCTTCGCCGTGAGGCGGCCTGTCGGGGGGTGTCTCCGTGATCCGGTTGGACTGCTCTGATTAGAGCAGCGGCGACCTCAGCAGGGAACGACTCTTCCTGTCCTTAGCTAGGAGTATATCGGCCAATGTGAAAATCTTAGCGGCCAGTAGCTTCCATAGCCACGGAGAAGGTTGAGATCCCAACTGCTGAACTTCTCAGGCCGAAAGATAAATAGTGTTATTCTTATAAACGTAGGCTTCCGCGGCCATTGTCACAGTCAACAAAGTTTTTCTGGATTCGTGACCGCATTGTCAATATGTTAAACTACCGCAGTTCCGGTCACTGCTGCAAGTGACCTTCATCAAGTTGTTTTTACACCCTGAAGAAGGTCACTTGCAACAGTGACCGAAACGTCGATAGCTTTACATATTGACAATGCGGTGACAAAACCAGAAAAATTTTATTGACATTATTATTATTCTATCCTCTTCTCTTCTTCTTCTTCACTTCCTCGAGAAGGCTTACAACCTGTTCTGTTCATGGGAATGGAGGTTGAAACACGTATGTAATGTAGCAGCGATGGTGAGGCATGATAAAATCTTTGACCAGAGAGCTTAGTCTGCGCTTGACTGCGCGAGAGTTCAGTTCTGTGGCAGTCGAGTTACGAGGCAGTTGCGATCGAGTTGCGAGAGAGTTCAGTTGTGTGTGAGCAGTCGGCGGGCGTCGACATGGCACTCTGGTCAAAATTCAGGACGAGGTATATTGTTTTTAAATAAGGTAATGAAGCAGCATTGCGCTCAGCTAATGATGTAAATTAACTGTAACTAATTTGTCCAAGAATCGCCCCAATAATAATTTTGTTTTCAAAGCAATTTTTTAACAAAGAATCCTTTAATGAAAGGAATATTTCCCTTGCTATTCCTTAAAGAAAAGTTTCCCTTAAATTCAAAATTTTTGCAATGAATTTCCTCCAAGCTATGGCGAAAAATAAGAGCAGATGCAGTTTTACTAAGGTAAGAATTTCAGTTTAATTAGTGAACAGGGCCTAAGATCGACATTTCGGTCTATTTGTGTTTTCATTGTCACTGAGATTTTTATCATCACTGAATTTTCTTTTTTTTGTGACGAACTTATACTTGGGTCAGATTGCTATTTTTCATTTAATTGTCATTGTCATTAAATTTCTCTGGGGAGATTACACTTAGGTCTATGCCCATTTGCATTTAAAATATTATCGTTTAAATTTTTGTGGGGAGGTTACACTAGGTTATATTCTCGTTAACATTTAATTATTGACTTTTCAAATATCTCTGGGGAGGTTACACTTGGCTCCATTACTATTAAATATTGTCATTTGAAATTTTGTGGGGAGGTTACAAGGTTTTCACGGCAGGTGTTGTCAATACTTAACACTTCCGGGCTGAGATGCCGTGGTCCACACGTAAGACTCTCCCCTGACGTTTCACCTTCGACTGCGGAAGGCATCCTCCGAGGACAATCGGCGAACTGCAACGAGAGCGCGAGTGAGCGCCGTATATATAGCCCACCCAGAGGGCGCCGCTGTCAATCACGTGACGTCGGCTGTGCTATGATCTCTGATACTGCCAACTTTCTCAATTGAAATTAATCGACTGTCACGCTGTTGCTGCAATGTTGACATCCACATCTTATCCAGCTTAATGTCTTCATCTTTTCTATTAAAATTAATGCAGTGTTTGGCAATCTCAATGACCTCTCTGTACATTTGCGCATAATAATGCGACGTCTTTGCTATGACGGTCGTCTCACTAAACTTTATTTCATGATCACCTTCCTGAAACAAATGTTCCGCTTCAGCCAATTTATCAAATGTCCGAAGCGGCAGTTCCTTTTATGTTCACCCAGACGGGTGTTGACGCTTCTTTTTGTTGTGCCTATATAGACCTTTCCACAACTACACAGAATTTTGTAGACACCTGGTGTAGCTAGAGGATGTCGTTTATCTTTTGCGGATCTTAAGCATTCTTTTATTTTCGTGGTGGGTGTGAAAACAGGTTTCCACATCGTAGTTGCTTAAAAGTTTTCCAATGCGATCAGTGACCTTACTGATGAATGGCAAGAACACTTTTAAGTGAGCTGGTTCACATATTTTGTGCGCCCTGTCTATTAATGTTTCAATCACCAGTCTTTTATGTCTTGGGTGGTGGTTAGAATCTTTCTGCAGATAACGATGTGTGTTTGTCTTTTCTGAAAACCTTATGACCCAATGATCCGTCCTCTCGTTTGATTACAGTCACATCCAAGAAGTTCAGGTGACCATCGATTTCCTTTTCCGTAGTGAATTGAGTATGTAACAGGAAGGCATCCTGTCCCTCTTCCCCATGGGTCCATATAACAAATGTATCGCCTACATAACGATACCATCTGGCTGGTCTTTTTCTAGCTGTTTGCAGCGCCCGTTGTTCAAAGTTCTCCATGAACAAGTTAGCCACAGCTGGACTAAGAGGACTTCCCTTAGCTACAGCGTCAATCTGTTCATAAAAAACATTATATTGAAAATAAGTTGTTGTAAGGCAATGTCTGAATAATGCCAAAATATCACTAGGAACAATGTCCGCTATACATGTGATCGCTTCATTCACAGGAATCATGGTAAACGACACCACATCAAAACTGACCAGGATATCATTAGGGTTCAAATGGTTCAAATGGCTCTAAGCACTATGGGAGTTAATTCCTGAGGTCATCAGTCACCTAGAACTACTTAAACCTAACTAACCTAAGGACATCACACACATCCATGCCCGAGGCAGGATTCGAACCTGCGACCGTAGCGGTCCGCGGTTCCAGACTGTAGCGCCTAGAACCGCTCGGCCACTATGGCCGGCGATATCGTTAGGGACCACACTAATTTCCTTAATAATATCGATGAAGTGATACGAATTTTTAACATGACTGTTAGTTCCACCAGCATGAGGTTTCAGCGGCGAGGCAAGGTGTCCAGCTAGGGTGGGAGTCCCTATTGCGCTGACTATAGGTCTCAATGTATAGCGGACATTGTCCCTAGAGAGATTCCTAGTGTGATTAATGCCTACAATTTGGTATTCCCTGTTTACCGCTATCCCATGACTTCTGTTACTTCACTGTATACAAGAATAAGGCAGTAGCGATGAATGAGACCAGACGTTAAACGTAAACATGGGTAAACGTATGGATGTGACAGACTGGCAATAAGTGGCAATCGTCATTACACGTGCCCATGGCAATACGGTGTGTGAAGCTGCTGGCATATCTACAGGCACAAGCGTGACACGCGTGGCCACGAAACACAAGGTCAAAATTGTGGTCGGAAAAAAGATCCTGATTAAGAGGGACTGTAGACGCGTTTCACGGTTTGTGACCTGTACGTGACCAAGGTGACCCCTGAAGAAGAACTGAAGGTTAAACAGGCTCCGTCACCCCAGACATGCTTGTGCATGCATGGAATGAGGTATAGAATTTTCTAGGGCACTAGACGTTTTACGAAAGGAGTCCATGCAAACCCGGACGCTGTGGCCGAGTGGTTCTAGGCGCTTCAGTCCGGAACCGCGCTGCTGCTATGGTCACAGGTTCGAATCGTGCCTCGGGCATGGATGTGTGTGATGCCCTTAGGTTAGTTAGGTTTAAGCAGTTCTACGAGACTGATGACCTCAGATGTTAAGTCCCATAGTGCTTAGAGCCATCTGAACCATTTTTAGTCCATGCAAAACTGCGTAATGTTTTGTACAAAACTTGCCGAATTATTTTCTATGATGCCGCAAACCGCATATATCTTTGTGTCGTTCTTTTTTCAGTTTAATTCCGCAGTCAGTTAGGTGTCATGTGGACGCACTGTACTTCGTTTGGTTTCGGGTTGTGCATTTCTGTCAGTGATGCTTTTAAGTGTAGGCAGTGTAAAAGGATCAGCTTGTATATAATAAAGCTAGTTAAGTATGATCAGAAAACAGTATTAAGTGTTGTGTTGTTGTCTTTCGTATGAGTCAGGGTAAAATCCATTACACTTATTTTGTGGAACTTGGAATACGAGTAGACATCGCTATCACAGTTAACACAAGCGTTGTAGAGAAAGAGAAGGCAATTGAATGTTGTAGTGTGTTTCTGTGAGTTCTCTCTAACAGGATGCAAACGTTGAAATGGATATGTTAGGGAACGATCGATTATTATTCTAGCGAGTCATAAAATTATCTGTACTCACATTTACTGTTGCACCGTTAACAGATGAGAAGTAACAAAGGCCTTAGCAGCAAAATTGTCGCCAGAAGTAGTGGTCTAATGTACATTGTTCTCTTTCAGTCTTCTCAGCTTCTGTACTCTGTGAATTTGCGTAAGGCTTGAACCAGAATAAACTTTTATTGCATCATGTATTAAGGTCTTTTTACCGCCTGAAACACTCCCGATTAAGACAACGTCTATTTATGCTAACCGAAACAGCAGCTTAACTTTAATATTGACGTGACCGTGGCTTCATAGGTAAGTGCTAATCGGATTTAGCATCACTTCTAATCAGGATGCGGCTGCTCAACCATCTTCACAGAATTATAGAGGGTTCTGCAACAACCATTGCCTGGATGTTTTGCTCTGTTTGACCTATATCTTCTGTTCAGACACAATATGAAGAAGATACTACTTTCGTCTCACACTTCTAGTTTCTGTTAATCTCATCGCAGGTCACCAGTTTTTGTATACCGTCACATGCTGTAACAATGTTCACCGCACGTAGTCCTCACCGCAATTCAAAATGTGGCAGCTGCATCTACATCGATACTCCGCAGTCCATCTTACGGCGCGTGGCGGAGGGTGTCCCGTACTAGCACCAGTCATTTTCTTCCCTGTTCCACTCGCAAATAGAACAAGTTAAAAAAGATTTTCTGTATGCCTCCGTATATGCCCTAGTTTCTCATATTTTGTCTTCGTTGTCCTTACACGCAATGTACGTTGTATGTTGGAGGCAACAGAATCGTTCTGCAGTCAGCTTCAAACGCCGGTTCTCTATAATAATTTTACCTTGGAACTCTTCCGTTTGGTCCGTGTTTGCATAGGAACGGCAACAGAAAAAAAGTGCACGGAAAATATGTCGCAAACAGCGACAATAATTCTTAAAACATTTTGTAACATACAATAAATAAGATTAGAAAAACCCACTGATAATGGTGATATTTGACGCCGAAACTAGTTTGGGAGAATAAAGAAATAAACGAATAACAAGGTGTTTTGTATCAGGGCGGACTCAATTACTGATACTGTCGGTTCTCTAAATTTTCTCACAAGGGAACCTCCCCATCGCACCCCCCTCAGATTTAGTTATAACTTGGCACAGTGGATAGGCCTTGATAAACTGAACACAGATCGATTGAGAAAACAAAAAAATGGTTCAAATGGCTCTGAGCACTATGGGACTCAACTGCTGAGGTCATTAGTCCCCTAGAACTTAGAACTAGTTAAACCTAACTAACCTAAGGACATCACAAACATCCATGCCCGAGGCAGGATTCGAACCTGCGACCGTAGCGGTCTTGCGGTTCCAGACTGCAGCGCCTTTAACCGCACGGCCACTTCGGCCGGCAATTGAGAAAACAGGAAGAAGTTGTGTGGAACTGTGAAAAAATAAGCAAAATATACAAACTGAGTAGTCCATGGGCCACATAGGCAACATCAAGGCAAACGTGATCTCAGGAGCGCCGTGGTCCCGTTGTAGCGTGAGCAGCTACAGAAGGAGAGGTCCTTGGTTCAAGTCTTCCCACGAGTGAAAATTTTACTTTCTTCATTTTTGCATAGTTATTATCTGTCCGTTCCTTCATTGACGTCTCTGTTCAGTGTAATAAGTTTAGTGTCTGTGTTTTGCGACCGCATCGCAAAACCGTGCGATTAGAAGACGAAAGGACGTGCCTCTCCAATCGGAACCGAAAACATTTGATCGCAAGGTCATAGGTCAACCGATTCCTCCACAGGAAAACACATCTGATATAGTCGATACGACACTGGTGACGGCATGTGCGTCACATGACAGGAATATGTTGTCGACCCACCTAACTTGTACACTTGGCGAATGGGTAAAAAGATTCTTCTGCCTTGCCCGATTTAGGTTTTCTTGTGGATGTGATAATCACTCCCAAAAAAGTGATGAAAACATAAGAGTTTGTCACATAAACTGAAAATAATTAATTAAAGTTTCCTCTCGATGGAAGGTTTGAACCCAGTACCTTTCGTTCCGCAGCTGCTCACGTTACAACGAGACCACGGAGCTCCTGCGGTACCAGTGTCCTTGATGTTGCCTATCTTTCGATGAACTACTCAGTTTGTATATTTTGCTTATTTTTTCACAGTTCCACACAACTTCTTCCTGTTTTCTCAATTAATCTGTGTTCAGTTTTTCAAGGCCTATCCACTGTGCCAACTTATAAGTAAATCTGACGGGGGTGCGATGGGGAGGTTCCCTTGTCAGTAGTGTTTCTCGAAAAGAAGGTCGCATTTCCGCCAGGGATTCCAATTGAGTTCCCGAAGCATCTCAGTAATATTTGTGTGTTGTTCGAAACTAAGAGTAACAAATGTAGCAGCCCGCCACTGAATTGCTTCGATGTCTTCGTTTAATCCGACCTGGTACGGGTCCCAGACATCGGAGCAGTACTCAAGAATAGGTCGCACTAGCATCCTATATGCGGCCTACTTAACAGATGAACCACACACCCCTATAATACTTTCAATAAAACGAAGTCGACCCTTTACCTTTCCTACTACAATCCTCACATTCTCGTTCCATTTCATATCGCTTTGCAACGTTAGGTCCAGATATCTAAACGACGTGATGTGTCAAGCAGGACCCTACTAATGATGTATCCGAACCATATGGCTTTGTGTTTCCTACTCATCCGCATTGACTTACGTTTAGAGCAAGAATTTTTGTAAGTCATTCTTGTATCCTCCTATAATCTCTCATCTTCGACACCTTCCCGTGCATCACAGCATTATCACCAAACAATTGCAGATTGCTGCGCACCCTGTCCGCCAAATCTTTTATGTATATACGAGGTGCGGCTAGAAAAAAACCGGACTGATGCTGGAAAAAACATTTATTTACAATTATTTACAATTTCATGTTATCTCCTTCAATGTACTCTCCTCCTCGGTCTCTACACCGCTCCATACGAATTTTCCACTGTTCATAGCAATGCTGCAGATCATTTTCGGTAAGTCCATACATTACTTCCGTCGCTTTTTCTTTTACTGCTTCAACAGTCTCAAATATAGTTCCTTTCAAAGCTGACTTGACTTTAGGGAAAAGAAAAAAGTCACAGGGGGCCAAATCAGGTGAGTCGGGTGGATGACCTAAGATGGGAATGTTGTGTTTTGCCAAAACTGACAACGCACTGTGAGCTGGGGCATTGTCTTGGTGAAGGATCCATGACTTTTTTCTCCACAAATCGTTCCGTTTTCTCCGTACTCGCTCACGTAGGGTAGCCAGGACGCTAATGTAGTAATGCTGATTAACTGTTTGTCCCTCTGGTAACCAATCAATGTGCACAATCCCTTTGATGTCAAAAAAAACAATTATCATTGCCTTGAATTTCGATTTTGACATTCGTGCTTTTTTTGTCGTGGAGAACCAGGAGTTTTCCAATGCATCGATTGGCGTTTAGTTTCGGGATCGTAAGTAAAAAACCACGATTCATCGCAAGTAATAACATTTTGTAAGAAGGTGAGATCACTTTCAATGTTTTCCAGGATGTCAGAACAAATCATTCTTCGGCGTTCCTTCTGTTCAATTGTGAGACACTTTGGAACCATTTTCGAACACACTTTGTTCATGTTGAAACTTTCATGAAGAATCTGCCTAACACTTTCATTGTCACTCCTGTTAACTCAGACACTGCTCTGATTGTTAAACGGCGATCTTGTCGAACAAGTTTACCGATTTTTTCAATGTTTGCATCAGTTTTTGCTGACAATGGTCTGCCAGTGCGAGTGTCATCACTGGTGTCTTCGCGGCCATCTTTAAATCGTTTAAACCACTCAAACACTTGTGTTTGCGATAAACAATCATCGCCGTACACTTGTTGTAACATTACAAACGTTTCACTTGCAGATTTTCCTAGTTTGAAACAAAATTTGATGTTAACACGCTGTTCTTTCTGTACACTCAACATTTTCCGACGCACAGACAAAACGTCAACTACTTAAAACAGACGCCACGGGCAGACTGAGTGCAGGAGGCAGATGAAAATCGAGCAGTAGGCGGAGCGAGAGTCACGTGATAGGCCACGCGACTTCCAGCCTTATTGCATTCGTTTTATTGTTTCACCAGTACTAGTCCGGTTTTTTTCTAGCCACACCTCGTACAGAACAGGAGTGGTCCAGTCACACTTCCCTGGGGCACTCCTGACGATACCCTATTGTCTGATGAACACCCTATTGTCCGCTCACCGTCGAGGAGAACGCACTGGGTTCCATAACCAGATAAGTCTTCGAGCCAGTCACATATCTGTGATCCTGTTCCATATGCTCGTACATTCTTTAACAGCCTGCAATGGGGGACGATGGCAAACGCTTCCCGGAAATCTAAAAATAAGGAACCTACTTGTTGCCCTTCATCCATAGTTCGCATTATATCATGTGAGAAAAGGGCAAGCTCACAGTAGCGATGCTTTCTGAAACCAAGACGATTCGTGGACATAAACTTCTCTGTATCAAGAAAATTTACTATAATCGAACTGAGTACATGTTCAAGGATTCTGCAACAAATCGATGTTAGTGATATTGGTCTGTAACTTTGCGAGTCGGTTTTTTGCCTTTCTGATATACAGGACTCACTTGCGATTTTCTCCAGTCGCTTTGGACTTTGCACTGGGCGAGCAATTCGCGATAACTGCAAGTTAAGTAATTGGCTAGTGCCGTAGAGTACTCTTTGAAAAACCGAATTGGGATTCCGAAACCTTTGCAAAACACTTATCAGGAATATCATATGCCACGAATCGGTAATGTTTGGCTGCGGGTCAACCCACAGCGGTGGCGACTCACGGAGCAAGTGCGACACATTCGATTTTGCCTACCATCGACCTGTGTGAGGAAAAAACGTGTTCATCATCGAGGAAGGGGCCCTGGATCCCTTACACGCCCCATTCACGGATGGAACGCCATGCGATTTATTGTGTGGCGTGCAATAGCGTAAGCTGTGATTAGTCTGTTTTTATTTTCATGATCTCTCTGTGATCGATTGGTCTGTTGATTAATGAAAAGGCTGCTCCAGTTACACTGTAAAACTTTATTGAGTCCGCTACCGGTTTTGCTTTTTCGTTAAGCCATTCTGAAGTGAATCTGAAACTACCATACATACACTACATGATGAAAAGTATCCGGAAACCCCCAAAAAATACGTTTTTCATATTAGGTGCATTGTGCTCCCGCCTACTGCCTGGTACTCCCATATCAGCGACCTCAGTAGTCAGTAGACATCTTGAGAGAGCAGAATGGAGCGCTCCGCGAAACTCACGGACTTCGAACGTGGTCAGGTGATTGGGTGTCACTTGTGTCATACGTATGTACGCGAGACTTCCACACTCCTAAATATCCCTAGGTCTAATTTTTCCGATGTGATAGTGAAGTGGAAACTTGAAGGGACACGTACTGCACAAAAGCGTACTGGACGATTTCGTCTGTTGATTGACAGAGACTGCCGACATTTGAAGAGGGTCGTAATGTGAAATAGACAGACATCTATCCAGACCATCACATAGGAATTACAAACTGCATCAGAATCGACTGCAAGTACTATTACAGTTAAGCAGGAGGTGAGAAAACTTGGATTTAATCGTCGAACGGCTGCTCATAAGCCACACATCACGCCGGTAATTGCCAAACGAAGTCTCGCATGGTGTAACGAGCGTAAACATTGGACGATTGAACAGTGGAAAAACGTTGCGTGGAGTGGCGAATCACGGTACACAATGTGTCGATCCGATGATAGGGTGTGGGTATGGCGAATTCCCGGTGAACGTTTTCTGCCAGTGTGTGTAGTGCCAACAGTAAAATGCGGAGGCGGTGGTGTTATGGTGTGGTCGTGTTTTTCATGGAGGGTTCTTGCGCCCCCTGTTGTTTTACCTGGCACTATCTCAGTACAAGCCTACATTGATGTTTTAAGCACCTACTTGCTTCCCACGCTTGAAGAGCAATTCGGGGATGGCGATTGCATCTTTCAACACGATCGAGCAACTGTCCATAATGCACGGCCTGTGACGGAGAGGTTACACTACAGTAACATCCCTGTAATGGACTGGCCTGCACAGAGTCCTGACCTGAATCGTATAGAACACCTTTGCGATGTTTTGGAACCCCGACTTTGTGCCAGGCCTCGCCGACCGACATCGATACTTCTCCTTAGTGCAGCACTCCGTGAAGAATGGGCTGCCATTCTCCAAGAAACCTTCCAGCAAGTGATTAAACGTATGCCTGCGAGAGTGGAAGCTGTCATCCATGAAAAGGGTGGACCAACACCATATTGAATTCCAACATTACCGTTGGAGGGCACCACGAACTTTTAAGTCATTTTCAGCCAGGTGTCCGGATGCTTTTGATCACATAGTGTATGATAGACGTATACAAGTGCATTACTCAAGATGGGAAAAAATTACAGTCAATTCCAGAAGAAAGTGTAACCGTAATTTTAAATGTAACGTCTGCAGCGATATCTCTGATAGTGGTCTCGAATCTGTAATCAATGCGCTTTTGCTCAGTGTGCAGATAACCAGTACGAGAGGTGAATATTTTGTTTCGTCAATTGTAGTTTAAAAAGAGTGCAAAATATCTGAAGCGTCACGAGGCAGTGTTCCTTGTAAATCATCCAAAGAGATCAAAGCATTCATATGGAGTTGCTGCTAAAATTCTTAGAAAGTCGAAGATATTCTTTACGAAGTGAGTCAGACGATATGTAGAGGCTGGGAACGTGGACGATTTACCGGTGAGAGGGTTAAGGTGCCAGGCTATAATCGGTAATGGCGGCGATTGGATTAATTATTATGTAATTGTGAAATAGTAATAACATGTATTTTCATGTGAACATATGTTTATAATGTTTTATTTCATACAGATATCGGCATTCTTGCGGAATTGACAGTACATTTACATCGTAAATGAAATATGGAATGGAACCAATTGCATCGGTTCTTAATCAAAAAAGCAGGCACACGTGGAATTTTTCGATTACACCACCATCCACCACGAATGGAAAACAATGCTTTGAGTAAAGCTTATATATTTTTTGACATAGAATCCGAATATGGAATAAAAATGTAGGTTCCCACTTGAAGATACAAAGCTAACGCCGCCCACGCAGGGTGGGTGGATAGGTGGTGACCAATTGTATCAGAGACAGCTGTCCCCTTTACTGACATTAACTTTTCACCTAGAACAGTTTTTCTGTACGATTCGTAGTGTTCGAGATATTTAGTTGTGTCAAATTAAAACAAACACTCTACAACATTTCTTAATCCTTATGTACTTTGAAGTGTTTAAATTTAATGCAAATTTATTTTGAAAGTACAAGTGTTTGTATACGAGTACCAATTATGTATTGTAAGTAGGCTGTTTAGGTTTTTATTTTGGTAACGCCACGTAGCGCTCTGTATGAAAATCACTGACTGCGCTGTGTGCAATCTGTGGCTGGTTGGACTCATTGTTGGAATATTCGCTTGTGTAGTGTTGGGCAGTTGGATGTGAACAGCTATGGTCATCAGTCCCCTAGAACTTAGAACTACTTAAACCTAACTAACCTAAGGACATCACACAACACCCAGTCATCACGAGGCAGAGAAAATCCCTGATCCCGCCGGGAATCGAACCCGGGCGTGGGAAGCGAGAACGCTACCGCTACCGCTACCGCACGACCACGAGCAGCGGACCACTACCAGTAATGATGTAACTTCCCGGATCCTCCCGAAATCATCTGAAGATGAACCTGAAAGGGTTCGAAAACCGGTTCATGTAATAAAGCATTATTATTGGAAAAAAAGTGACTGGTTGCAGTTGTGTATAACTCATTTACATTTAATATACAGTCACGGTTGTAAAATATCCGTAATGGATAAGCATAATTTGTTATTCGTAATTAATAGTTTGGTCCGTCCATAATGTTTGCACTTGACTCATGCTGAAAACGCGTCGAGAACGTTTGGTGGTGTTAACGGTGGTGTCTTAGATGACACTCTAATCACCGAACTGTCATCACGCGGTTAAACGTGCTCTGGCACTTGCGGGTCTCAGAGAGATGAAGCTGTATATGACTGGCTGGACGCCGTTTTCAACAGAAATGGGGCTCCTCCACGCCCGCACCAACGTGGTGACCAAACCAAAAGTTCTACTGTAACCTCCGTAAACATGTTAGTTATCTAACAGGTGGATCACAGCATGCTGCGCTCTGATGTTATCCGTGCGTCTGGGTAAGACTACGCATTAACACGGTCCATCAGGTGACAGATAGTGGAGGAAACCCGAATGAGGGTAGAAATTTGAAGAGCAGAAGGGAAAAGTGCCAAGACTCGTGCCGTGGGAAAAAAACCTCAGCGACAGTGGGATCGGTAGTAAGAGCAGTAGTGGCTTACTAGCTGCGATAGCTCATGCAAAGTTGGGTTTGTTAGTATGGGTATCATGCATCATTACCGTGGCAGGCGATGGCGATGTATCCGAGTTTGCTGCAGCCGCTGCATTCCTGGAACAATCAAGATCGTTATACAGGGTGTTACAAAAAGGTACGGCCAAACTTTCAGGAAACATTCCTCACACACAAATAAAGAAAAGATGTTATGTGGACATGTGTCCGGCAACGCTTAATTTCCATGTTAGAGCTCATTTTACTTTCGTCACTATATACTGTGCTTCATCGATTTCACAATCAACATGTCTGGGCTGACGAGAATCCGCACGCAATTGTGCAATCACGTCATCAACACAGATTTCGTGTGAACGTTAGGGCAAGCATTGTTGGTGATGTCTTGACTGGGCCCCATGTTCTTCCACCTACGCTCAATGGGGCACGTTATCATGATTTCATACGGGATACTCTACCTGTGCTGCTAGAACATGTGCCTTTACAAGTACGACACAACATTTGGTTCTTGCACGATGGAGCTCCTGCACATTTCAGTCGAAGTGTTCGTACGCTTCTCAACAACAGATTCGGTGTCCGATGGATTGGTAGAGGCGGACCAATTCCATGGCCTCCACGCTCTCCTGACCTCAACCCTCTTGACTTTCATTTATGGAGGCATTTGAAAGCTCTTGTGTACGCAATCCCGGTACCAAATGTAGAGACTCTTCGTGCTCGTATTGTGGACGGCTGTGATACAATACGCCATTCTCCAGGGCTGCATCAGCGCATCAGGGATTCCATGCGACGGAGGGTGGATGCATGCATCCTCGCTAACGGAGGACATTTTGAACATTTCCTGTAACAAAGTGTATGAAGTCACGCTGGTACGTTCTGTTGCTGTGTGTTTCCTTCCATTCCATGATTAATGTGATTTGAAGAGAAGTAATAAAATGAGCTCTAACATATTTTCTTTCTTTGTGTGTGAGGAATGTTTCCTGAAAGTTTGGCCGTACCTTTTTGTAACACCGTGTATAGTAGTGAGAGATCGGTCATAGATCATCTGACTGTGTGTGTGTGGGGGGGGGGGGGGGGGGGGTGGAGCTCGTCTGCATGTAGTGTACGGTACGGCTTCCCTGCGTCGTGCCAGTTATTCGGCAGGTGTGTTCCAACTGGATATCCAGTAGTGGGGCTGCACGCTTGGTGGATGGGTGAGCGCAGCGAGCAGCGGGCCGGGAGGTGTGGGTCTGCGCTGGTGCTGGCGACTGGCGACTGGCGAGCCGGCGCTGGTGGCGCCAGCCGGCTGGCAATCTGCTGCGCCCATCGGCCGGGCCGTGACGTGATCGACACGACACGGCGCCGCGCCGTGGGCGGACGACGCGGCCCGCCGATCGCTATCGCAGTGCTGCACCGAGTCAGGAATCCTCGGGAAACCGAACCTGCCGCAGGGGAACGGCCAGCGATGTCTCACTCTGCCCCGGTGGCGGAATTCCTCAAAGACACCAGCGGCCCCGGCGGCAACAGCGGCCCGGTTCCCACTAATATTGACGACTTTACCTCCACGTTCTGGAACACGTAGTATTTTAGGATTACTACCTACCTCTCGAAGAAGGCATTTTGGTTCGGAATGTCCTCGGAGGAGTGGTATATGAAACTAACTCAATTCTAATAGAACAAAAAGTTTTACGCTGTTGGTAATCCCTCTGATATTCCTACGACAGTTCATCTACATCAGGGCTTCCCAACCTTTTCAGCTGGTGGACCCCTTCTTCAGTCGAAAATCCATGGCGGACCCCTAGTCTGTTCCCAGTCACCCCCCCCCCCCCCCCCCCGCACTACCCGAAGTATCAATAGTCTTTGGTTTAGAGATGAATGAAAACAACTTGAAGGTCAAAATGACAGAGCAAGTTTAACATTTAATGATGCCTGGGGCCACATACGTGCCAGCGAGTGCTGTGATTGGTCGACAAAGCTCGCTCCGTGCATGCGTAAAAGGTTTCAGCGCATCTACCGCCGTGAGCCGGCGCACAAACGACCCCCGTATTGTTGCGAAACAGTCATCAGAGAAGCCGCATTCTCCGGCACTATACTGTGTGTGCGTTCTCACTTAGAAACCGCAAAGGCTGCTTGGGAAAACGACCTGAAGTAAAAGTACAAATATTTTTCACACGAAAAAAAAGCAGTGATGAATTTGATTTTCACATTTTTATTCAATAATTCTACTCATTATTTTATGCGATTTGGTGAAGGGGGGCCGCGGACTCCCTAGAAAGAGCCGTCGGACCCGTAAGGCGTCCGCGGACCACACGCTGGGAAGCCCTGATCTACATCATACTCTGTAAGCCACCTAATGCTGTGTGGCGGAGGGTACTTTCGGTACCACTATGTGATCCCTCACTATCTGATTCCACTCGCGATTAGTGCGTGTTGACCCATACTTGTGTCCGGCTCTTCGAAAAGCGCGCCAGGCGGAGTGCTTTCGCTTCGCGTCTAGTGTTTGCGGTGGCGCTTTCGGTTTGGCGCGCTGTTTGGATCGCTACCGCCCTCTGGCGGGAGGTGGAGCAAGTGTACGGTCGCGAGACGATCGAGAAGTACGTACTGGGAGGTGACAGAGAGAGGTGGTAGCGCGAGCGGGGCCCTGCTGTTGGGGGTCGTCAACTGCTCGCCACGTGCTTTGGCCGACCGCTTGGCTGTTGGTTGGTTGGTTGGTTTGGGGAAGGAGACCAGACAGTGTGGTCATCGGTCTCATCGGATTAGGGAAGGATGTGGAAGGAAGTCGGCCGTGCCCTTTCAGAGGAACCATCCCGGCATTTGCCTGGAGTGATTTAGGGAAATCACGGTAAACCTAAATCAGGATGGCCGGACGCGGGATTGAACCGTTGTCCTCCCGAATGCGAGACCAGTGTCTAACCACTGCGCCATCTTGGCTGTCAGGCGCTAAGTCTGCGCGTGGGACCGTATGTCTTCTTATCGGCTGTTGAATCCACTGGCAGCGGTTGGCTCTGAGGAGCATAAGGAAGTGCAACGTGTTCCCGGCGCTGTGGTGGAGTGTGAGAAGTTGAGTACTGTTTTTGAGTACTGTTTTTATGTTGCAGAGTATATATATATATATATATATGCTGTTACAAAAAGGTACGGCCAAACTTTCAGGAAACATTCCTCACACAGAAATAAAGAAAAGATGTTATGTGAACATGTGTCCGGAAACGCTTAATTTCCATGTTAGAGCTCATTTTAGTTTCGTCAGTATGTACTGTACTTCCTCGATTCACCGCCATTATTTCATACGGGATACTCTACCTGTGCTGCTAGAACATGTGCCTTTACAAGTACGACACAACATGTGGTTCATGCACGATGGAGCTCCTGCACATTTCAGTCGAAGTGTTCGTATGCTTCTCAACAACAGATTCGGTGACCGATGGATTGGTGCAGGCGGACCAATTCCATGGCCTCCACGCTCTCCTGACCTCAACCCTCGTGACTTTCATTTATGGGGGCATTTGAAAGCTCTTGTCTACGCAACCCCGGTACCAAATGCAGAGACTCTTCGTGCTCGTATTGTGGACGGCTGTGATACAATACGCCATTCTCCAGGGCTGCATCACCGCATCAGGGATTCCATGCGATGGAGGGTGGATGCATGTATCCTCGCTAACGGAAGATATTTTGAACATTTCCTGTAACAAAGTGTTTGAAGTCACGCTGGTACGTTCTGTTGCTGTGTGTTTCCAGTCCGTGATTAATGTGATTTGAAGAGAAGTAATAAAATGAGCTCTAACATGGAAAGTAAGCGTTTCCGGACACATGTCCACATAACATCTTTTCTTTCTTTGTATGTGAGGAATGTTTCCTGAAAGTTTGGCCGTACCTTTTTGTAACACCCTGTATATATAAGGGGTTCTGCAAGGTATAGTGAGGTGTATGAGTTTCTTCACCAGTGGTTTTGTTGGGGTCTTTCCACCACAGTTTTCGTTAGCCTGGCCGCGGGAATGTGGTAATTGCTTCTTGGTCGGGCCGTTTCATTCACACCTCAATTGGGTGATTTAGGGTCGGTGTCGCGTGTCTCTGTGGTTCAGAGTCTGTACAGGCACCGCCCTTGCTACATCTTGTGGTTCTGGGTAACTTGGGAGATGGTGGCTTGTAATGCAACGTTTGGGGCTGATTTCCTGTGGCTCTGTAGATCACCAATAACTGTTCCGACTATTGTGATTTGGGCTCCTTTTGACGTGTCACTCCCTCACCGAGCTAACAAAAAATTTTTTTTGGGAACTGCCTTTAATGTGAAGGTTTGTGTGCTGGCTTATTCACATTTATCTTGTAACAACTGACAGGTGTAATGTAAGTTATTTAATTGACAAGAGAGAACTATTTTAACTTTAGTACAAACTACCTACTTAAAGTTTTTTTTCTTTTTTTTTAAGGAATACATATAAGTTTAAAATCTTATTATTGGGAAGTCATTAACGTCATACCCTGCAATCTCCTTTTCATAAAGAAAATTTGTCAGCTACTGGAAATTGCTTCTGAAATTTTTTTTTTAAATGCCAGGCTTAAAAATTTATTATTGAGAAAGTTTTTTCTTAAATAAAAAGGCATCTTTAGCAGAATGTGTTATTTCACCAGCACCTCCTGGCCCCTACTTCCACGATAACGTTTTGGAATAACATGTGTACTTGAGATGTTGTTTGTGAACCGCCCTAATTGATGGTTCACGTGGGAAGAATGATCGTCGGTAAGCCTATGTATTGGCTCCAGTTTTCTCCTCGTGGTCAATACGCCAGTGTATGGGGGGGGGGGGGGGCGGAAGCAATATGTTGTCCGACTCCTCCTGAAAAGTGCTGTCCTTAAATTTCAATATTATATCTCTGCGTGATGCACAACGCCTCTCGTGTAACATCTGTCGGTGGAGTTTGTTCAGCATCTCCGTAGCGCTCTCTCGCCAGCTGAACGATCCCGTGACGAAATGCTCCTCTCTTCGTTGGATCCTATCTATCTCCTCTATCAGTCCTACATGATGGGGATCCCAGATAGATGAACAATACTCAAGAACCTGGCGGACACGCGCCTTATAAGCCACTTCTTCCGTGGATGAGTTATATTTCCTGAAGATTCTTTCGATGAATCTGAGTCTGGTGTCCCACTCTCTGTTTTATATGGTCATTCCACTTAAGGTCCCTCTGGTTAGTTAAGCCTGGATATTTTACGGCAGACGCTGTCTCCAGAGTTTGTTATCAATAGTGTAGCTGTACACTTGTGGATTTCTTTTCGTATGTATGCGCAATACGTTACATTTATTTACGTTCAGGGTCAACTCCCAGAGTCTGCACCATACATCAATTCTCAGCAGGTCGTTCTGCAAATTCTTGCTATCTTCTGGCGTATAAACAACTGCATCATCTGCGAATAGCCTTGTAGAGCATCCGACACATTCTACTAGATCATTTACATATACTGTAAACAGCAGCGGTCCTATCACACTTCCCTGTGGTACTCCGGATATTACCTTTACTTCTGCCGATTTAGGTCCGTTAAGAGCGACGTGTTGAGTTCTGTCTGCAAGAAAGTCTTGAATGCAATCGCAAGTCTCCTCCGATACTAGGTAAGCTCTTTTTTTTCATTAAACGACAATGCGGGACGGTGTCAAATGCCTTACTGATATCAAGGAACACGCTATCAAACTAAGCGCCGTTGTCCACTGTGGTGTGGATCTCATGGAGGCACAGAGCGAGCTGAGTTTCGCAGGATCTCTGTTTGCGAAATCCATGTTGATTTTTATAGAGGAGATGTTCGTTTTCCAAAAACGTCATAATTCTTGAGCGTAAAATGTCATAATTCTACGACACATTGACGTCACCGATATAGGTCTATAAATGTGTGGATCTGTCTTAAGGCCTTTCTTATAAACGGTAATGACCTGCGCTTTTTTCCAGTCGTTAGATACCTTTCATTGCTCAAGCGACCTACGATAAATAACTGCTAGAGGGGGAACAAGTTCTTTCGCAAAATCTTATAGGTATGTCATCTGGTCCTGAAGCCTTTTGCACTACTAAGCGATTGTAACTGCTTTTCAATTCCGCGATCGGTTATCTCAATATCTGCCATTTCGATGCTCGTACGGCGATTGAAAGGAGAGACAGTGCTACGATATCCCGCGGTGAAACAACTTCGGAAGGCCGAATTCAGTATTTCGACCTTCTCTCTGTTATCTTTCGTTTCGGTGCCGTTGTCGTCGCTAAGAGAATGGATAGGTGATTTTCACCCACTTGCTTATTTTACATACCGTTTAGATCAAAAAATTCTACCAGAGAAACGAAACTGGTATCGTACGCAAGTGTGCAAAACTTCAGGGCGTTAGTAACTTTCAAACGATGTGGCATGTAGCTCTTTGAAACTCGGTCCGTCCATAGAAACGACTGCTACAGTATAGTACAGAAGGTAACTGAAAGAAATTACCATGAGACGAACACAAATGACACCTTTATTCAAAGACAATAATTACGCTGACGTCACCGCCTTTCATGACGGTCCCCTCGACATTACAAAAGGCGAGACATTGTTCTTAGTACAGAGGGTGATCACCATAGACGGCAGCGTAAGTTCTGTGACATTCTCCCAAGCGCTGTTGACTACCGTGTTATTATTATTGTTGAATCAAAGTGCCATTTCCGTTCATCTCACTGCACAACTCTTTCAGTTACCTTTCGTAGTCTACTGTGGCAGTTCTTTCTATGTATGGTCCAAGTTTTATCGGGGCACATTACTTGCCAGTGTAACACTGTTACCGATATTACCTATACGTACCTATACGTACTTAGTGGTCTGCTTATGTTTAATGTGACTTCTGTATCACAATGATCTTTGATGTAACATCAATGTAAACGATTTATTCATTATCTATGTCCATTTATGTCGTATAATTACCCTATGGATGCAATTTTAAAGTAATGTTCTACAAAAGAATGGAAATATTAAAACTTTACTTGCAGTCTAATACTGGTTCATGCTGGTTTTTAATCATGTAAAAGCTGGAGGGAAATCCCTTTGCAATTAGACCCGCCTGACGGAAATAGAAAAGCGACCGAACTGCAAGATTCTTTGTGGCAAGGCATAGTTGGCGGCAAACTGTTCCGATGTTGTGAACGCAAGAGGCAACAATTATGTAGCCACGGATGTGCAAGAAACTAGGCTGATTGTTAATGGCATTCATTGCGTAGTTCTTAAATACCGAAATGCGACGATGAGAAGAGAACTTTCAGAACATGTTATATAGCAAGAGCCATGGATAGTTTTGCCGCCTTTCTTGAATAGCGACAGGAGATCGCCACTGTCACCACCTTCATCTCAAATGAGTGCTGTACAATTACATGGACCAGCTATTCGATTTCTTATCCAAACAATGATTCTTCTTTGTTTCAACTTTGTGACGAAGATCCACATTTAATTCCTAGTCACTTTCCTAGGAAGGGCCATTTTCCAAATGGTGCAGTGTTCCTGACTATCCTATTTTCTTGTACTGAAAAGTAATAGCTGTCTTTAACTATATTTAATAAACTTTTTGGGGCAGCAGTTTCATAATTATTCAAAAGTCTTGTTTCTGAAGTACTCCAAGTGTTTTTCATAAAAGGATAGTTACAGTTTCACCACATCTGATCAGGTTAAATAAATAAATAGTACAATTGCAAGGAAATGATATGATATGAAATGCCAATACTAATTACTGTAAAAGTTTATAATAATATTTATATTTCACATGTTCATACTTAATAGCGTTTTCCTTATTGTGTCTTGGAAAAACTAGTCAGCCCCCATTTCAGTCTACTGATAGATTAGTTTCTGGAGCCCCGTGATAGTTGTTGAGCTAGTTTTGTATTCTGTACTATAATAACAATACTAATGAAGAGCAATCATCCCTTTGTAACAGTTGTATGCTATAATAAGTAACTAGCTGCAACTATTCAGACTGTGCCAGATTCAGGGAAGACCTGTTTCATGTTTCATTTGTGGACCACCTAGTATAAAGAAGTAAATGATCCTAGAGAAAAAAAAAAGAAAAGTGGTAATCAAACAGAGAATGTAATTATCAGAAACCAATTCAATGACAGTGTTTCCTATAATTAAGTTCATAAAAGGACCTCACGTCCAAGTTAGTTGTTCTAGATATTTATCATCGTTTGCGTGTAGCGATCATTAATTTTCTGCTTTAATATACAGATACGAATTGTTACCGAGAGTTATTTGTTGCAAAAACAGTTAACATTCCTTCTGCGTCATTCATATAAAACCACAGGTAAGCTGTTTGCTAAAGTGTGCTACTGTATCACGTTCTATAAGCGAAAATAAAATTCCAGTATCAAGTAAATACCGATAGTTAACTTTCTTTATGAACAGAGCTAGTACTCGGTACAACTTCGCCTAAGCTTGCGATCGTTCTCATTTACATAACTGCATTTTACTTGTAACTAATATAACGTTTGTTTGAATCCCGTTTCTTCTGCTACAGCTTCCTTTCAACAGAATCTTTTCGAGAAACGAAAAACAGCCCAATATCTTTCCATTATACGTAATCACAATCAAAGTCTAATTCCTTTCAGAGAGTTAACATTATCGGTATGTCGCTGAATTGGTAACAGCTGCTAGTGTTGTAAGTAACGCATCATGCGAAAATTACTTTCGTCCTTAAGTTTTGCAACCCACTGTATTAGAGGTTCTCTCCTTGGATGAATAGTGTCACATCTTAAAAAAACAACAGACATTAATACAAAAGAAGTAAGAGAAAAATCACAATGGGGAAGTATTAAATATGACGTGCTGCACAATTCAGTGCTTGGCCCTCTCCTGTTCTTGGCTGACACAAATAATTTACTGGGAACCACAAGAAATCTAATATCTGCTGATGACGGATGTATATTGATGAAGGGTTTGAACACATACATACGAGATACAGCCAGGAAAATAACGGAAGACGCTTGCAACGGGTCCATAGTCAATAGCCCATTAATCATCAAAAACCCGTTCAATTCCAAATAAGTGAATATGACTTGCAGGTACCACAAATAGAAATCCATGCGTACACACAGGATAAAGTTTCACATGCACGGTCCCTAAGCGTCTAGATGGATAATAAACAGGTGGTCCCAGCGAGTGGCTAAGTTACCCAAAAAACTGACTTCTGACTGCTTTGCGCTTAGAAATATCTCCCACTGTGTTGACCTGCAGACCTTTTTGCTACCATACTTTCACCAACATCCGTGAAAAAAGGGTTTGTTCTGCAGAAGCATGAAATAAGAATACTGAGAATATTGTATGAAGCTGAAAACTTAACACCTTGCTTAAGGTCCTGGGTTTCTTACACTTACATGTTACATTAACATAGATTTCCCTATTGGTATTTGTTGTTAATAACAGGATTGGAAATACAATAAGCTCAGCAATTAAGAACCACAATACTGGCAGTAGAAAAGATTTCCATACAGACTACGGGTCCCTCTAGTATTCAGAAACGGTGGAAATGCGAAATTCTCAAATATTTAAACAAAGTAAAAAAAAAAATTACACAAGCAGTCCTTCTATAATAGAACTGAGTACTTAGACTCAGGAGTATAAATTATTCCTTACTCTCCGTGTCAGATAGATTTTGATTTTGCCAGTATACAGACAACATAAGTCAAGATGCTTCGTTTGAAGCACGGTAGTTTGCGAAGTTTAAGAATGAAAGTCACTTTCGCATGGCATGTCGCTGCCAAGTAACTTAGTTCGATGAAACTTGGACCACAGACAGAAAATTACAAAGAAATTAATACCCCTAGCTGCATTGCAGGCGTTGATGTAAGCTAACACGGACACTTGAAAATGTGTGGCCCGACGGAGACTTGAACCCGGGATCTCCTGCGTACGTGGCAGACACTCTATCCATCCTTTTTTTTTTTTTTTTTTTTTTTTTTTTTTTGTTAAATCTCATTTGGTTCGCTTTTGTTCGTCGCATCTGCTCGGGGCGGACGTCGTAAGACACCCGTTTTTAGTTCGTCGTTGATCGTTGAACTCAGGTCCATCTGAGCCACCGAGGACACAGAGGATAATGCGACTGTAGGGACTTATCTCTGGCACGCCTCCAGTGAGACAAACATTCCCAACATATTGTCCCGCACTATATTCACAGTGCCCCTGCCGATTATAATCATTACTTGCGGCTTTTTGCCGATTGCCGTATGAGTTCGGGCACTGGGACACTGTGCATCCGCACAGATATATGTGTATATATGGTGGTCCATTGATAGTGACCGGGCCAAATATCTCACGAAATAAGCATCAAACGAAAAAACTAGAAAGAACGAAACTCGTCTAGCTTGAAGGGGGAAAGCAGATGGCGCTATGGTTGGCCCGCTAGATAGCGCTAGGTCAAACGGATATCAACTATGTTTTTTAAAATAGGAACCCCCATTTTTTATTACGTATTCGTGTAGTACGTACAGAAATATGAATGTTTTAGTTGGACCACTTTTTTCGCTTTGTGATAGATGGCGCTGTTATAGTCACAAACGTATAAGTACGTGGTATCATGTGACATTCCGCAAGTGCGGTCGGTATGTGCTTCGTGATACACCACCCGTGTTAAAATGGACCGTTTACCAATTGCGGAAAAGGTCGATATCTTGTTGACGTATGGCTATTGTGATCAAAATGCCCAACGGGCCTGTGCTATGTATGCTGATCGGTATCCTGGACGACATCATCCCAGTGTCCGGACCGTTCGCTGGATAGTTACGTTACTTAAGGAAACAGGAAGTGTTCAGCCACATGTGAAACGTCAACCACGGCCTGTAACAAATGATGATGCCCAAGTAGGTGTTTTAGCTTATGTCGCGGCTAATCCGCACATCAGTAGCAGACAAATTGCGCGAAAATCGTAAATCTCAAAAACGGCGTTGAGAATACTACATCAACATAGATTGCACCCGTACTGTATTTCTATGCATGGCGACGACTTTGAACGTCGTGTACAGTTCTGCCACTGGGCATAAGAGAAATTACGGGACGGTGACAGACATTTTGCAGGCGTTCTATTTAGCGACGAAGCGTCATTCACCAACAGCGGTAACGTAAACCGGCATAATATGCACTATTGGGCAACGGAAAATCCACGATGGCTGCGACAAGTGGAACATCAACGACCTTGGCGGGTTAATGTATCGTACGGCATTGTGTGAGGAAGGACAATTGGCTCCCATTTTATCGATGGCAATCTAAATGGTACAGTGTATGCTGATTTCTTACATAATGTTCTACCGATGTTACTACAAGATGAAACTTCCTGGCAGATTAAAACTATGTGCCCGACCGAGACGAACTCGGGACCTTTGCCTTTCGCGGGCAAGTGCTCTACCAAAAGAGCTACCGAAGCACGACTCACGCCCGCTCCTCACAGCTTTACTTCTGCCAGTAACTCGTCTCCTACCTTCCAAACTTTACAGAAGCTCTCCTGCGAACCTTGCAGAACTAGCACTCCTGAAAGAAAGGATATTGCGGAGACATGGCTCAGCCACAGCCTGGGGGATGTTTCCAGAATGAGATTTTCACTCTGCAGCGGAGTGTGCGCTGATATGAAACTTCTTGGCAGATTAAAACTGTGTGCCCGACCGAGACTCGAACTCGGGACCCTGCCTTTCGCGGGCAAGTGCTCTACCAAAAGAGCTACCGAAGCACGACTCACGCCCGCTCCTCACAGCTTTACTTCTGCCAGTACCTCTTCTCCTACCTTCCAAACTTTACAGAAGCTCTCCTGCGAACCTTGCAGAAGGAGCACGCCTGAAAGAAAGGATATTGCGGAGACATGGCTTAGCCACAGCCTGGGGGATGTTTCCAGAATGAGATTTTCACTCTGCAGCGGAGTGTGCGCTGATATGAAACTTCCTGGCAGATTAAAACTGTGTGCCCGACCGAGACTCGAACTGGGGACCTTTGTCTTTCGCGGGCAAGTGCTCTACCAACTGAGCTACCGAAGCACCACTCACGCCCGGTACTAACAGGGGATGTTTCCAGAGTGAGATTTTCACTCTGCAGCGGAGTGTGCGCTGATATGAAACTTCCTGGCAGATTAAAACTCCTGTGCCCGACCGAGACTCGAACTCGGCCCCCAGGCTGTGGCTAAGCCATGTCTCCGCAATATCCTTTCTTTCAGGAGTGCTAGTTCTGCAAGTTTCGCAGGAGAGCTTCTGTAAAGTTTGGAAGGTAGGAGACGAGGTACTAACAGAAGTAAAGCTGTGAGTAGCGGGCGTGAGTCGTGCTTCGGTAGCTCAGTTGGTAGAGCACTTGCCCGCGAAAGGCAAAGGTCCCGAGTTCGAGTCTCGGTCGGGCACACAGTTAGTTTTAATCTGCTAGGAAGTTTCATGTCAGCGCACACTCCACTGCAGAGTGAAAATCTCATTCTGGAAACATCCCCCAGGCTGTGGCTAAGCCATGTCTCCGCAATATCCTTTCTTTCAGGAGTGCTAGTTCTGCAAGGTTCGCAGGAGAGCTTCTGTAAAGTTTGGAAGGTGGAAGACGAGGTACTGGCAGAAGTAAAGCTGTGAGTACCGGGCGTGAGTCGTGCTTCGGTAGCTCAGTTGATAGAGCCCTTGCCCGCGAAAGGCAAAGGTCCCGAGTTCGAGTCTCGGTCGGGCGCACAGTTTTAACCTGCCAGGAAGTTTCATATCAGCGCACACTCGGCTGTAGAGTGAAAATCTCATTCTGGTTACTAGAAGATGTTTCACTGCATGACAGAATGGCGATGTACTTCCATCATGATGGATGTCCGGCACATAGCTCGCGTGCGATTGAAGCGGTATTGAATAGCATATTTCATGACAGGTGGATTGGTCGTTGAAGCATCATAACATGGCCCGCACGTTCACCGGATCTGACGTGCCCGGATTTCTTTCTATGGGGAAAGTTGAAGGATATTGGCTATCGTGATACACCGACAACGCCTGACAGCATGCGTCGGCCCATTGTCAATGCATGTGCGAACATTACGGAAGGCGAACTACTCGCTGTTGAGAGGAATGTCGTTACACATATTGGCAAATGCACTGAGGTTGACGGACATCGTTTTGAGTATTTATTGTATTAATGTGGTATTTACAAGTAATCACGCTGTAACAGCATGCGTTCTCAGAAATAAGTTCACAAAGGTAGCCTACATGTATCACATTGGAACAACCGAAATAAAATGTAAACGTACCTACGTTCTGTATTTTAATTTAAAAAACCTACCTGTTACCAGCTGTTCGTCTAAAACTGTTTGTGATTATTACAGCGCCATCTATCACAAAGCGAAAAATGTGATCGAACTAAAACATTCATATTACTTAACGTACTACACGAACATGTAATAAAAAGTGGGGGTTCCTATTCTTAAAAACCGTGTTGATATCCGTTTGAGCTACGGTAGCGGCATCTAGCGGGCCATCCATAGCGCCATCTGGTTTCCCCCTTCCAGCTAGACAAGTTTCGATCTTTGTAGATTTTTCTTTTGATGCTTATTTCGTGAGATATTTGGCCCGGCACAATCAATGGCCCACCCTATATATGATAAAGAGTCGGTGTCATAGTAGATACCTGTCGGACTCCTTTATCTTTTATTACCTATTTTTGTTGCGCGTGTATTTATTATTATTATTAAGGTGTCTTCATATTAGCTCCTGATCACCTGCGTAATGTAGGAGGAGTATATTTTCTTGTCCATTATTGGGTACAGTCTACTTCTATTGAACGAGTCAAAGACTTTTTCTCAGTCAGTGAAAGCAATATATGTTTCTACACTGAGTCATCGTTTTCCTAAAATTCTGTTGCCGTTAAAAATTTATTGTTGTTGTTGTTGTTGTGGTCTTCAGTCCTGAGACTGGTGTGATGCAGCTCTCCATGCTACTCTATCCAGTGCAAGCTTTTTCATCTCCCAGTACCTACTGCAACCTACATCCTTCTGAATCTGCTTAATGTATTCATCTCTTGGTCTCCCGCTACGATTTTTACCCTCCACGCTGCTTTCCAATACTAAATTGGTGATCCCTTGATGCCTCAACACATGTCCTACCAACCGATCCGTTCTTCTAGTCAAGTTGTGTCATAAATTTCTCATCTTCCCAATCCTATTCAATACTTCCTCTTTAGCTATGTGATCTACCCATCTAATCTTCAGCATTCTTCTGTAGCACCACATTTCGAAAGCTTCTACTCTCTTCTTGTCTAAACTATTTATCGTCTATGTTTCACTTCCATACATGGCTACACTCCATACAAATACATTCAAAAATGACTTCCTGACACTTAAATCTATACTCGATGTTAACAAATTTCTCTTCTTCAGAAACGCTTTCCTTCCCATTGCCAGTCTACATTTTATATCCTCTCGACTTCCACCATCATCAGTTATTTTGCTCCCCAAATAGCAAAACTCCTTTACTACTTTAAGTGTCTCATTTCCTAATCTATTTCCCTAAGAATCACCCGATTTAATTCGACTACATTCCATTATCGTCGTTTTGTTGTTGTTGATGTTCATCTGATACCCACCTTTCAAGACACTATCCATTCCATTCAACTGCTCTTCCAAGTCCTTTGCTGTCTCTGACAGAATTACAATGTCATCGGCGAACCTCAAGGTTTTTATTTCTTCTCCATGTATTTTAATTCCTACTCCAAATTTTTCTTTTGTTTCCTTCACTGCTTGCTCAATATACAGATTGAATAACATCGGGGAGAGACTACAACCCTGTCTCACTCCCCTCCCAACCACTGCTTCCCTTTCATGTCCCTCGACTCTTATAACTGCCATCTGGTTTCTGTACAAATTGTAAATAGCCTCTCGCTCCCTGTATTTTACCCCTGCCACCTTCAGAATTTGAAAGAGCGTATTCCAGTCAACATTGTCAAAAGCTTTGTCTAAGTCTACAAATGCTAGCAACGTAGGTTTGCCTTTCCTTAATCTAGCTTTTAAGATAAGTCGTAGGGTCAGTATTGCCTCACGTGTTCCAACATTTCTACGGAATGCAAACTGATCTTCCCCGAGGTCGGTTTCTACTAGTTTTTCTATTCGTCTGTAAAGAATCCGCGTTAGTATTTTGCAGCCGTGACTTATTAAACTGATAGTTTGGTAATTTTCACATTTGTCAACACCTGCTTTCTTTGGGATTGGAATTATTATATTCTTCTTGAAGTCTGAGGGTATTTCACTTGTTTCATACGTCTTGCTCACCAGATGGTAGCGTTTCGTCAGGACTGGCTCTCCCAAGACTGTCAGTAGTTCTAATGGAATGTTGTCTACTCCCGGGGCCTTTTAATTTATTATAATGAAGATATTAATTTAATTATATGCTGTAGCATAGATCATGTATCAAGCAAAGTTCTAAGGGATACTCCACAACTTCTGGGTCACTACAACGTGAATGCGCCCGTGGGTACCACTGGATCGAACTGCAGTATTTCTGTGGGCCGCAGCAGCAGAGACCCGACAGCGCTGGCCGCGCCGGTGTGTCGGCATCGGCATCGGCCGCGGCGTCCGTGGCGGCGAGATTTGTGGCGGGGGGCGGAGTGCGTTCCGCTGTCGCCTTATCGCCGGCTACTGTGCCGCGCCACTCGACCTCCTCTGCCGCCGCCGCCGCCGCCGCCGCCACCGCCGCCCCCGTTCCGGCTCTAGCATCCTCTCCGCGGCCGCCGAGTACCAAACCGTTTCGCCTCACTGTCCGGTAAAGAGATAACTTGTATTCCGTCTCGTAACGGGATATTTATCGGCGCAACAACTTCCTCTGGTGCAGTAGCCGAATGTACAAGCCATAAATCCTGTAGTTTTCGTTCGGAGTGGCCCGGCAGTGAATGTTCCGCAAAGAGTAAGAAAGTGCGTACCTGCTACAGCTCAGAAGCTATGTTTAAGTCACAGTCCACACTTCTTTCTCTCCGTGTTGCTGGTACAACTTTAAGAACTGACCTCTACGGAGTATGGAAGGAATAGAGGGCCCCCAGTGACAACTAGGGCGCCTTGGTCGGTCCATGTAACGCGCTCTAATTGCTCAGCGTTTCGAGTGCGTTATACGAGACACGTCCAAATTTCCTGCAACTAACCAGGTAAATACTGCGCTGGCACCCACCTTCCTCTTCAGATACATGCGACACAAACGATTAGAAAACTTTCGCACACTTGAGCATGACAGATGCTCCACACGTAGAATGTGGGGGAGGGGGGGGAGCGATTGCGGCTTCACGAAGGGCATCTGGCTAGCTACCCAACAATCACCAATTTTACTTCAGCCCATATGACAATGCTGCATTGTGAAAGACGCGGGATAAGGCAAAAGGAGGAGGAGGAGTAGAAGAAGAAGAAGAAAAAGGGAAACACGTCCAAATAGTGTCGAGGGAATATGATTGGTTGTATGATGTATATTTCACAATATATATATAAATGACCTAGTAGATAGTGTCGGAAGTTCCATGCGGCTTTTCGCGGATGATGCTGTAGTATACAGAGAAGTTGCAGCATTAGAAAATTGTAGCGAAATACAGGAAGATCTGCAGCGGATAGGCACTTGGTGCAGGGAGTGGCAACTGACCCTTAACATAGACTAATGTAATGTATTGCGAATACATAGAAAGAAGGATCCTTTATTGTATGATTATATGATAGCGGAACAAACACTGGCAGCAGTTACTTCTGTAAAATATCAGGGAGTATGCGTGCGGAACGATTTGAAGTGGAATGATCATATAAAATTAATTGTTGGTAAGGCGGGTACCAGGTTGAGATTCATTGGGAGAGTGCTTAGAAAATGTAGTCCATCTACAAAGGAGGTGGCTTACAAAACACTCGTTCGACCTATACTTGAGTATTGCTCATCAGTGTGGGATCCGTACCACATCGGTCTGACGGAGGAGATAGAGAAGATCCAAAGAAGAGCGGCGCGTTTCGTCACAGGGTTATTTGGTAACCGTGATAGCGTTATGGAGATGTTTAATAAACTCAAGTGGCAGACTCTGCAAGGGAGGCGCTCTGCATCGCGGTGTAGCTTGCTCGCCAGGTTTCGAGAGTGTGCGTTTCTGGATGAGGTATCGAATATATTGCTTCCCCCTACTTATACCTCCCGAGGAGATCACGAATGTAAAATTAGAGAGATTAGAGCGCGCACGGAGGCTTTCAGACAGTCGTTCTTCCCGCGAACCATACGCGACTGGAACAGGAAAGGGAGGTAATGACAGTGGCATGTAAAGTGCCCTCCGCCACACACCGTTGGGTGGCTTGCGGAGTATAAATGTAGATGTAGATATCATGCAGCGTAACTTGCTGTGACAGTGCGAGAGAGAGACAAAGATATTGTTTATTACCCTGTGGCGGTCAGCGCTCACATAATTATTGTTAGGATATAGAGTTTTTTTTGTTCTTGTTAAGAGTAAATTTTAGGAGAAGAGAGCCATTCTTGTGATGTAAAAAATCGACGCCATTGCGAGTTTTGATTCAAATTGTAAAATATAAGTGCATATGGAAGGAAATCAGTTAATAGAACAATAAAATATTGATCATTTCAAGAAGGTACGTCTTATTATACACCCAGCGATATACTGCTATTGTGATTTACTAATAAACACCAGCTGAGAACAGTTCCGACGGGAGCGTTCAGTTCTAGTGAAATAGTTCGATGTTTTTTTCGGAAAAGAAGTCACTTCATGGATCATTCAAATCCACAATAGTACCTGGACATTTCTCAGAACTGAAAGCGATCTGATTGCTATGCAACAGAGCCCCGAAGAATATTTCTCCGTACTTTGGTTACCACTTTCAGCTCAACACGGTATCTGCAGAATGTGGAGCAGATTTCTACAACAGCGGAAGCGTGTAATCGCTATCAGTTTCACACACCGCCCTGTGTAAGCTGTATGTATTTACCCACAACAGTGAACATACCGTTACTCACACACATAGAAAGACAATTCTAGGTGGTGTGGGGAAACATTTCAGTATAAAGGCCCTGTAGAGCTAAACAGTAATTAGCCTAGTAAGAAATGGAGTCTTTATAGTTGCAGTGGTCAGTTTTCTTTCTGTCTGTAGCATGCACATGTAGTTGCAGTTTGTTGAGCTTTAGTTGAATGTTCACTCATCTTTGGTGAATTATTCTGCAGCATAGACACCCGCCCTGGAATAACATGCAAGATAATTTACATTCCTGGTATGATAAAACTACCCAACGAGCTGAAGTCACTGCTGTAAACTTTGGTATATTGTCACTGTGAAGTACAAATTGGTGCCACGACGTCCGTACTATTTACAGTTGGTAATACGGCTTTCACACTTACACCGAGCGAGGTGGCGCGGTGGTTAGCGCACTGGACTCGCATTCCGGAGGACGACGGGTCAAACCCGGGTCCGGCCATCCTGATTTAGGCTTTCCGTGATTTCCCTAAATCCTCCCTTCATCCGGTGGGACCGATAACCTCGCTGTTTGACCTCCTCCCCCAAATGAACCAATCACATGTACATCAAACAGACTCTCTGGTAACCAGTTTAAGATTTTCCATCCCGACTTGATACCGAAGATCACACGGATTTAATAGTTCATGAACTCGTACAATACTTTGCAAATGCTCACTTTGAACTTAAGAAAGTTCTAGGTTACGAGTCCGCAGTACTCCTTACGGAAATTTTAGTACTTTAAAATAAATCACAGTTTTACATTTAAAAAATCTGAGATTTGTGTAATGATCATTTACGTTTGTTCTCGAACGTTCTCTCGCACATTTCAAGCTCTCAAGCTCCACGATTACCCGGAATTAACACATTGTTACACATGTCCATTCGCTACAAGAGCTAAGCACTCACTGACCTCGACTCCAGATCGTAATCCCGTTTGCACAACAAAAGCACGTGACTTGTGATTGCTCGGATACCAACGCATTCAAGCAGCTTTCGATTTTGATATACACTATCCCGCATTTTCCAACTCGTACCAAAGCCGTTTCAAAAGGTGTTTCGAAGAAATTATTAAACAATGTGTTTCAGGAAAATAAATAAAACCCAGTTCATCCCCACTGTATATGTCTCATACTGAAATACGTTTTTTAATATTCAAAACTACCATATATTAGCTTCAGTAGAGTCCACAGTTTCCGATATTTTTGTGTCTCATCTGAGCAAAACGTACCGAGATTCCCACAGTCACTATTGCTCCGATATTAACAGTTATATTGATTCACGCGTCACCTACATACAAAATTTAGTCTCTCATTCACTCAAGCTACAGAACAAATGAAACTGGCAATGCTTAACAGTAATCATAACGTCAACAAAAGATAAACGAGTTGCGTAAAATTAAGCTGTTTTTCAGAATATGTTCTTCCCTGTGTTATTGAAAGTCTAGATACACCGTCAAAACTGCTTCACTGGTAAATTAAAAGAACTATATTGCTTAAGTTCTACAGCATTACTTTATTGAGGTTAACCGGTTTTCGACTTACAAGCCCATCATCAGACTTTAACTGACTACCGGAAGGAGGTTAGAATACAGGCAGAAAAAGTGAAGCGTGCCTCCGCCATATTGGTGAGTCTCTGAAGAGTTCGTATTGCAGTGCTGCTCTTCGATCTCGCTTAAAACAGTAGTAAAACGTTCGGCTGTTTTGCCGCGATGTGCACTACGCTCGAAGAGTGAGTATTGTCGTTAAATAATTATTATTCAACTGTCTGATGATGAGTAGACATCCACGAAAGTATATTGTTCCGAAGCACATGCTGAGAACTGATTGCCAGTTAAACCCATTAAGGGGTAGATTAATCACGGGACTTTAATGGAGAAATTGATTTGTAAGACTCGCCAAGATGGCGAATAGGCTTCAACTGACGTCAGCGTTTGGCACAGATAACGCTATCTCAACCATATTCTTACCTGCTTTTAACTATTGTCACCAAAGAAGTTACAATGTTTGCAAACAACACTGGAAAAGATGTTACATATCTAGACTGTGTTTATATCTTCCTGACATTTAACTAATACTTGAGTATTTGTCAAGAAGTTATTTATTCATCAAATCTCTAAATTTTGTGTATCTCAGAAACGTTGTCTTTGTTGTGGTCTTCATTCCTGAGACTGGTTTGATGCAGCTCTCCATGCTACTCTATACTGTGCAAGCCTCTTCATCTCCCAGTACCTACCGCAACCTACATCCTTCTGAATCTGCTTAGTGTATTCATCCCTTGGTCTCCGTCTACGATTTTTACCCTCCACGCTGCCCTCCAATACTAAATTGGTGATCCCTTGATGTCTCAGAACATGTCCTACCAACCGATCCCTTCTTCTTGTCAAGTTGTGCCACAAACTTCTCTTCTCCCCAATCCTATTCAATACTACCTCATTAGTTATGTGATCTACCCATCTAATCTTCAGCATTCTTCTGTAGCACCACATTTCAAAAGCTTCTATTCTCTTCTTGTCCAAACTATTTATCGTCCATGTTTCACTTCCATACATGGCTACACTCCATACAAATACTTTCAGGAATGACTTCCTGACACTTAAATTTATACTCAATGTTAACAAATTACTCTTCTTCAAAAACGCTTTCCTTGCCATTGCCAGTCTACATTTTATATCCTCTCTATTTCGACCACCATCAGTTATTTTGCTCCCCAAATAGCAAAACTCCTTTACTACTTTAAGTGACTCATTTCCTAATCTAATTCCCTCAGCATCGCCCGACTTAATTCGACTACATTCCATTATCCTCGTTTTGCTTTTGTTGATGTTCATCTGACACCCTCCTTTCAAGACACTATCCATTCCGTTCAACTGCTCTTCCAAGTTCTTTGCTGTCTCTGACACAATTACAATGTCATCGGCGAACCTTAAAGTTTTTATTTCTTCTCCATGGATTTTAATACCTACTCCGAACTTTTCTTTTGTTTCCTTCACTGCTTCCTCAATATACAGATTGAATAACATCGGGGATAGGCTACGGCCCTGTCTCGCTCCCTTCCCAACCGCTGCTTCCCTTTCATGCCCCTCAACTCTTATAACTGCCATCTGGTTTCTGTACAAATTGTAAATAGCCTTTCGCTCCCTGTATTTTACCCCTGCCACCTTCAGAATTTGAGAGAGGGTATTCCAGTCAACATTGTCAAAAGCTTTCTCTAAGTCTACAAATCCTAGAAACGTAGGTTTGCCCTCCCTTAATCTAGCTTCCAAGATGAGTCGTAAGGTCAGTATTGCCTCACGTGTTCCAACATTTCTACGGAACCCAAACTGATCTTTCCTGAGATCGGCTTCTACCAGTTTTTCCATTCTTCTGTAACGAATTCGTGTTAGTATTTTGCAGCTGTGACTTATTAAACTGATAGTTCGGTAATTTTCACATCTGTCAACACCCGCTTTCTTTGGGATTGGAATTATTATATTCTTCTTGAAGTCTGAGGGTATTTCGCCTGTTTCATACATCTTGCTCACCAGATGGTAGAGTTTTGTCAGGACTGGCTCTCCCAAGGCCGTCAGTAGTTCCAATGGAATGTTGTCTACTCCGGGGGCCTTGTTTCGACTCAGATCTTTCAGTGCTCTGTCATAGTCTTCACGCAGTATCGTATCTCCCATTTCATCTTCATCTACATCCTTTTCCATTTCCATAATATTGTCCTCAAGTACATCGCCCTTGTATAGACCTTCTATATACTCCTTCCACGTTTCTGCCTCCCCTTCTTTGCTTAGAACTGGGTTTCCATCTGAGCTCTTGATGTTCATGCAAGTGGTTCTCTTATCTCCAAAGGTCTCTTTAATTTTCCTGTAGGCAGTATGTATCTTACCCCTAGTGAGATAAGCCTCTACATCCTTACATTTGTCCTCTAGCCATCCCTGCTTAGACGTTTTGCACTTCCTGTCGATCTCATTTTTGAGACGTTTGTATTCATTTTTGCCTGCTTCATTTACTGCATTTTTATATTTTCTCCTTTCATCAATTAAATTCAATATTTCTTCTGTTACCCAAGGATTTCTACTAGCCCTCGTCTTTTTAGCTACTTTATCGTCTGCTGCCTTCACTACTTCATCCCTCAAAGCTACCCATTCTTCTTCTACTGTACTTCTTTCCCCCATTCCTGTCAATTGTTCCCTTATGCTCTCTCTGAAACTCTGTACAACCTCTGGTTCTTTCAGTTTATCCAGCTCCCATCTCCTTAAATTCCCACCTTTTTGCAGTTTCTTCAGTTTTAATCTACAGGTCGTAACCAATAGATTGTGGTCAGAGTCCACATCTGCCCCTGGAAATGTCTTACAATTTAAAACCTGGTTCCTAAATCTCTGTCTTACCATTAGATAATCAGTCTGAAACCTGTCAGTATCTCCAGGCTTCTTCCATGTATACAGCCTTCTTTTATGATTCTTGAACCAAGTGTTAGCTATGATTAAGTTGTGCTCTGTACAAAATTGTACCAGGCGGCTTCCTCTTTCATTTCTTAGCCCCAATCTATATTCACCTACTACGTTTCCTTCTCTCCCTTTTCCTACTACCGAATTCCAGTCACCCATGACTACTGAATTTTCGTCACCCTTCACTATCTGAATAATTTCTTTTATTTTATCATACATTTCTTCGTCATTTGCAGAGCTAGTTGGCATATAAACTTGTGCTACTGTAGTAGGCGTGGGCTTCGTATCTATCTTGGCCACAATAATGCGTTCACTATGCTGTTTGTAGTAGCTTACCCGCATTCCTATTTTCCTATTCATTATTAAACCTACTCCTGCATTACCCCTATTTGAGTTTGTGTTTATAACCCTGTAGTCACCTGACCAGAAGTCTTGTTCCTCCTGCCACCGAACTTCACTAATTCCCACTATATCAAACTTTAACCTATCCATTTCCCTTTTTAAATTTTCTAACCTACCTGCCCGATTAAGGGATCTGACATTCCACGCTCCGATCCGTATAATGCCAGTTTTCTTTCTCCTGATAACGATGTCCTCTTGAGTAGTCCCCGCCCGGAGATCCGACTATTTTACCTCCGGAATATTTTACCCAAGAGGACGCCATCATCATTTAACCGTACAGTAAAGCTGCATGCCCTCGGGAAAAATTACGGCCGTAGCTTCCCCTTGCTTTTAGCGGTTCGCAGTATTAGCACAGCAAGGCCGTTTTGGTTAGTGTTACAAGGCCAGATCAGTCAATCATCCAGACTGTTGCCCTTGCAACTACTGAAAAGGCTGCTGTCCGTCTTCAGGAACCACACGTTTGTCTGGCCTCTCAACAGATACCCCTCCGTTGTGGTTGCACCTACGGTACGGCTATCTGTATCGCTGAGGCACGCAAGCTTCCCCACCAACGGCAAGGTCCATGGTTCATGGGGGGCTCAGAAACGTAAGGAGCTGGAATTAATTCTCTCTCTTTAGCTATTAACATTAAAAAATCTTGGTGTGTAAAAAAGGTCAAATTTCACTTATAATAGCGAATATAATACACTCCTGGAAATGGAAAAAAGAACACATTGACACCGGTGTGTCAGACCCACCATACTTGCTCCGGACACTGCGAGAGGGTTGTACAAGCAATGATCACACGCACGGCACAGCGGACACACCAGGAACCGCGGTGTTGGCCGTCGAATGGCGCTAGCTGCGCAGCATTTGTGCACTGCGGCCGTCAGTGTCAGCCAGTTTGCCGTGGCATGCGGAGCTCCATCACAGTCTTTAACACTGGTAGCATGCCGCGACAGCGTGGACGTGAACCGTATGTGCAGTTGACGGACTTTGAGCGAGGGCGTATAGTGGGCATGCGGGAGGCCGGGTGGACGTACCGCCGAATTGCTCAACACGTGGGGCGTGAGGTCTCCACAGTACATCGATGTTGTCGCCAGTGGTCGGCGGAAGGTTCACGTGCCCGTCGACCTGGGACCGGACCGCAGCGACGCACGGATGCACGCCAAGACCGTAGGATCCTACGCAGTGCCGTAGGGGACCGCACCGCCACTTCCCAGCAAATTAGGGACACTGTTGCTCCTGGGGTATCGGCGAAGACCATTCGCAACCGTCTCCATGAAGCTGGGCTACGGTCCCGCACACCGTTAGGCCGTCTTCCGCTCACGCCCCAACATCGTGCAGTCCGCCTCCAGTGGTGTCGCGACAGGCGTGAATGGAGGGACGAATGGAGACGTGTCGTCTTCAGCGATGAGAGTCGCTTCTGCCTTGGTGCCAATGATGGTCGTATGCGTGTTTGGCGCCGTGCAGGTGAGCGCCACAATCAGGACTGCATACGACCGAGGCACACAGGGCCAACACCCGGCATCATGGTGTGGGGAGCGATCTCCTACACTGGCCGTACACCACTGGTGATCGTCGAGGGAACACTGAATAGTGCACGGTACATCCAAACCGTCATCGAACCCATCGTTCTACCATTCCTAGACCGGCAAGGGAACTTGCTGTTCCAACAGGACAATGCACGTCCGCATGTATCCCGTGCCACACAACGTGCTCTAGAAGGTGTAAGTCAAGTACCCTGGCCAGCAAGATCTCCGGATCTGTCCCCCATTGAGCATGTTTGGGACTGGATGAAGCGTCGTCTCACGCGGTCTGCACGTCCAGCACGAACGCTGGTCCAACTGGAAATGGCATGGCAAGCCGTTCCACAGGACTACATCCAGCATCTCTACGATCGTCTCCATGGGAGAATAGCAGCCTGCATTGCTGCGAAAGGTGGATATACACTGTACTAGTGCCGACATTGTGCATGCTCTGTTGCCTGTGTCTATGTGCCTGTGGTTCTGTCAGTGTGATCATGTGATGTATCTGACCCCAGGAATGTGTCAATAAAGTTTCCCCTTCCTGGGACAATGAATTCACGGTGTTCTTATTTCAATTGCCAGGAGTGTATATCACCACTTATAAGATAGCGCCAAACGCGGTACAATGTGCTGGCTGTGTCATGCGACATCTGTCATCGCGAAGTCGTTGCATCTATGAAACGAGCCCCTGTCTGAATCTGTATGGGTGATGTGTCTTGCTACGCCATACACGGACCCTTCGTACACGCGTGTTCGTTGCAATGGTCCAATGTACATCAATTAGCACGACAGTGCTAAAAGTCTGTAACAATTTTAAATCACTGATAATAGGGCCCGTTGATTTAGTGGTAAAGTATGAGCGTGGAAACCTAGAACGCTCGGGACTGAATCTCGGTCGGTCCACGGAAATTTTCAGTCTGCCTTTAGTCTAAGCTTCACCTTCCTGCCATACTCAGCAGTACAAGTTTAGGTTTTTCAAATACATGGTGCACCGCACTGGCGAGATATTGCTCAGCCAATCCTCCACAGAAAAAGAATTAGGTAACTTGAAACAAATCGCTGTAAACAATGCGTACAGTTCGTTGGTTGATCTGAAGGAGAGGTCCAGACAGCGAACTCATCGGTCCCATCGGATTAGGGAAGGATGAGGAAGGAAGTCGGCCGTGTCTTTTCCAAGGAACTATCCCGGCATTTGCGTGAAGCAATTTAGGGAAATCACGGAAAAACCTGGATCAGGATGGCCGGACGCGGGTTTGAACCGTCGTCCTCCCGAATGCGAGTCCAGTGTGCTAACCACTGCGCCACCTCGCTCGGTGCGTATAGTGTTGGGAGTCGTTGATAAACTGTATAATGAAAATATATCAGTAGGTGAGAGTAGAGGTTTTCAAAGTTCATGGGAAATCTCTACTAGGATTTGGCTAATCTTTCTAAAAACCAGGATTTGTCTTAAGTGAAGCGGGCACCATTCCCTCAGAGAAGAAAACTTGGAAATATTAGGAATATTATGATAGTGTTACCAGTGTTTAGAATGTTGGTGCAGTGATACCTTTTATTTCATGTTGAAGGCATTAGTTTTTTAACTTGTTTGTTTTGGTATGGCGGAAGCTAGGGGCTTTATATTTTAAGTGGGAGGGGGGGGGGCGGTTAATATCTTTATTTTATCGTAGGTGACTTGACCTCATTATATTTTATATCTTATGTTTCTTTATTTTAATAGCTAACAATAGGTCTGTCTCTGGTTTGCAACATTTACTACTGCCCCTGATCCTGATGCCTTGACGTTCGGGTTGGTGACCCTGAATGCATGCACTGTGTATGAACGTTAAGGGCCCCTACATTTGCACCAATTTATCGGTCGACCGAACAATTTCGTGTGAGCCTACACACAACCCAACCGACTGCATCAACTATTACTGCGCCGCCCTGTTGAATTGTATATCTTAAGTTGTTGCGTTTATGTTCTACGAGATCCCTTTTGGTTATGCACAGAGAGAAAAACAATAAGTGTACCTTCGCTGTTTTAGAGGTAAGGACGCCAAAAAAATAAAAATAAAAAAAAAGAGATCGAGATAAAGCTGTGTGCGAAGAAGTGGCTAATGCAAGGACAGAAATTCACCCACCTTCTGTTACTTGAGCAGCTGGGAGCCGATAATTTTCACAATTATCTAAGAATGAATGAATCGTGCATTTCATCATCTGACGAAATAGAATACAGCAATGAGAGAGGCTGAGAGCTGGGAAGTGAGGTTGTTAGCTGTATTACGATTTGTAACCACTGGCAGACCTTAAGAGGACCTCAAATTTAGCGTTGTTCTATACCCACAATTATTAACTGAAATGATTCCTGAAACGTGATTTATAGGTGGCCGAGCAAATATGCCATTGTAAAGGAAAATAAATAAAACAAGAGATTCATGTAAACGTTGTTAATTTATTTATCTGTCGGGCAAAAGACCTGTAAATTCAAGAAACTCATTTCATATTCGAAGAAGAAAGACTACATATGGTGGTGGGACACATCAAATAAATGTAACAAATAAGAAATGAAGCAGTTAGCAACTGTTGGAACTGTAAAAAAAATTTAAAATAAAGAAAATTAACGCTTACAACAATGAAGCAAGTATATTTTATGAATTAATGTCCGTTGAAAGCCAATAGTTCGGTTTTTAGATTTAAATACGTATCGCAAATAAAACCTAAAAACTGAAGTACGGAATGTCGACGGTCTTTTATTCTCTCTACGGGCCGCACGAAACCATTATGGCTTCGTCAAGAGACGAAGAAAGGGCTTCATTTCTTCCATGTATATAGTTATATCCCTCGCACCATGTGTCCCAGAACATCTGCAGTCTTAAATGTCTCCAGAACCTCTGTTCCGTCCGCCTCACATCCTGACATGTATATTACAACAGCATTTAATCCCGCGGGCAGTGACCAGTGACAAAGACGAACTTCAGTGTGGCGGTTAGCACGACAGCGCTGCACAAGGCACATACATTTGTTGGGAAGGAGTGTGGGAAAGCGGGTGGGGGGGGGGGGGGGGGGGAGGAGGCCCGACATTCCGACATGGGAACTTTGTCGGTCGATCAGTCTGCCCGGTCGATCAGTCTGTCAAAAGCCTGTACATGTACAGTTTGTCGGTCGGTCGGTATGTTTTTGTCGGTCGGTCGGTATGTTGGTTGGTGCGTGTGTAGAGCTCTTGAACTATGGCTATTTTACTCCGTATGACATTTTGATTCGCTATTTATCATTTCATAATTTTATTTATTTCCTGCTTTATATAGGGATACCGAAATGTAGTTTTGATTCCATGTGACTGCAATAGTTTTCATCTATATATTTTAATGTATTTCTTTCACGTAGTTTTTATATTTCGTAAACGTATCTCACCTGGGTACCTTTTGTCGCACTATACGCAGTGTCTGCATTCTGATCTTGCAAAACCTCGCTGCTTGTGGATGCGAAATCGAACCAGATTGATAGAACTGCCCAGACTTCGTAAACACCCCTTAAGGCCCGATGTTAAAATCGCCCAACGGAATCGCAATCTCGAAATTGACCCTAACATGAAATCCTAAAGTGGGGAACTGCTACAAAATCCTGCTGAATGACTATTTTACTCACTCGACAAGTAATAACAATAATAATGAATTGAAAGAAACTACCAGTTACTTCAAATGAAATGCAAATAAAATTCAACTGATGTTTTATTGTATTAAGAGCAATGACAGCATAAGACTCGGTGGCATCACTATTAGAAAAAGAGATTGCAATAAAGGTATAAATCAATTAGGGGGAGCATTACAGAATCCTAGCTACACATTCAATCACTAATACGAATGGAAACCACGAAATGTTTCAGTTACTCCAGTGGCTGATTGAACAATAAATGAATATGATACTATTGCTGCAACCGGGACTAAGAGTACTGTGGCAACGCTAAGTCCCCATCTATCGCCGGTACTGATGCATACTCCCACTAATCTGCAGTGGCGGTAAGTCGGCCGTGTGTGGTCGCACGTGAAGAACCAGAATCTCGCACGTCAGAACTCGGCAGGTTTGAAGTCCCATCGATCGTGTTAATTCAAAGTGCTCGCTATCTAAAACCTTCCACATCCAAACCAAAAGTGTCTGTCTCCAGAGTCCCTGCTCCCGGCTCTGTTGTTTGTACCTTAGCCGGCCGCAACCGCCAACTAGCAAAAAATGTTGCTGTTCTCCGCCAATCGCGTGAAAACTGCCAGGTTTAATAAATTTCCACCACAGAATGTCCCCAGATGCGGGCCAGTCAGAGAACATCTTCCTCGCCAGTTTGCTCCAGAAATTCCCGTCTGATGTCAGTCGGCAACGGGCGAATCAGAGCGTTGTTTCTATACTTACGAATTTCCAGAAGCCTAACCAACTTTAAGGGAACTCTTCGAGGTTTCTCCTCTCACCCCGCATGCCCAGACATTCCAGGACTTTTGCCGCTGAAAGTCTCATAATTTGTCTGTGTGCAGAAAGACATGGTGGACAGTGCTCCCACATCGGCAGCAGCAACAGTTTGGCGGGTAAATTCAGTAAGAGCCAAGCAGAATGCTCCATTCATTCACAAGACATTCTTTGTGAGGGGCATAGGGCCCTCTACAGACTGGTTCCAACAAGATGGGGGAAAGGTATCCACCGAAAGTTCTGAGAGTAACGTGATGTCTTAATTGTTCGAGTGTTCAGAGACAAGTTCAAACGGACCATCCATCTCTGGCTGGATGTTGTCCCTCGTCCGCCATTGTGGCTTTAGAGCATCTCCAGCAGCTGTAGTGCACCGGAAATTCCAGCCATTTTTCTCGTCTGTTAGACAGTGCTTCGAATTCTGTTTGTCTAATTGTTCTGTTTTTACTGTCTGTGCTCAGACACCAGTGTTTACTTCGAGAAGTGAGGAAAAAATAACGTCCCTGACTCCAACAGCAGAAAATATTAACTAAACGCACTCACCGTTACAGAAAATTGATGAACACCACAGCAGCTGTAGGACTTAGAAAGTTTTCTCTCTCTGGCAGCGTCTTTAAACAACCAGCTAGAACTCGAAAAGTGGTGAGTTTCCTGTTTAGAGTAATTCAGATGTTTATTTCGACTTCCAAATACCATCGTTTGGGTGTGTACATTCAGATATTGCAGCTGATAACGGTTTCGGGATCTGTTTCCCACAAAAGCGTGTGAAGTGTCTCAGGGAGGTTTCACAAGCGTTCAGAGATCTGCTTTGAGAGTCCATGTTCGAGTGTGGTGGTATACATTGCAAAACTGATGCAAACTGCTGTGCAGCGATCTTTTTGAAAGTGCATTTAGAGACATATTTAGTTGAATTTAGTAACTCCTGAAGCCGCTCGCTTTTAGAGTCCATATTCAAGTTTGGCTGTGGCAGTATTCCTCAGAACAAAAAGTGTAATTGTTTAAACATTCTCATTATCTGCAAAGCCCCCTCTCTCTCTTTGTACAGTGGTACATTTAGTTCATGTGATGTCTTCTAGTTACGTGTGTGACAATATTGCACGACACCAAGTGTAATGATTCCTGAAGCAGTTCTTGTTGAATGACAAAGGGTATCCATGCGCCAGGGATGGGAAGGGAGGGAGGCGGCAGGTATTTCCAATGTGACAGGAAGTGCTTAGTGGCTACCACATGACTGTGCCATAAGCTGGCGATGAGACTTGGAGCAGGTACCCAGTGCACTTCCTGCTCACATCTCTGGGCCTGTTGGAAGATGCCACGTGTCAGAGTGGATGAACGTCTTGCCTCTTGCGTTTCAGAAGACTGGCTGACGGGAGTTTTATCCAGTGATTTACGTTTACAGAACATGCAGTATGAGTTGCGAAGCGCAACTTAGCCCATATCTGTCTTCACCAAATATCAATGCATTGTACTTTATCGAATGATCTACATTTACAGCATGAGTTGTGGAGCATAACTTACCTCAAATTCGTCTTCACCAAATTTGAATGCTATCGACACAGTCCTCAGATGCTAATATACTCCTACTTCTCCTGCACACACATCTCGTCCATTGAACACAGTAAAGAATTATGTCCGTCCTCCCAGGCTAGCAGCTAGCCAGAGATTGAGTCCTTTTTCCACAATTTTTTCCCCAGACAGCCATCTTGGATTAAGTCATGGGAGGGGAGAAGGGGATGGATGACAGTGCCTTCTGGTGGTGGTGTTGTTAACTAGCTCATTTAGACTCCGGACCTCATAGTGAAAACGTTGGATAGAGATACTGCCTATGACAATTCAAATTGTTTAAATAAACAATGCATGCAAAATAAAGACTTACGTACATTCTATCCAGTTGCCCAGCATAGACTGAGTTCTTTTCCCGCCAATTTTCAAATGAGGGACGGGATTGGAGGGTGGGGAAGGGTGGGGAGCAGGGGGGTAGGTTAGGTTAGTGGATGTAGTCCAACTGACTTCTTTTTCCGACAAAATTTGAACTTCCCGCCATGACATCGTCGCGAAGTTGCCACATCTATAGCCGCCATCTTGGATCCGGCATCTTGTATGAATTTGGCAACAACGCAGCGTGGGGCCGTAGCACCCTTGCCACCCATTTAGGTGTAGTTGGTTGTTGGAGAGGTCTGTGCCGCACTCATAACAAACTCGGCAACTTTCACACCTAGTCAGTCCTCACTCAGCTTATCTCGGTTCCAAACGCGTTTGCAATTCGAACAATTTTCTTGATTTGTAACGAAAGTGTGATAGTTACCTGATCTGCTCCATCTTCTCGTCCCATTTCTAGCAAACTAAGGACCAGTTGGATATTTTCATGTTCCATAAGTCATTAGATCGATTCTTGTATTGAAATGATTTGGAACGAGTCGGTTTGAACCAGGGAAAGCCAAGGACTCAGCTCATGATCCATGGTCTGACACGAGTGCCATGGCGCCAAACCCAGTGGCAGATTTACATACAGTCCCACTAGGCACGGGTCTGGGGGCGGCACCGTAAGTGGGGCAGCATCTTTTGCTCTGTATTCATTTTAACCTTTTACGTTTTAAAATAACTGCGCTTACGAACGACAAAAAGTTTTAAAATTGTTAAACAACTTGCTCGTTTAAATAAGCCTTAAGAATGAAATTCCCCAATGGAAGATTGGAGATATACATATTTTACTTGGTGACTGACTGGAAATTTAACGTTGTGATTCTGTCTGGCATCATCTTCATGATTATTCAAAACATTTTGAAGTAAGCAGTCAGGACAGCAGTCTACAACACAATGTTTGAAACATTATTATTCTGAGAAGGTTGTCGGCTTCCTACTTTACCATATTTTCCCTGTGAAAATACCGGGACTCCTAAAAAGCTGTGATCAGCTAATCAGCAGTTTCTTAAATACTGTAACATGTGTGGGCCTCAGTATGTAAAAGCCGACTCTACTTAAATTTCTTGTAGAAATTATTGGAAGTATCAAGTCAACCCTCCATCACTGTAATTAATGTGAAAGCTCTGTGGTCTCCAGTATCTGAGCTTTAATTTAATGACACCCGTTTAATAAACGTTTTGATACTGGGAATGCTTCACATTTCTAAACACAAGTTTATACGAAAAGAACATAAGTAAAGTATCTAATGTATGAAATACGGTGCCCTCCGCCACACACCATTGGGTGGCTTGAGGAGTATAAATGTAGATGTAGATGTAGACACAACAGTTCAAAAAATTTTTATTTATTTATTTAGTTACTTTTTTCGGCGAAAAAAGAAGAAGAAACCAACTTTCGTTTGTCTCATTTATTGTGCTGCAGTCTGCACGATATCAAAGTTCCCACTCTGTGCAATCGAATAATACGTGGCACTGAATATTTTATATTAAACTTCTTAACTAAGTTTTTTTCTTCGAGGAAAGGTTATTTTTATTTTACGTTGGAACATAAGGTGCATTTGCGTGTAGGCATAACAGCAGTGTTTACACAGATGACAACACACCACATCAACTGCCAACAAGACTACTTAAACTTTGTGGTCTGTCTTCTCTTCCCACAGAAACCGCTAAAATGTTATAAGGATAAGAGTCGATCCAGCACACCTCACTGCAATAAATTGCAAAAATTATTTGCTTTTCAAATTAGAAAGACAGTGTCAAGAATATTCAGAACGTATTAGCGTCGCAGCTAAAATTCCGGCGACGCGGGAAACAGAAGCCAAAAAAAGGAGTGTCCCGTTTTCTTTACGAGACGAATTCCAGCCTGCAGGTGTGCTTCTACTGTTCACTGACAACAGAGAAACAGGTGACAATGAAATTAAATTATTCTGTATTGTCGTTCTTTCATACCACAGTTACGCCGAGTAATCCGAGTTGGTCAGTTCGTGTTTAAACTAAGAATCATTGTGCTCGTGTGCCTTGTTTAAAGTAAAAAGCTTTGTGCTCATGTGCGGTGTAGAACGATTGGAACTGGGTACAGTCTTTCTTTCTTTCCTTTTACATTTTTTTCTTTTGTTTTGACTGTTGGTTGACAATTTTGTAAGTGTGGCTCTGAGAACTATGGGACTTTACATCTATGGGCATCAGTCCCCTAGAACTTAGAACTACTTAAACCTAACTAACCTAAGGACAGCACACAACACCCAGTCATTACGAGGCAGAGAAAATCCCTGACCCCGCCTGGAATCGAACTCGGAGCTGTAAGTGTCTTTACATGAATAACAGTGAAAAAAGCAAATGTGTAAAATTAAGTGGGGCGGCATTTCGGAAATTATCGAAGGAAAGGCGAGAACGAGAAGGCAATGTTCTAAAAATTCTTGGCAGAGTAGATAAATTTTTCGCAGAAAATGTTGCTGGTTCGACTTCGAGTTCAAGTGGTACGGATGATATTTCTGACAATGTAGATGTTGTAAAAGAAGTAAATACAGATGAAACAAAAGTTAAAAATGAAGAGAAGGAAATTGTTCCTGATTTCGAGTTTCACGAAAAACTAAGTGTCGAGTCAGACATTACAAAAAGAAATAACATCGTTAGTGATGATCCTGCAGAATGGTGTGTCAGTGAATCAACAATCGACATTCTCTTACAATGTGGCATTAATCAAAATTGTAACGGTGATTTTTCTAATACAAGAAGATCAGTAGGCGATAAAACCAGATATTTGAACAAAAATGTATTTTACCGTAAACTTATAAATGGTGAATCAACTTTGCGTGATTTTCTAGTATACTCCTGTAGCACCGGTGCTGTTTTTTGTGCATCATGTAAATTGTTCGGAGGTAAGGGCACCATTGCTACTAATGGTATTGCAGATTGGATAAATATTTCTAATATTTTGCCTCATCATGAGAATTCACTTGAACACAAAAATTCTGAGTTATAACTCTTAACAAGAAAAATGTCACTTGGAACAATAGATAACCATTTCGAGTCATATGTTGAGACAGAAAAAATGCATTGGCATGGTGTGTTGAAATGGGTGTTTGCAGTAGTGAAGAAGCTAACAAGTCGTGGACTTCCCCTACGTGGACACGTTGAAAGATTCCATTCATTGCATAATGGTCAGTTTATGGTGTCTCTTGAACTTACAGCCGAGTTTGATCCTTTTCTCGCAGAGCACATTGGACGATATGGAAATCCATGGCAGGGACATACAAGTTATCTTTCTTCAACATTCTGTGATGAATTCGAACGAATAAAAAGAATTATGATAAGTGAAATAAAACTGGCCAAATATTTCTCTATAACAGTAGATTCTACTGAGGACATTTCACACTTTGATCAATTACATTTCATATTAAGATATGTGAACTAGAATGGTGAACCTGTTGAACATTTCCTTCTGTTTTTACCAAAACCTGGACACAAGTCCGAAAACTCAGCTGCTGCCGTACTAAAAGTCCTGTCTACATATTCCTTTGATATCACTGACTTAGAGGCCAGTCATATGACAACGCAAGCAATCAATATGTCAGGAACGTACACTGGTTTGCAGGCACGCAATAAAGAACAAAATCCGAAAGCACATTCTGTGCCTTGTGCAGCACATTCTTTGAATTTAGTCGGCAGTTCGGCACTAGTGCCGCAAGCTGTTGTCGGGAAGCATGTTCATTTTTCAATGAAGTGCAAAACCTTTATAAATTTTTTCTCTGCTTCTACATAGCGCTGGGATAAACTTCTTTCTTTCATGAAACCAGGAAGCAAAACGGTAAAAAGTTTATCTAAAACACGTTGGTCAGCAAGAGAGGAAGCGTGTGTAAGTCTTTGTGAAAAACGGGAGGGCGTTATCAATGCCCTCACACATACTGCCAATAATACTTTTGAAAAACCACTTGTGCGAAATGTGGCTTCAGCTTTATTGAATCAACTCAGCAGACTAGAAACAGTATTCATGATGACAATTTGGAAGGACATACTCCAAAGATTTACTGGTGTAAATCTGAAATTGCAAAGTGTAAATATTGATACTAAAATAGTGCATGAATTATATGAATCACTTGTAGGATTTATTGCATCTGTTCGTGGCATGTTCGACTATTATGAAAATAAATCCATGGAGTTTGTGACTGATATAGACTATGAATGGACCCGTAAAATCACGAACTTCATTATGACAAACAAGCGGATTCTGAAGAAGTTTTTCTGACTGGAACGCAAAAATTTAGAGTCGAAACATTTCTCCCAGTACCCGACAACTTGTACGTCGAATTAGTGAAGAGGAAGGTAAGTTATAGAACACTGTTGGACTCCTCCACAGTTTTCAGTAACCTTAAGAACAGTTCACCTGACGATATTGCTGAACGTGCAGCAAAACTCCAAGCATCATATGACATAGATTTAGAGCCTCCCTTCCCTAGTGAATGTGTACATTTCGCAGAACTTTTGAAATCTTCTGAGATTAGTGATATACCAGTCGAAATGAGTAAATTTTTACGAAAAGAGAGGTTACAGTCCGTGTTTTCTCTTAGAATACTTCTGTGTATGGCACTTAAAAATTGTTCAGCAGAACGCTCGTTTTTGGCTCTTAAAAGACTGAAATCGTACCTACGCTCTACGTTATCTGTGGAGAGACTGAACGCCTTGTCCATTCCTCACACTGAAGCCGACCTCCTACCTGATAATCGTCTGAACCATGAAGATATGATCAACGAGTTTTCTGCCGTCAAAGTCAGACGCAAACTTCGCTGACTGGTGAGTTTGTTTATTTATTCGCATTAGTTTTAAAAATTTAAGATCATAATGTGATTTTTATTATAACTTAGAGCACATTCACTGGATTTACAAACTACGTATTACCTGTTTATTTTACAATTAGCGATGGCAGAACGCGGAACTAAACCTCGTTTACGTGCAGACGTTACCGAAGGCGCCCGACAATACTGAACAATACCCGAATGACCCAGGCCGCTCGGCGCTATACAGTCAAGTCATACTGATACTGCATTAAATTACAACTGATGTATATTCTTGGCGTGTGCTGAAATGTATAGTTATCGCGGAAATATACGTTATCGGAGAGTACGCTCGGATGTAAAAGTGTTAATAAATAACGTGGTTTAGTTCTGTCGATAAATACGTTAGAGCTTTGCTAATACCGTTAGAAAGAGCTATGGCGAGAGCAGTAGCTGCAGTAAAAAACTGTTCAGCCGTTACATGGATTAAAGGTATCGTGCACACTTACTATGCAGCATCTAGCTACACAGACTTTAATGCTTTACACGTTAACTATTAGATTATAAAACAAGTCTGATTTTTCCACACTAGTCTGTAAAATTATGTAATAGCAAATCCAGTTCTGTGTTTGTTCGTCTGTATTTAGTTATTAGTTCGTGAACCGAAATCTCTATTTCATTTTCATTTCTTACGCTTTCCTATAGTTTCACGTATTAATACCGAACGCGTTTTTTTATCTGCCACGCATTCAAGTTATTAGATAGTAAAACGACAGTTTTATTTTTAATTTTGAATGCCTCTCTGTAAAACTACTTATTAATTTCTAATGTATGACACGTTCATTTCAATTTTTAGATCGCAACACAATTTTTATTTTCATTTTCAATGGTTTCGTGTAAAAGAACGTTTTAAAAGTGATTGTATAACAAAAATCCGTTGTCTCCTACACGCTCTGCTGAATTTTTAGGCCATAAAAGTAAAGTTATTTTCCTTGTGTTCGTTTGTTGCCTTTCGACAGATGAATGCGTTAACATAATGCATTGTTAATTTTGTTTTATCACTGCCATACAGGCAGCACAGTTCTGCAACCATATTACATTTCGATTGAGCGCGACTAGACCGCTGAAGCGTCCTTCAGAACAACGAATAGCAGAGTACGGAAACAGCTCACAGCGCTCCCACCCAAAACGCCAGTTGTGAAGTGATTTGGCAATTATTATTATTTAACACATGTTTTGTAAGCCTGACTGCGCACTCCCTCCACCGCTTCAACACGCTGTCTGAACGTGAGGAGGGGGAGAGAGGCAAACTGCGAACGCGCCATGTTTAGGCGGCAATGCTGTCGCCCTTCAAATGGCTTTGTTTCGCATTTGACATTTCTGAACGATACAGATCACGAACAAAACAAATTTTCAGTGTTATTTAATTATTTTTGGCTTACTGGCGACATATCATTTTTATCAGGTACAGAGTGTTGGTGTATGGACACACGTGGACAATTTCACGTTTTCTCATTCAGGTTGCCACATAACCGTGACTTATTTAACTTCACGATCGAAAGAAGGTCTTGCACGCACATATATTGACTGAAATACTGTAGCACTATTAGAACCTCATCATGGAGACGTGGAAACTCTTCTTGAGGAAAAAATCTATATGTCATGGATAACTTTAAACTAAAGGTTTTGTATTTAAAACGAGAATTATTTTACAGATCAGTCAGTTACATCTGCTCGTACACAAGGGCGCTTTCAACTAAAACAGCAAATAGTCTGGAAGACGTGTAAGATAGAGAATGCCCTCAAAACTTTTATAAAACTATCATTGTAATACTTTCGAATCCCTCAGTGAATTCTTCAAAGATCGCGTTTTCTCTAACGCCAGTGGCCTTAGGGAACTGTACTGTGTTCGTCAGAAACTGTCGCTTCTGCAACGTGATTTTTTTCTAAATGCGCCCTAATCAATTAAGAAATAAGTTGTTGCACACCATGTAATGTCTTACTGTGGGCAATGTGTGGTCAAATCCACTTGAAATCCGAAACCTGCAAACCATTCCGGATGTTCTGATTTTAGTGTCTGCACTACGTTTTCGTTCATAAATTCAGCAGTAGCGGGTTTAAAGCGAAAAATCATTCCAGGCATAGCACTTGACTTCACCAACGTACTTCGCAATAACGTGTAAGTCTCCATACTCTTCAATCACTTCCATCGAAAACTTTTGCAAGTCTCAGTGGAATAATGCATACATCAGAAATTTTACTATTCGTACCATCAGTTTCATCACGTGTTCCATGCCTACAAATTTAGTACACAGTGGTCTTTGATGTAGAGAACAATGACTTCCATCTACCGATTGTTGTAATTTTTTGCTCCTTCATTATCGACTAAATTTTTATATTCCTTTTGCGTGGTGTTAAGGTTTCATTACTAATTTGCAGCTCCCGTCGATTACGCGACTGCACAATAGATATTGAAAATTCTCATCCCTCTCTTGTGTCACTCCCTTTCAGTTTTAAAGGCTGTGACTATAGATCATTAGGTCTCTTTTTGTGCAAACTGTCACTGGACGAGTGAATGTTCTTCATACGAGTACAAAGAATAAATAGCGAAGGTAAACAGCGGTGGTACCACGATTCTGTCGAAACGAAGAGAGTTGTGGAGACCGAAAAATGCCACAGCGGGGTACTAAATGTACTGCGCGCAGTACCGCGTGCTTCCGAGAAAGGCCGAGCAAAGCCGAAAAAGGCCGATCCTCGATACGCGTGCGGCCCGTACACCCGGCTCTTGTGGAGTTTGGCATGTCGTAGCTGACCCAGGTTTACAGGATATGTGTACATGTCAATGTAATCAATACATTACTCTTGTTGCCCTATTCATGCAACTACACTTAAAACTTCTTTTAACTCGCTACGTATTTTTTAAATAGAAATTCATCAGTGGAATAGAAAGAGTTGACCAGGATAAATTATTTTAAGTTAGATTTAAAATTTGCTTTCCTACCTGTCAGCCATTTTTTGGTTTTGGCAGATAATCAAATTTTTTGTTGCTGGATACTGAACTACTTTCTGAGTCAAAAAATGTTCAAATGTCTGCGAATTCCTAAGCTACCAAACTGCTGAGGTCATCGGTCCCTAGAGTTACACACGACTTAAACTAACTGATGCTACGAACAACACACACACCCAAGCCCGAGGGAGGACTCGAACCTCCGGCGGAAGGGGCCGCGCAATCTGTGCATGGTGGATCAAACGGCGCGGCCTTTCTGAGTCACTAACAGCGGAACGTTAGTGTAAAAGCTTCTGCTTAAACTTGTGTTTGCGTCTAATTGGTATCTGATAAATGCATGAAACTTATTTTGATACAAGATGCGTAATCTCAGTGCAGGGCAACAGAACTGTGTTCAAGTTAAATTCTGAACGAAAGCGTGCGAGAGAGTGATCCGTTTTCAATAGCGTTTAACTGTGCTGTCCGACTACAAAACAAAATGATTCAGATTAAAATGTTGGCCCTGAATACGGCTAATCTTTATCCTAATCTTGTAAATAACAACTATACCGGAATCGTTATTGCAATTTCAGAGCAAATTAAGATAAAAATTAACGCATCTGACTGTGTGATAAAATTGCTTGAAAATTCACAAGACAGCACTTTACTGAAATCCTTTGATGGTATTAAGCCTCAGAACTGATGCTGACATTTTCATAAACACACTCTGACAACCATTGTGCCCTACAGTGTACATGAACCTTGGTGGTAATTGAATTCATTCGCCTACATGTGCACACGGAACGCTCGTCTGACCCGCAGCCTGTTACTACTAAGATAAAATAATGAAACTGTCGAGAATCAACTTTCATTGACCGTACTTGCGATGTGCAACGGAAGACGGCATTTTATCACTTTTTATAAATGTGCTTCTTCAGCACACAACTCGCGACGTGCAAAGCAAGTATACAAAGCACATTCATAGAGATAAAGACTGAAAAATGATGAACTAAACTTAACGTCTGATGAATAAAAACAAAGACGCCACATATAAGTATGCTTAACTAGTAACAATACACCCTCTCATAAATTTTCTCACAACTAGACAAGTTAGCAAAAATGTTACTCAATAATTTTCCTGTGCACAATTACTTTGACACTTATTTCAATTATAAGACTGTAAGTAGGCTGTTTATGTTTTCTTTATGTAAGTAGGCTGTTTAGGTTCTTATATTGGTAACGCCGCCGCCACGTAGCGCTCTCTGTATGAAAATGCAATCACTGGCTATGCTGTGTGCAGTCTGTGGCTGCTTTGCATTGTTGTAATACTCGCCATTGTAGTGTTAGGCAGCTGGCTGTGAACAGCACGTAGCGTTGCGCAGTTGGAGGTGAGCCGCCAGCACTGGTGGATGTGGGGAGAGAGATGGCGGAGGTTTGTAATTTGTCATGAACTGCTATATTTATATATGATGATATCAAGGTAAATACATTGTTTGTTCTCTATTGATATCTTTCATTTGCTAACTATCCCTATCAGTAGTTAGTGCCTTCAGTAGTTTGAATCTTTTATTTAGCTGGTAGTAGTGGCGCTCGCTGTATTGCAGTAGCTTGAGCAGCGAAGATTTTTGTGAGGTAAGTGATTTGTGAAAGGTATAGTTTAATGTTAGTCAGGGCCCATTCTTTTGTAGGGATTATTGAAAGTCAGATTGCGTTGCGCTAACAAAATATTGTGTGTCAGTTTAAGCACAGTCATGTATAATTGTTGAAAGGGGACGTTTCATATGTCGACCCTTAGCCTAGGATACCTCACTGGAATCTTCTGATTTTTTCTTGTAGTTTGTGTATTTAGTGTAGCTTTTGTTTATTGCTAGCGCATAATTGTAGAGAGAATCCCCTTTGTAGTTGTAGCCTTTCATTGTTGTACAGTAAAACAGTTGTGGCATGCATATAGATTTGCACCAAGTATTTCGCAGCTACGCTTGCAATTAACTAGATATTATTTTCAGTGCTATGTTAATGTGTTCTCCTATTTTTGCACTTCAAATTGTGCTTTTCTGTATTATCGTGTGAAATATTGTGACAATTATGGCGTGTGAAAAACGTAACACTAGGCTCCAAAGTAAATTGAGAAATGATAGTGACGACGAGCGTAGCTTGCCAGGACCACTGGGTAATGAATTAACTAATGTTCAAAGTAGTAATTTGGTAATTGCGCATAGGGAAATGGAGCGGGCGGCAAACAATGGTGTAGACAGTGAAACAGGTAGTGAACAGGGAAGCGTTATCGATCGATTGGTCGGCAACAGCTCGCCTCAGGAATCGGGAATGACAGAACACAATATTGCAAATACTACAGACTCAGGTTTTGGGTTCTCACCGTTTTCTCAAATGAGTCAAGACACATTTTCCGCTTGTCAAAATGTGAATGTTGCCGGTGCAAATTCACTGCCGAAAAGCACTGAGGAACATGTTTCAGACACCAGTGCATTGTTATTACAATTAATGCAACAAATGGGACAAAAGCTTGAAAAGTTAGACACAATGGAACAAAATCAGAGACAAACACAGCAAAAGTTAGACACAGTGGAACAAAATCTTCAAAAGTTAGACACAATGGAACAACACCAGAGACAAACACAGCAACAGTTAGACGCAATGGGACAAAATCTTCAAAAGTTAGACACCACACTTGAACAAACACGTGAAGAGTTAACTAGTGAGTTACATAACATTGAATCGAAATGTCAAAAAGTCTGTAATGACATAAAAACACAAATTTGTGAGCATTTTCAACCCATTTTTTCGCGGCATGAAAATGTATTACAGAATCACGAAGCAGCGATAAAAGAACTGCAAACCATTGTTCATGAAAATCACACCTTGCAAGCTAAAATTGACTCAGTTGCATCTACCGATTCGGTTACGCAACTTGCAAAAACTCAAGAAAACTTAAAGGACACAGTAGATACGATTTCAACACAAATGGACACTCTGAAACTTGGTTCAGAAAAACACGCTGAGGAAATGTGTTCACTATCGGAGAAAGTAGCCGAACTTTCGGATAAGGTCACTAACTTATCTACAAAGGTAGATGATGATCTGAATGACACAAGACCTGTAGCCTTCACTGACACAGAAGAGTATGAACAAATTAGAAAATTCAAACAGAATCAAAATCAAATCAATACACAGTACAAAAGAGAAATCCGAGAAGTACAAGATCAGCTGACACAGGTAATACAAGAATTACGTATTTCAGAGGATACTCGCGCCCCAATACGGGAAGAGGGACACAGAAATACGGAACAGCCACAAAATAATAACACAGGGCATTTCGGAAGTTATGAAAGAAATTGGCAAGGTGCACCGAATTTTGAAATGGAACCGCCGAAACGACGTAACAATGACCGATATGCGATTCGCCGACATGATGACTTTGACTATAAGCTATTAATTACTACACGTAAATTCAAAACATTTAAGAATTCTGGCAACGACATTCATCCACAAGCATGGCTTCATCAATTCTCGCACTGTTTTCCTCCCAACTGGTCGTTAGAACACAGATTAGAATTTATGTGTGGCTACTTGGAGACTGAACCAGCTGTAAGAATGCGATCGGTAATTCACGATTGCCACAGTGAAGGAGAGTTTTACCATGCCTTCCCCTCAGCATATTGGTCTCAAGCTACACAAGACCGTGTAAAACATAGCATCATGATGATGAAACACTTTGAACAATCTGAATTTTCCAGTCTTGTCAAATATTTTGAAGACATGTTGCATAAGAATCAATATCTTTCAAACCCATACAGCCCCTCAGAACTCATCCGCATTTGCTTACTCAAATTGCCTGAACATTTACGACACATTATTCTAGCAGGACGTTGCAAAGACGACATTGAAGCATTTCAGGGACTGTTACAAGTACTGGAAATTGACACAGACCGTCGCGGGATGCGAAAACAGGAAAACAATCACTACAGGTCACATCCGTCACAATTCCGTGACGACAGAAACAATAACCGGACACGACTGGTCTATTCTTACAATGCAAATCGTGACCAAAACAGACACCACCCATATGACAACCACTGGCAGAGTAATAATAGTTACAAAGAAAGATCACATTTCCGTAGTAATGAATATGACAGAGACAGTCATAGAAACAGACAATATGGTAACCAGAACTGTTATTATCAAGGGAGACAGAATAATTTCAGACGCAACGGTCCAGCGCGCAGTTACGATTCAGGGAGAAATTCTCCACCACATGACCGACAAGAAAGAAACTACAGGAACTACCGACATGACGACAGACGATATAATCATAACGATAGACGTGAATTTCATCAGAACTGGCGGGGCTCTAACAGAGCTGGGCCCTCTCGGCAAGGCGAATTTGTAGAAGTTAGGTCTCCTAATCCCAATAACGACGCGCGCCAACAAAGAGGCAGACAATGACTCGCGCCGCAGGCAGCCACCTGCGCCGGCTGGCTCAGGAAAAAATAACATAGACGCTAACATTAAGAAAAATTCCAGTATTCTTTAACGACGTATACCACATGATAATTGCGTTGAAGTTGAAACTCTGCGTACTAGGAAGAGTAAAGGTTTACACCATATTTCACATATAAAACCGTTTGTTGAAAGATAATCTGCTTTTTAACTTAGTCTTTGTCATAAAATTTTTCGCTTCACATTACTAATATGCTTTGTCAGACTTAGAATCTGTTAACATACAACAATGTTTGAAGTTAAATATCCAATCAAGAACCAAGAGAACTTATTTAAACAGAAATTACGAATGCATTGTTATAGTGAACAGACGACACAGTGTTGTATTTGTACATTCTTGCTTGTTAGTTGCACGATTACGTAACGACTATCAGGCTTACATACTTAGGACACATACTGGTACTGCTAATGAGATTTTAATGCAACATTTTGGTTACCTGAAAATACATTCTGTATTTAAAGTACTTTCTGTGAGATACCAGATGACACAGTGCTTAGTTTATGGGACAGCTACACGATTTATATCACGACGTTACCAATGTGTGACACTTTACATTGTTGCTTTTGCGGAGTATCTGTTTTATATCTGCACAGTTTTCTGTTTTATTCTGGGAAGTAAAACATGTTTTATTAGTAACTTTTGTGGTATAGCTACAAGGAGACAGCCTTTTCCGTAGCACAACAATACGTTACAGCACAGTAATTTCTTCATCACAACAATAAGCGTAATAACTAAGATATCTATACGCAAAGCATTTCACTTTTGTTTATCATGAGGTAAGTACATTGGCTTCTGCAGAACTTAGCTTTTGGAGGACGATAACTACGACACTTCCACAGAGATTATCTTACAACAAGATGCACATTTAGCGCTGCAGGACACGCATTTCAGTGATTAATGTTGTACTTAAAACATTTATTTTTAAAGATTTTTGAATTACAAAGAAAGTTTTCCGTGATACATTTCATTCCATTGCTGTAATCTGTCACACCTGAGGGTATAATTACATTAATCCTCAGGGGGGTACACACTTACTTTGTGTACCATGTGTGTGGCAACCACAAGGAACCCTAGCTAATATGGTATTTGCTTATACAACTTTACACATCGGTACCATATTTCTCTAACACACAAATTACACAGCTATCTGATCATGTAACTGAGAGATAAACTTTTTTATTACATCAGTGACATATGTTTACGCAATTACAGTGTTGGATTACTTCACACTTACGAAATTGTATTTTGTCTGTACTGTGTGATCTGTTCATATTTTTTCGGAACCATTGTGATACTATGAGAGCTTTGAATGATATATTTGGTAAGGGAGCATGATTTTTAAAGTACGTTTGAGGTAGATGACACTATTGAAATGAGCAGAGAATTTTTTTTAGGTTTTGAAATTATTGGAGGAAGCTACGACGATTTTGAGAGTTGACTGAGGTGTTATGATGTTATTATTACGACGACAATGTGTATTATGCTGTTGAGATATGTTTATGATCAATAAGATGATGCTATATGAGGAATTTCGTTATGCTATGTATTTATTATGATGAAATATTGAAGTGTCGTCGCAAGATTGACGTGTCGACGAATATATATATAAGTGTAATAAGGTAAGGAGTAATGAATAGTGATTAGGGACTCTGACTTATGGAAAAGGATGTTAGAAACCAAGAATCATACTTTAGAATTATGAAATGTGTGTACATGTGTGAATCATGCGTGAATGTATCACAATGCTGGCGAAAATTTTTTGAACACTGTTATATTTACAGGATTTTTTTTCTACACATTTGTTACGCTAATTTTCGACCTGTGAAATGTTTATATGAGACTGTCACTGTAGCGGAAACTGCTGTCGTAAATATGTCGGTCAGAAAGGTAAGTGACCGTGACGTAATGCGTTGCGAGCGGCCAGGTGTGCCAGTTGCCTGGAGGAAAAGCCATTATTGCGAGCCCTTTTTAGCAGCACAGGTAGAAAAAAAAAATAAAAAAAAGACGCCATTAACCTCGCTTCTGACATTCCTTTGTAGAAAGCATCGCAAAAACGACACGGTCGAACTTGAAAACATATGATTACACTGGATGCCTAATGAAATGACGAGAAATATTTTTATGTCTATACACCTGATTATGACTACTGTCTCTCTAGTTGAGAGATTTTTCTACTAACTTATGAAATGCCACATGGCTATTGAACGATGTTCTTATGCTTTGCTGTGTACATAGTTGCTTATTTCATTTGATATCTAGTTTCTAGCTACACTGCTGCATTAGTTCAAATAAAATTTTATAGATGTACTAATATAAATATTTTCTGTCTACAGATCCAGTAAATAATAGTTTTGTGATATATTTCAAAAAAATGAGGGAGCACAAAAAGATATTTCCCTTCACAGGAACTGCATACATAATTTTCTTTGCAATATTTGATAATTTATTTCATAGAGTAAGTTATCGTGATGCATCACCTTAGTGTTAAGATGTGACATAGGTATTAGACATGGCCATTTTTAGTGTAATATTTTTTCTGCTTGAGCTATGTCATGTTTAGATATAAGCTGCTGTTTGCCAGGCATAGTGCAACTGAACTTTAATTTGTGTTACTCTGCTAAGCCAGATTTATTTTTTTTTGCTGCGCATTGCCTCATATTAGTTGTAATGTAGATTTGCTTGGTAATTTAGATTTACTGTAGCTTGCTTTGCGATTTTCCATTTTTTTTCGTTGCTGTTTATATTAATTGTTTTATGTGCTGCTGCATTGCCTCGTCCCTTAGTTTAGCATCTGAGCTCAGTAGATTTAAGTTAGCTTAAGAGGGGGTAGCCTATAAGAGAATGAGTTGCGATGAATTTGAAGAAATGCACTGAGAGGCTATACGAGAAAAGTACAGAAAGCAGGTATAGATAGGACTTTTGAAAATAATGAAGAACGAAGGGAGATCTCTGAGAAGTAAAGAAAGTTTTGTTTGCAAAATACTGCAGTAAAACAAACCCTGTCCTTTCCTTTTGTGTTATCCCACTATGTGTTTGGGTACCCTTGTGTATATATGTTCTTCCTGTCTTTATATGTTTACCTCATCAGACTTTTGTTGTAGAATTTTTCTCATACTCAGCTACATGAACTATGATGAGGAATACTGTTATCCTCAAATATAATTTGCGTTAATAATATGTTATTTACTTTGTAAAGATGTTAGACATTATTAATTCTGTTTTGTTTTAATGCTCATGTGTAAAGTTGATGTTTCAAAAGTTATTCTGATCTTTTATATATTTACTTATGTCATAATTCCTGTAACACTGATGTATATGTTTATTTCTATTCTTTTGTAAAGCCCCTATTACTACAAACGTTATCTGTATTATTATGTTTTTAATGATGTGTTTTGTACCTTTGTTATTGTATTCTTATGTTATAAAATTTTAATTGTCACCAGTTCATGATATTATTAACTTGTTAGTTACATTTCACTGCACACGTTTCTGTTGGTCATAGTATATGGACAATATGTGAGAAGTAGGGACTGATAGTGTTTGCACGTGTGTTAATGATTCAGCAAGGGACTGGATAACAGCATTGCTGGTTCTAAGGACAATTCCAGAAACTTTGTGAGTGCACAAGTGGTGGTTTATGGACTTGCTATATTGTCCGCAAGACTCTTCGATGGTGATTGTGCACCTGCACGGTCACAACAGATGGCTGCTGGCTATCTCTACAAGGACTACAGTGGCTCTACATCTTTGATGATCCATCAATACCATTATTTCTACAAGGACTGCAGTGGGCCTGCACCTCTGGTGGCCCACCAGTACCGTAATTTCTACCAGGACTACAGTGGGTCTGCTCTGTGAAGACCTAACTACCAATATTCTTCAAAACGTCGACTGACTCTGCTGTGGGTTTACTCTGTTGTGGCCCATTACCTGTCTGCATGTCGAGTCAGCACTGTCTTTCCGTTGGAAGGACAACACTACTTCTTCAAGACTGCATGGAAATCCACTACGTCTGTGTGCATTGTCTTTTACTGGTCAGACTTTGAGAAAAACACTGCAATTTTACTGTGACGAATGATGAAGACTGTCTTTATGGACTGTGAGAAATTTTTAGCTTTTGACCAACATTGTATCAATAAGTGTGTGCATTTGATTTCTTTGTTACTGTAATTGTGAAAAATTTTTGTCAAATCTGTATTGGCCAGTGCCCAACACCATTTGTAAAAATTTTTTTGTGGGGAGCATGGGGGCTATGTAAGTAGGCTGTTTATGTTTTCTTTATGTAAGTAGGCTGTTTAGGTTCTTATATTGGTAACGCCGCCGCCACGTAGCGCTCTCTGTATGAAAATGAAATCACTGGCTGTGCTGTGTGCAGTCTGTGGCTGCTTTGCATTGTTGTAATACTCGCCATTGTAGTGTTAGGCAGCTGGCTGTGAACAGCACGTAGCGTTGCGCAGTTGGAGGTGAGCCGCCAGCACTGGTGGATGTGGGGAGAGAGATGGCGGAGGTTTGTAATTTGTCATGAACTGCTATATTTATATATGATGATATCAAGGTAAATACATTGTTTGTTCTCTATTGATATCTTTCATTTGCTAACTATCCCTATCAGTAGTTAGTGCCTTCAGTAGTTTGAATCTTTTATTTAGCTGGTAGTAGTGGCGCTCGCTGTATTGCAGTAGCTTGAGCAGCGAAGATTTTTGTGAGGTAAGTGATTTGTGAATGATATAGTTTAATGTTAGTCAGGGCCATTCTTTTGTAGAGAATTTTGAAAGTCAGATTGCGTTGCGCTAACAAAATATTGTATGTCAGTTTAAGCACAGTCATGTATAATTGTTGAAAGGGGACGTTTCAAGACAAATCCTTATATATGTAGATTACCTCAGAAAACTTCCTTTCTGACAATATATATATACTTCCTTTCTGATATTCTTTCACTCGTATCATCTGAGTACGACAAAATTTTTCGTCAAATTAATACAAAACGATTTTCCAATAATATTGCGTCGAAGCTTCTCAAGGCAAGTACATAGCCAGATCGTCTAACACACACTGACTGCTACTCTGACAAAGTAAAACTAACCTCTCTGACGAAGATCTGTGGTCTCAGGAACAGACTTACAAAGAAGTTGGTTATATCGATACTACAGATGTTGAGCACATTTATCAGATTGACAAATTCAGTCACAATTGTGCCTAAAACTTCTTCGAAATCGATATGGGAATTAGGACAGTCTTCTTTCAACAGCTTTTATATTAGGCAATAAATGTTATTTTCCCTGTAGTGTTGTAGATACGGATATCACTGTTCTTCTCAAATTGTACTCGATTATTTATGACAAATTTCACTGGCTATATATATATATATATATATATATATATATATATATATATATATATATATATATACAGGGTGTATCATAATTGGCTAAAATGGTTCAAATGGCTCTGAGCACTATGGGACTCAACTGCTGAGGTCATTAGTCCCGTAGAACTTGGAACTAGTTAAACCTAACTAACCTAAGTACATCACACACATCCATGCCCGAGGCAGGATTCGAACCTGCGACCGTAGCAGTCGCGCGGTTCCGGACTGCGCGCCTAGAACCGCTAGACCACCGCGGCCGGCTGTATCATAATTAATGGCGTAACCGTATACAATTGGAAGTACACGATACTAGAAGCAAAAAAGTCTCAGTAAATATAGGGTCCAAAACGCATACCTTAAGAGCTACTAGCGATTATTCATCTTTGTTGAGGATGTAGAAATTAGTAAGCTAACACACTTTGCATACTTCCACTCTCTGATTTCATACGGAATAATATTCTGGGGCAATTCAACACTTAGGCAAAAGGTATTCACTGCTCAAAAGAAAGTAGTTAGAATAATGTGTGGGGTTCATAGACGCACATTTTGTAGGCATCTGTTTAAAAGGTTAGGAATTCTTACAACTGCTTCACAGTAAATTTACTCAGTAATGAAATTTTCTCTCAACAACATGGACCGGTTTAAAATCAACAACCACATTCATGATTACAATACCAGAAAAAAGAAAGACCTAAACTATCCTTTACTTAACCTATCTTTGGCACAGAAAGGGGTAAAAATATGCTGCTATAAAACTTTTTGATAAATTGCCAGACGAAATAAAATGTCTGACAGACAGAAGTAATAGTTTCAAAAACAAATTGAAATCATATCTCCTTGAAACTCCTTCTATACTATAGATGAATTCTTGAATATAAGTAAATAAATCTGGAGATATAATATATACATTTTGTACCATTTAAGGGAATGGGATAGATAATAGAAATATTTGGTATAACACCATAATGTAAAAAAAAACTTGTTTCCTGTGCGCATTTGTTGTGCATTTGACACGTTCCACATCATAATGGTTTTCCGTGCTATTGATAAATGGAACACGTAACTAACTAACTAACACGATACTGTGAGACAAATCTCTTCTAGTGCAAGCTGTTTGCTTTACATATTTTGGAAAGTGGTAGGACCAAAATAAGAAAAAAATGTCCAGCAAATATGTGCTCTAAAACGCATACTTTAAAAGTTACGAGCACTTGATCATTAGAAGAGTTGTGTTTCAAAGTAGCAAAGATGAACAAGTGCTCATAGCTCTAAGGAATGCATTTTAGAGCACATGTTTACTGCACTTTTTTTTCTTGTTTTGGTCTATACTGCCACTTTCCAAAATATGTAAAGCAAAGAACTTGCAGTAGAGGCAATTCCTCTTTTCTGTCTGCCTTCCTCTTCATTTCCACGTATCCGTAACATCCAACGTCATTGCAGGTATGATATCCTTGGTCGGTCCTGTAGATTCCTTCCCTCAATAGCTCCTTCTGCTATTCTTCCATTGATGTTGTGATGTCTTGGGATGTGCCCTACAAGTTTGTCTCTTGTTGTTTGGATGTGCCACCACAGAGATCTGTTTTCCTGTAGTCTTCTATGCACCTCTCCATTTGTTATTTTGTCTCTCCAGCCGATGTTCATCATCCTTCTATAGTACCACGTCTCCAGGGCCTCTAGCCGTCTTCTCTCTTGTCTTCCCATGGTCCAAGTTTCACATCCGTATAGGGCCACACTCCAAACGAAAGCTTTCGTCATACGTTTCTTTACTTTGAGACTGATGTTCTTGCTGGTCAGTAAGTCCCTCTCAGATTAAATACAATTTTGTCCTGTTGTATTCTGCTCGTAATTTCTTTCCGGGTTCTACAATCCCTTGTGATTTTGCTTCCCAAGTAGGAAAATTCCTCAATCACTTCCAGGTCCTCTATTCCAATTCTCATACTCAGAGGTTCATATTCTGCTTCTGTACTGCATACCATCACGTTAGTCTCTTTCTTGTTTATTCTCATTCTCTACTGATTGCATAGAATCCTTGTTCTGAGGACTTCCTCTAGATCTTCTTTTGTCTCCGTAGCTATCGCAATATCATCTGCATAACGTAGCATGCCTATCTTCTGCCCATTAATTTTGATCCCCACCTCAGTAGTTTCTCGAACTTGGTCTATAGCTTCCCGGATGTAAGCACTGAATATAATAAAAAATAAGAGAGAACACATCCATGTCTTACCCCTTTCCCAATACTTGCTTCTTGTTCTTGGTGACAGTTCCAAATCACTGCCATCTCATAGTGGTACGAAGGTAAACTGCTTCGTGGGTGTAACTGTCTCACCTGTCACAGTATACTCACACAGCTAGTTTCGGCAGATATACCTGCAATAAGAAAAGACGTCCCGTGCTGCCACGACCACGGTGACAGGAGAAAATCTCTGGAGGTAAAACATTTCTTGCCTGCGAGAGTGGAAGGACGCTACAGTTTGGGAAATACTACGACCAAGATTTACATGTCGTGTGTCTGCCCTTCTGGTTTTGCTTCTCTTTCAGGGTCAAGTCTTACGTTATTGTCCCTGCGCTGGGAAGGAAATCTCCGCTTGTCTCCTGCGAGTATCTCTTCATACCGATCAACGTCAGGGAGACTGCCACGTTAATTCAGCCCGTGCAAGTGATACCTTGTAGACGTCGCGCAGAGCTGACAATTCTAGCGTCGCCGGCTCTTGACGACGGCAGCCTGTATTTCTGGCGGCGGTAGCTGTCGATGGGAAGATACGATCGACAGCGGGAAATTAAACGCGCGCCGCTGCAGATGGTATCTGGCGCGCGCTATTCGGACGACAGGTCGCACGCAGGCGCGACCGACGGAGGCTGGGGACGTGCGTGGTGCGTGTGAGTCGCTGCACGCACCACACCACACCGCGTCGCTCGTTATTCGGCTGTTTTACGGGAGCGGCCGAGTGCCGGCCAGCCATCTCTGCGATGCCGCGACACGCGGGCCAACCTGCTGCCGACAATAATTTTGGAGCCGAGCGGTGGGCGCGAGATCCGAGCGTCCAGATCGGTATTTGCCGCAGCTGACAACTGCCGGGCGGGAAAATTGGCTCCGCGTTACTCTGATACTGCTGCGAATCTCGGGTTCAGCGGATGCTTTTGCTGCTCACGCGATGCGATGCACATACCACTGCCCTAAACATTCCTGTGTTACCAATCATTGTTGCAAAATTTAAACTGATTTCAAAGAAACATACACTAACGGAAAATACGAAACATTAAAAAAAACTCTATAGTTATGAAATTTCGGGAATACATTTGTCTCTGTAACGTATTCAAGAGATTAGCATTGCAAGATCACAGGTCACTGTAAGTAAGCCATTGAAAATATGAAAAGCTGATACATTAATAACCGATGTAACCGCTAGAATGATCAATGTAAGCATGCAAACTTGCATACATTTTGTTGAACAGGTGGTGGATGGCAGTTTGTGGGATGCAGTTCCACGCCTTTTGTACTTGGTCGATCAATAGAGGGACGACGGTTAATGCTACTTCCTGGCAGATTAAAACTATGTGCCGGACCGAGACTCGAACTCGGGACCTTTGCCTTTCGCGGGCAAGTGTTCTACCATCTGAGCTACACAAGCACGACTCACGCCGCGTCCTCACAGCTTTACTTCTGCCAGTATTTCGTCTCCTACCTTCCAAACTTTACAGAAGCTCTCCTGCGAACCAGCTTCTGTAAAGTTTGGAAGGCACCGATACAGACTTCTGCCGGCCGCGGTGGTCTAGCGGTTCTAGGCGCTCAGTCCGGAACCGCGCGACTGCTACGGTCGCAGGTTCGAATCCTGCCTCGGGCATGGATGTGTGTGATGTCCTTAGGTTGGTTAGGTTTAAGTAGTTCTAAGTTCTAGGGGACTGATGACCACAGATTTTGAGTCCCATAGTGCTCAGAGCCATTTGAACCATTTGAATTTGATACAGACTTCATGAGCTCTCGGTTGGTACCACTGAAGTCGGAAAGGTGGTTGTCTCGGGTCAGGGTGACAGGGTACATTACTGCCCGACGTAAAAAAGATGTACAACAACGTACTTTGTTGTTCTTGTCAGAACAGCGTTTTTTGTAGAATAACACCATTTTATTTAATACACCGAAGCCAGTTACCAACGTAGGCAAGAAGGCAAATTGTATGTTTCATTGTTCAGATGTGCAGTTTCTTAAAACAGATCCCTGAAACGAGTTTGGTAATGTTTGTCAATTGAATGAATGGCTGGTCGTCTGCTGACCACAGATAGTGAAGGTAGATTCTACAATCATCTTTGAGACGGTTCTCTGGTCACCTTTGGCCGAACCAAAGAGAGGAAATATACCAGAGCACCAGAGGGCTTGGAATGTGGCTGACCAATACGGTGGCAAAGTCCTGCCCCTCTTCTTTGGAAGCGCGGGATGACCGGATGAACGGCCATGTTTCTGCACTCTGTCGCTAATTCCTGAGGTGTGAAGACGTGCTCTTTGTGTGCTCCAGAAAGACAAATTTAAATGAAAATGGTATGCGTGTGGAATACGTAAGAGTAGATGAACTAATAATTTCACTTTTCAGAAACTTTTGGTGGGAGGCTATATAAATTGTTAGGAAAAAGATAAGCAGGTAAAAAAAATCATTAGGAACATAGGATTCTTCGGAAGTGACAAAGAAACCACGTGTTGTAATTATAAGACGAAATACTGGCATGTGGTAGTATTAAGATGAAGTACTTGCGCGTGTAAATCTAAGTTGAAAAAAATTAAGATTTCCGTGTGCAGAACTTGAATTGGAGACAAGCACTTCCACGTGGTGAGTACAGTGCGAGTCTCAACCTGACTATGAGACAATAAAAAGAATTACAAGTGCTTGTTCACTTGAGGATCCGTGTGTGAGATAAATAAGATACCAAAATTTCCATTATGACATACATTCTTGTGACGACAGCCTGATAATCACATACTCTGAGGGTGAATTAAGGTGAGTCAGCCATCTACCTGGCAACTGCATGTGGGTTGCATTGTACAGGGAGATCTGGAAAAATCCTCCAGAGTTTGTGGTAGGGAAATTATTACGTGGGTCAGTGACTTGTGAATCCGGGATGACTATTGTTTGATGTGGGAAAGCAGAACGAGTAGAAAAACCAAACATTTTGTTTTTAGAGATGTGTTTTATACTGTCATTGTGATTTATTATGTGTATTTAATCTGTGTGATTTGCATGAGGCAGTAGCGAATTTAGGGGGTCAAGCATGATTTTTCCTAGTACAGCACGAAAGTCAGTAAACTCGTTATGTTGCTAAAGAATGAGATTACGAGAACGTAGGAGAGAATGTAGTAGGGAACGAATCCTTACCAATTCAGAAAGTGCACAGTAGCTATAGACAGAAACATTACGAGACCATAGAACAGTAAAACGCTTATGTCACATCATGCCCATTGGATGGAGAATCACTTGTTTAACTATTGTGTTTAAGGGTAATGCAAGGAATTTTTCAACATTAGCGTGAAAGAATTTAATGTAATAAAAGAGGAGATATATGAGACAAATATTGGTCTTCATTAATGAGTTATGAGTAGCCATTTTGTTGAGGTATTTTACCATTACCTCCATTTTCTTGCTGGGATGTCCAAGCTTTGGATAAAATATATACGACAGGAAGAAAACGTTGCCTTGCCAGGGTGGAGTGAGTCCATCAGAAATGTGCACTAGCTATTAGTCAGATGTGTGGTCCATTAATAAGTAAGGACGAGAATAAATTATAGCTTAACTGGTAGGCACTAGGGCTCATGTTTCAAACATAGTTGCAGCGGGTATGATAATCATGAAAATATTTCTGATGTACGAATAATAAAAGTACTCGCTTGGCAAGCCACTCATCTAGTAGGCCTGACTAATAGATGCCACAGACTGGGGTAGCAACCCCCCAAGGGGAATACACGTCACAGGACGTATGTCTCGTAGCTATTCTTGAAGTGACCGATTTCTAACAGTTCGTTGTGCCACTGTGGTGCCAACTGCAGTTCACATTGCTGTTGCAGATTCAGTACGATGCGCCAGAGCCATACGGCGAACACGATAGTCTTCCCTCTCGGTAGTGCCACGTGGCGGTCCGAAGTCCGGTCTGCTTGCTACCGTACATTTTCGTAACCACTGCTACCAGCAATCAGTTACGGTGGTTACATTCCTGAGAAGTCTTTCTACAATATTGTTGTTGTTGTTGTGGTCTTCAGTCCTGAGACTGGTTTGATGCAGATCTCCATGCTACTCTATCCTGTGCAAGCTTTCTCATCTCCCAGTACCTACTGCAACCTACATCCTTCTGAATCTGCTTAGTGTATTCATCTCTTGGTCTCCCTCTACAATTTTTACCCTCCACGGTGCCCTCCAATACTAAATTGGTGATCCCTTGATGCCTCAGAACATGTCCTACCAACCGATCCCTTCTTCTGGTCAAGTTGTGCCACAAACTTCTCTTCTCCCCAATCCTATTCAATACTTCCTCATTAGTTATGTGATCTACCCATCTAATCTTCAGCATTCTTCTGTAGCACCACATTTCGAAAGCTTCTATTCTCTTCTTGTCCAAACTATTTATCGTCCATATTTCACTTCCATACATGGCTACACTCCATACGAATACTTTCAGAAATGACTTCCTGACACTTAAATCAATACTGGATGTTAACAAACTTCTCTTCTTCAGAAACGCTTTCCTTGCCATTGCCGGCCTACATTTTATATCCTCTCTACTTCGACCATCATCAGTTATTTTGCTCCCCAAATATCAAAACTCCTTTACTACTTTAAGTGCCTCATTTCCTAATCTAATTCCCTCAGCATCACCCGACTTAATTCGACTACATTCCATTATCCTCGTTTTGCTTTTGTTGATGTTCATCTTATATCCTCCTTTCAAGACACTGTCCATTCCATTCAACTGCTCTTCCAAGTCCTTTGCTGTCTCTGACAGAATTACAATGTCATCGGCGAACCTCAAGGTTTTTATTTCTTCTCCATGAATTTTAATACCTACTCCGAATTTTTCTTTTGTTTCCTTTACTGCTTTTAAAGGAATATCGCGTAACGAATATCCAACTTCTCGTAGCCGTATTACACGACCCGTCTCAAACTCAGAGAAATGTTGATAATGACATTCTTGACTAATATCAACTCACCGCGTCCAGTCTCAAAGGCAACTAACGCTCACCCGATCGTTACTGCGTGTTTTTAAAGCAGACCAGATTTCCATCATTATAAAGGCTACTAGCGCCACTCAAGCGATCGTCGCGGAATCTGTATGCACACCATCATTCAGATGTAGAATCACGCCTGTCAACTTTCACTTGTGTCGCACGACTTCTTGGTGCTGCGAAGTTTGTTCGTCAGTATATTTTCCGATGAGTGCCTCATATGAGTTTTTGTATTGTTTGATTACTAAAGTTCGTGACAGCTCATTTTCTTTCAAATGAAATGAGGCTTGAATTTAATTAGATGTTATTAGTTGTTATCAAGTATCATGCACTGTCATTTAGTATAGCCACGAGATCCCACTCAGAAAGGTAGCACAGTTTGTTAATACCATTCTTGCCGGCATATCATTTCTGGTCATACTGGACAACAGGAGAAGCTCTACATAGACGCTAAATGATGTACTTCCACAGGGATCTGTCTTCTCCGCGATGCTGTTTAATGTGTACATCTCCGACGTGCCTGAAACTAGATGTCGTACGTTTCAATATGCCGATGGCTGGGTGCTGCCAGCTGGATACTGGGATTTATAAGAAACGAGAGCCATCTGAAGGTCTGATCTGGCGATAATGGGAATAACCTTTCCGGGATGGAGACGGAAACCAAACCGCACCAAAACAGAGAAAGCTTGCTTTGATTTTGGTGACAGAGCGGTGAATAGGCATCTCCTGGTCCATTTTGGTGACACACCACTTCACCACAATCAGCGCCAAAAAACTAGGGGGCTGTACTGGAACCGGACACTGTCCTACAAGAAGCACCTAAAAAAGACCACAGCGAGATATGAAGTAGGAACACCATACCAAATAAACTGTGCGGAAAAACATGTGGCTTCACTGCTGATACTCTGCGTACTTCAGCACTTGGACTAGCCTAGTCTGCTCCGGAATATGGTGCTCCTGTGTGGCTCATAAGTTGACACACACACAACTGCTTAACACACAGCCGAAGAACACAACGAGAAGCATGATTTGTACACAAAGATCAATGTCTAATGGCTGCCCACACTGAGCCATCCATGGCCTTCGACGAAAAACAGTTCTTCTCCGTGACTAACCTATAAATATTTATTATTTCAAGGTAACTGCTAAAAAGATTTGCCCGGAATTAGTTAAGCATTTTGAGAAAATTTCGTTAAATGAGAGGACAGTGCAAATAAAAATACTGTACTCGTAGTGTCGAAAAATATAAAGGAAAAGTTACAAACTTGCTCTAAAAATATGCATACTTTTCATTCAGTATTGATGAACCAAAGGACGTCACCTCCATACCACAGCTATTTGTACGTGGAATAACCCATTAGTTTTAAACGTGTGAAGAATTTATTTTAATGAGTTCATTGTTACAGCAATCTGGAGGTAATGATAATTAGGTTTATTGGACTCTTGGAACAATGTTACAACAGTGATTCATATCTAAGTTATCATGTATTATGACTGAAGTAGTGCCTTCCATGGTAGGAATTATTTCTGGATTGGTATCATTACTAAAACAGCATTTAAGGCTGCACGGTGAGGTTCTGCACAGTTACACTGTATAATCCACCAAGAGTCTTAGTGCTGCCCGCATCTCGTGGTCGTGCGGTAGCGTTCTCGCTTCCCACGCCCGGGTTCCCGGGTTCGATTCCCAGCGGGGTCAGGGATTTTCTCTGCCTCGTGATGGCTGGGTGTTGTGTGCTGTCCTTAGGTTAGTTAGGTTTAAGTAGTTCTAAGTTCTAGGGGACTGATGACCATAGATGTTAAGTCCCATAGTGCTCAGAGCCATTTTGACTTTGTGCTCAAAGAAAATGGGTGTTGAGAATGTCATCGAAGTTGTGATTTCAACCGCTAATTTCGTACATCTCATCTGTCACAGACAGTTTAGCACGTTTTTTGAAGATGTCAACAGCAAACATAGTGGAGTAAGGTTTCCAAACTTAATTGATGAAAAGGAAATTTTCACGAGTAAAAAGATCGGAGGTATCTCTTAATTTTTAAAAAAAAGGAGGTTGGTTAAGTGAGTGACTTCGCACTTTTCACTGACATTAGTAATAACTGTTTACTGTTTTACTGTTTTAAATACATGGCTTCACTCCAAAAGTCAGTTGATTCTGGAGGAAAACTGTTCAATCCCGCGTCCGGCCATCCTGATTTAGGTTTTCCGTGATTTCCCTAAATCGCTTCCACCAAATGTCGGGGTGGTTCCTTTGAAAGGGCACGACCGACTTCCTTCCCCATCCTTCCCTAACCCGATGAGACTGATGGCTTCGCTGTTTGGTCTCTTCCCCCAAATCAACCCAATCAAAAACACAAAAACCAAATATGTTGCAAAAACTGCAAGAAATACATTTGCGCTGAACATTCTGTTACTGTGTGCGAAGGTTGTATTGACAAACTATCCCACTGAATATGTAGTAGTTAATCTTTATGTATCTCCATTTTGTGTACGTGCTTTTAGCTAAAATACAATTTTTTTTCTTTTATACAAGAATGTTAAAGTGTTTGGTAATATCGCTCCCTTATTTACTAATACTTCCCTTCATAATACAAATCACAATGCAGATCAAACGCTGTAACGGTCTGCGGAAACAGCTACATGCACTGACGTCAAGATTCCGGGTGCCTGCACTGCTAGGTTGGTTCGTAGAAGATTGTTGTTTGTGTTAAGTCTGTTATTTTTGTAGCACGACATCTTAGTTTCCAGGCACGCGCTTTACTGCTAGGCCACGGAGACCAACACTGCAAAACGAAGAGTTGAGATCATCCGGCATGTTTATTCATATCTCATATATGTCGCCATTGAATAATTCGATGAAATTTACGTTTGCAATTAACAACAATACATCAACTTATGACGACCTTTGATTTCTGGAGTTTCCGCATTATGGAATATCACAATGCTTTGAGTTTATAATTAAAGTGCAGCTACTCACGTAGATCAGTGAGGGTTTTAACTATCGCATGGAAGCGACACTTGGTAGATACTGTAATGCATTAACACATTTACACTGAAAAAAAAAATTGCTCCATTCTTGACCGACAGGTGTAAACATGGCGTTGTGAATGCAAGAAAGATGTATAGAAACGTTTCCACATGTAACAAGTTGAGGGCGCGACGTGGGCAGAAAAAGTCAAAGAATTGAGAATAGCATAATGTTGATTTTACTATAAACCGTAGCTTACACAATTTGTTCAGTATGAGCACCAGTGGCAACAAAGAGATGCTGTACAGCGCCAGATTGGCACCTAGTGGTCAAAACTGGAGCTAATTATTTTCCAAAGTAAATCGGTTCCTCATGAATGCATTAGCATATCTGCCGATTTCTGCTGCCATACAAAAGCTACAGCGCACATTGGTCCTTCGTAAGTACCTGCACTTTAGTTATAACAACCCAGTATGACTCTTAATACTTCTTTGGTCAAGTCAGTTCGTTGAAGGAAGGAAAGAAGGATAGAGACAGAAGAACGAATCGTCTGATTCAGTTTTTAGGAATCATAGGGACATTTACATCAAACTGGACGCAGACGTCATGAAAAACTTGCATCGTGGCAAAGTGCATTTGTGTCTCATGTTTCACAAAGATGGATCCAGCCTTCCAACTGCAGTAGAGATTTTGGTTGTCGCTCAACAAACCGGTATTCGGTTACGCCAGTTCTTTTCGTCTGCTGCTTAACCTGACTGTTAAAACCGCTCAAAAAAACCTGATTCTGAAATAACCGATTTTTGGTTTCTTATTGCTGTTACATCTTGTAATAAAGGTGGACTTGGAACACTGACTGAAAAATTTTAGAAAAAGTGAAGGAGTAGGAGATCACGATCAATAAGGTGCTATGGCTGCAGCGGAAATCTGTCTCATTGTTCACAGCAAAGATTACAAAGATGAAGGAGACGGGAGCGGCGACAGCAAGAGAGAAAGGCCACAAGTTGACGACTTCACTGCATCGTCACTTTTGGGTGGTATCAGTTTTTCACCCTAAAGCAGCTACAATATTAAGGGTTCAGTTATTATTCCGAGTCTACAGGACACAAACAAAATTATAGGTATATCAATAAAATTTCCCTTCTGTTCCCAGGAACACTGCATGTTTTCTCCTTATATGATATTGCAAGTTTGTTGTGCCTCCACTCATTTTTAATCGTTTTAAATGAAATGGAGCACTGTACTTCACTGCTACTGTACTTCGTGAAATACTCCAACGGTTCTGCAGTACAGCTGATGTCCGTGAAGCCGGCCGGAGTGGCCGAGCGGTTCTAGGCGCTACAGTCTGGAACCGCGCGACCGCTACGGTCGTAGGTTCGAATCCTCCTCGGGCATGGCTGTGTGTGACTGTTAGATTTAAGTAGTTCTAAGTTCTAGGGAATTGATGACCTCAGAAGTTAAGTCACATAGTGCTCAGAGCCATTTGAACCATTTGATGTCCGTGGACGACGGCGAGAAAGTACCCTACGCAACAGGTGTTGTTACACACGGCATGTACACACATACCTTCCAATAGGCCACACCACACGGCAATGATGTGTGTCTACAGTACTGTACCGGTTCATAAGTGTTGCGTTTGTGGCTAGTTTCTAGCTATAGGCATTGATAGTAAATAATGTTGATTATTTTTTCCAATTTCTGCAGGGTGTTTCAAAAAGGACTTTACAACTTTGAAAATTCATATAAATTAATTCATAGCACCTACAGAGATTATTGTAGTGTCAATTTGTAGGGAAATACATCAGGTTTTGTCTCGCGTATTTCGCTAGTACCGAATCGCACTGTAAGAAGCGCTAGCGGCAGTTGCGTTAAAGGTGGCTGCCTTCACTGGACCGAAGTGTGCTAGTTGTGTGTTTTGGTTTGAAGAATCAAAGGCAGAGACAACAGTTCAGTGTAATTTCCATACCAAGTACGCTAAAGATCCACCTAGTAGGCCTCCACCTTATGAGTTGCATAAATGTTTTGTAGAAGACATGGGGCACATCTGACGACATCGTTGAGTGAGTGACACAACGTTTTGTCAACAGCTACCAACTCGACCCGGCAGGCATCTCGCGAACTGCAAATCCCATATACGACTGTTTGGCGTGTGTTGAGAAACCGTTTGCATTTGAAACCGTACTACATTGACGACAGTTCAAGCAGTTAAAGACACTGATAAAATTGCTCGCCAGAACTTCTGTGCTGACATGTTAAATCGATTACATGAAGATGAATTTTTCTTCGAGAAAATCATCTCTTCTGACGAGTTGACTTTTCACTTGAGAGGCAAGGTTAACACACCTAACTGTAAGATTTGGGTCAGTGAAAATCCACGTCAAACATTGCAACATGTCTGTGATAGCCCTAAACTGAACGTTTATTGTGCACTGAGCAAGAACAAACTGTACAGCTGCTTGTTTTTCCGAGAGAGAACCGACACGGGATATTGTACCTGGATATGGTACAACAATTTTTGATACGACAGATCGATGAAGATGACCAAGAATGAAACGTTTACTTCATGCAAGATGGTGCACTGCCCCACTACCTGGCAGATGTCCGGGATTTTCTCAGCGACCGCTTTTCAGGTCAATCGACTAGCTGTGATGCGCCAGTTGCTTGGACACCATTGTAAGTAGGCTGTTTCTGTTTTCTTATTGGTAACGCCACGTAGCGCTCTGTATGAAAATCACTGGCTGTGCTGTGTGCATTCTGTGGCCAGTTTGCATTGTTGTCTGCCATTGTAGTGTTGGGCAGCTGGATGTGAACAGCGCGTAGCGTTGCGCAGTTGGTGAGCCGCCAGCAGTGGTGGATGTGGGGAGAGAAATGGCGGAGTTTTGAAATTTGTAAGACTGGATGTCAGGAACTGCTATGTATATTATGATTTTTCAACACTATTAGGGTAAATACATTGTTTGTTCTCTATTGAAATCTTTCATTTGCTAACTATGCCTATCAGTAGTTAGTGCCTTCCGTAGTTTGAATCTTTTATTTAGCTGGCAGTAGTGGCGCTCGCTGTATTGCAGTAGTTCGAGTAACGAAGTTTTTTGTAAGGTACGTGAATTGTGAAAGGTATAGGTCAATGTTAGTCAGGGCCATTCTTTTGTAGGGATTTTTGAAAGTCAGATTGCGTTGCGCTAAAAATATTGTGTGTCAGTTTAAGCACAGTCATGTTTAATTTTTCTAAGGGACGTTTCACCATGTTCCCCAGACCTGACAACACTCGATTTTATTTTTTTGCGGATTCATCAAGGATATCGTGCTCGTGCCCCATGTGCCGGCTTCTCTACATGAACTTAGAGAAAGAACTTACGCCACCACTGAGCAAGTTAACACCTGCAATGGTACAGCGACTTTGGGAAGAAATTGCCTTCCGATGGAATGTGTGCAGGATAACCAATGGATCCACATACAACATTTTTGTTGAAGGTAAAAAAAAAAACTTGATTACCTACAAAATAACACTTAACCCAGCTCTATATCTTGTTTCAATAAGTTTATAAGAATGTTTCGAGGTATAAACTCCTTTTTCAAACACCCTGTACAATAATCCATTATTTCAAAGCAATGGAAATTTTAGGAATAAACATTATTCTTTTTTAAAGTTTCGTTTCAAAACCAAAAATTTAAGTGCAGCTGCTATGGCAAATTGATATGTCGGATTTTTTACCCAGTTATTAGTAAACAATGAAGGAAACCTGTTATAACTGATATCAAACATACATCGAAAGATACCGGTTATTCAGAACTAAAATACAGGTGTCGATTTCAGCCGGTCCATTTTTCCAATCTCCAAACTGCACTGGCAACTTACTGGACTGTAGTGAAACTTCCTGAAAGATTAAAACTGTGTGCCCGACCGAGACTCGAACTCAGGACCTTTGCCTTTCTTGGGCAAGTGCTCTACCAACTGAGCTACCGAAGCACGACTCATGCCCCGTCCTCACAGCTTAAATTCTGCCAGTACCTCGTCTCCTACCTTCCAGACTTCACAGAAGCTTGTAACCTCCCCCTCACTTATCGACCTCAATGACAGTGAAAAATTAAACCGCGTGTACCTAATGGAAATTTGGGAAAAGTAATCGTCACCGAAGTTAATTTGTCGGTCAAGAGGAAGGAAAGGGTTACATCCAAATGAAAGGAAAAATGCAAATGAAATTGGTGAAAATTAATTTTGAGAAAAGGGTAAAATTAATAAAGAAAGTAAATGTGCGGTCGTTACGTTAACAATTAACTAGCGGTAATTAGATATTTGAGATTTGGGGAAGATTACGGTCGCCAGTCCTATGGACAATTACTATAGTAACTGAAAAAGAAAGGTCGTTGTATATATGATTAGCACTAAAAGCATGGCAACTGAATGTTGACACGTGTTGTGCGAAAACTGAATGTTTGTCAGAAGTAATAAATTTCGCTACACTCTGACTTAATTTAGCAAGAGAATTAATAAAACCGGTAAACTGAAAGTTAATTTACTGACAAATTAATAGCGAACTCTGTTTCTGAAGCACTACGAAATTCAATAAAATAAGGTTAGTCTTGGGCTACCTCAACAATCATTTGAAACGCTACTTGAATCTACGCATTTTAGAGATAAGAGATTTAACTTTGAACTTGAATTAAATGATTCTGAACGATTAACAATAGTAAAATTTAGTACGTACCAAGCTGAGGTGTAGTCACAGTTAAGCTAAAATATGGTAACAAAACTCGCACTCTTAATTTGTGCTTGTGTAATCTAAATATTGTAGCCAGCTATGAATACTTTAGCTGAACTTTGAAATTAAAGCAGTTAAATGGAATGATATTACTTTAATGCTGGCGTTTGAATTTCAACGACACTCAGGTTCATTCCGGAAAAGGGAGAGACCCTGCCTTATTAATGCAATTGGGACAATGAGCAACAAAGGTTCATGCTACGTTGCTGTAATTTGGTGACACAAATTGACCAGTTTGAAAAGCTGAGGTCTGCCATACAGTTCTAAAACTTTACGTGCGTCCAGTCTTCCTTGTTGGTTGATTGGAGATATGCAGTCGTCGATCGGGGAGGTGGCGACAGTCGCTCACTGTCGGCCGTCGCTGTTGCAGAAGCTGGACGTTGGCGCGCCTTCTTCTCGACACGGTCACCAGGCGAAACGGGATCTTGATGTGTGCCTGCTAATGTTTCCCGTCCGCGACACCTTGTCAGAAACTTATCATAACCAGTCGAGCGCAACTACATGCTGCCAAACCCCGAAAGCGCGGCAACTCGCGGGAGCGTCACACAACACACCTGCTCCACTGCCCTCCTCCAGCCACACTCTGCTTTGCCCGCGCTCCACGCGGCCGAGTTCACACTAACAAAGATCCTAAACACTTTCGTTCTCCACACGACCTATCGATGTATTCGTTCGATAGCATAGTTTTACCTAGGCAAGACCCAGCGTAAAAATACAAATAGTATTTACAAAACAAACCAATTATACATCGACATAAATGCATATATATATATATATATATATATAGTAAAACAATTACAATATATAGAGACACAGAAATGTCATATCTTCAGATAACAAAATAAGGAAAAAAATTTATAGTACAATAAATGGAAATAGGTGGATATGCATTTCCGGCGTTACATGCTTATCTGCGAAACCAGAGCACTTGCCCGCGAAAGGCAAAGGTCCCGAGTTCGAGTGTCGGTTCGGGACACAGTTTTAAATGGTTCAAATGGCTCTGAGCACTATGGGACTCAACTTCTGAGGTCATCAGTCCCCTAGAACTACTTAAACGTAACTAACCTAAGGACATCACACACATCCATGCCCGAGGCAGGATTCGAACCTGCGACCGTAGCGGTCACGCGGTTCCGGACTGTAGCGCCTAGAACCGCTTGGCCACTTCGGCCGGCACACAGTTTTAGTATGTCAGGAAGATTCATATCAGCGCATACTCCGCTGCAGAGTAAAAATCTCAGCCCGCATCTCGTGGTCGTGCGGTAGCGTTCTCGCTTCCCACGCCCGGGTTCCCGGGTTCGATTCCCGGCGGGGTCAGGGATTTTCTCTGCCTCGTGATGGCTGGGTGTTGTGTGCTGTCCTTAGGTTAGTTAGGTTTAAGTAGTTCTAAGTTCTAGGGGACTGATGACCATAGATGTTAAGTCCCATAGTGCTCAGAGCCATTTGAACCAAGTAAAAATCTCATTCTGGACTGTAGTGTTTCACGCAGGAGCACGAAGGACTGCACGTGTTCAAAGTGGAGTAACAGATGGCGTGCATCGAGCGAGGCTCTGTTTGAGGATGTTTGTAACGAACACCGGAAAGACGGCGGCGGGACGCGTAGCGGTCCCGCAAATGAAATTAGGCGTGCATTAGCGGGCGCGGACGGCCGAGTGCAGAATCATCGGCGGTAGTTGTTGCGGCAGGAAACCGGGACGGCGGCTCGCGAATCGCAAAGGGCCCGGCGCCAGTGTTTGTGCGTGCGCAGCGTCCGTTGTTAATGTGGGGCGCAGCGGTTACGGGACTGCGATCCGCGGGCAATTAGACGCCGGCCCAACAAACGGCGGAACCGCGGCACCTGGCCGGCAGGGACCACACTGCCGGAGTGTGAGTCCTCAGCACGAAGCTCTCACAGGCACTGACTCAGCCCCCTGGCTGCAGGCACCTGGCCCGCTGCACTCATCACGTACTGTTTCTTGGTGCCCAAGACAGAGTTAATACCTCAGTAGTAAAGCCGCTTTATAAAAACGGAGAAAGGGATAATGTAGATAATTTTAGACCAATTTCTATGCCATCAGTGCTTGCAAAAGTCATCGAAAAGGCTGTGTATGTAAGGTTAATTGATCATTTTATATCACACGATTTGCTATCAAGTGTACAGTTCGGCTTTAGAAGTCGTTTGACAACTGAAAATGCTATATTCTCTTTTCTCTGTGAGGTACTGGATGGGCTAAACAAAAAGATTCGAACGCTTGGCGTATCTTTTGATTTAACAAAGGCATTTAACTGTGTTGATCTCACAACATTGCTCCAGAAGTTGGACCATTACGGAATAAGGGGAGTAGCTCACAATTGGTTCACCTCTTACTTTAGCAACAGACAGCAAAAGGTCATTATTCACTATGTTGATAACGGCTGTGATGTGGGATCTGAGTGGGGTACTGTCAAGTGGGGGGTGCCCCAGGGATCAGTGTTAGGGCCGCTCCTGTTCCTTATTTATATAAATGATATGCCCTCTAGTACTATGGGTAACTATAAAATATTTCTGTTTGCTGATGACACTAGCTTGGTAGTAAAGGATGTTGTGTGCAACATTGACTCGGTTTCAAGTAATGCAGTACATGACCCCAGTTCATGGCTTGTAGAAAATAAACTAACGTTAAATCACAGTAAGACTCAGTTTTTACAGTTCCTAACACACAATTCAACAAAACCTGACGTTTTAATCTCACAGAATGGGCACATGATTAGTGAAACTGAACAGTTCAAATTCCTAGGTTTTCAGATAGATAGTAATCTGTCGTGGAATGCCCATGTTCAGGATCTTGTTCAACGACTTAAGACTGCCATTTTCACTATTCGAACGGTATCGAAAGTGAGTGATACTTCGACACGTAAATTAGTCTTCTTTGCTTATTTTCATTCACTTATGTCGTATGGTATTATGTTTTGGGGTAACTCTTCCCATTCTAGAAGGATATTTTTGGCTCAGAAACGGGCGGTTCGGGCAATAAGTGGTGTGAGTTTACGAACCTCTTGTCGACCTCTGGTCACGAGTCTGGGTATTTTGACATTGGCCTCTCAATATGTATACCCCTTATTGTCGTTTCTTGTTACCAATATTAGTTTATTTCCAACAATAAGCGGCTTTCACTCGGTTAATACTCGGCAGAAATCAAACTGTGCAGTATACTGCTGCATCCATTTTCAATAAGCTGCCACTCGAATTCAAAAATCTTAGCAGTAATCTACGCGCTTTCAAATCGAAACTGAAGAGTTTCCTCATGGGTCACTCCTATTCCGTCGAGGAGTTCCTCGAAAAATTAAGCTGATTCTCATTGTACTGGTGATAGCGTTTGCTTAAAGTTATGGACTGATTTTTTTTCCAGGTTCATGAACATTTATTTTTATCTGTTATTACTTTTATGTTGTAAGTTCATGTACTGACACGTTCCATGACCTCGGAGATTTGCTCATCAATTTGGTCCTACGGAACTTGACATGTAAATAAAAATAAATAAAAATAAAAAACCAACACCAATTTGAAAATTTTTAAAAATATTAGCAGCACAAAGAATGGGAATTTGAAGATTAGTCGCTACAAATACTCGTATACAGGGTGTTTCCGTTGGTTGGTTTGGGTATAAAGGGACCAAACCAGAGGGTTATCAGTCCTTTTTTTCTTCATACAGGGTATTTCCGTTGTATGGTTTGGGTATAAAGGGACCAAACTACAGGGTTATCAGTTCTTTTATCTTCATACTGGGTGTTTCCATTGGTTGGTTTGGGTATAAAGGGACCAAACTACAGGGTTATCAGTCCTTTTTTTTCATATGGGGTGTTTCCGTTGGCTGGTTTGGGGATAAAGGGACCAAACTACAGAGTTATCAGTCCTTTTTTCTTCGTACAGGGAGCTTCTGTTGGTTGGTTTTGGTATAAAGGGATCAAACTACAAGGTTATCAGTCCTTTCTTCGTCATTCAAACAAGGCTGAAGTTAAAACAGTTCCCAAAGCGAGTTGGGGAAGGCAAAAGGGCGAAAAACTAATGGGGATCGACAAGGAAAGAAAAAAAAAACGAAAGAAAACTTACAGTAAAACGAAAAGGGTTAGAAGTCGGCCGAAGAGCGGTTAAAACAGGGCAGTCCAACAAGATGTGGGCGCCAGTCATGTGGGAGCCACAGAGATACTGAGGTGGGTTCTCGAAGTGGGGAAGGTCACTATGTGTTAGCCAAGTTGGCCGATGTGAAGCCGGCAAAGGACAACGCAGTCCCTGACAGTGGCTTGCATGGATGATCACTACACATTCATTGTCTTCCTTATAACACGAAGTTTATTTGGTGTGCAGAAATGTCATGTGGCTAGGGCCTCCCGTCAGGTAGACCGGTCGCCTGGTGCAAGTCCTTTTAGGTGGCGCCACTTCGGCAACTTGTACGTCGATAGGAATGAGATGATGATGATGGAGACAAAATAACACCCAGTCCCTGAGCGGAAAAAATCCACGACCCAACCAGGAATCGAACCCAGCCCCTTAGTATGGCAACCCGTCGCGGTTGCCACTCAGCTATCGAGGCGGACATTTGGTGTACTTAGGGTGCACCATTCAGTATCACAGATCGCGAAAACTTTGCAGGGGAAGACCGATCAGAGATCAGTATGCGGCAAGCCAATCTCCAGAGTTGGTTTGCTGGTAGCCTGTTCTGCCAGGCGGTCAGCAAGTTCATTGCCCGGGATCCCGACGTTTCCTAGGGTTCAGATGAAGGTCACTAGGCGTCCGCTGTTTCCGAGGCATAAACAGACTTCTGGGTAGTCATTAGCAAAGGACGGCGGGGGAAGCACTGGTCGAGAGCTTGTAGGTTGCTTAACCATAAAAGTGTGTTAAAACTGAACAGGACATAAAGGATGCTTCATTGAAAAATTTGAGGTAGGGAACCTGGCGTCAGAGAAGGCAGCTTAAGGAGATAATGCGAATACAGTAATCACATTACTGCGTACTTTTTTTATTTACTTTACTAACAGTTAACAGCAAATACCATCATTAACACAATGAACGTACCATTTTTACTGTATCTTACAAAATGTGCTAAAACTGGCACCCATCAATCTCAACGCAAGCCTGACGTCGGCAAACAAGATTCTGACGCACATTCACATAAATTCTAAATTCCTGGTGTGTTCCGAATCACATTTCAATTCTGGCAACTACTTCCATCTCTGTATCCGCTTATGTCTCCCACACAAGTGACTTTAGGTATCCCCATGGGAAATAATCAAGGGGATTCAGGTCAGATGACCTCGTACGCCATGAAATAGAAATTCCCCATCCAATCTTTTTTTTTTTTTTTTGGTCATCAGTCTACTGACTGGTTTGATGCGGCCCACCATGAATTCCTTTCCTGTGCTAACCTCTTCATCTCAGAGTAGCACTTGCAACCTACGTCCTCAATTATTTGCTTGACGTATTCCAATCTCTGTCTTCGTCTACAGTTTTTGCCCTCTACAGCTCCCTCTAATACCATGGAAGTCATTCCCTCATGTCTTAGCAGATGTCCTATCATCCTGTCCCTTCTCCTTATCAGTGTTTTCCACATATTCCTTTCCTCTCCGATTCTGCATAGAACCTCCTCATTCCTTACCTTATCAGTCCACCTAATATTCAACATTCGTCTATAGCACCACATGCTTCGATTCTCTTCTGTTCCGGTTTTCCCACAGTCCGTGTTTCACTACCATACAATGCTGTACTCCAGACGTACATCCTCAGAAATTTCTTCCTCAAATTAAGGCTGGTATTTGATATTAGTAGACTTCTCTTGGCCAGAAATGCCTTTTTTGCCATAGCGAGTCTGCTTTTGATGTCCTCCTTGCTCCGTCCGTCATTGGTTATTTTACTGCCCAGGTAGCATAATTCCATAACTTCATTGACTTCGTGACCATCAATCCTGATGTTAAGTTTCTCGCTGTTCTCATTTCTACTACTTCTAATTACCTTCGTCTTTCTCCGATTTACTCTCAAACCATACTGTGTACTCATTAGACTGTTCATTCCGTTCAGCAAATCATCTAATTCTTCTTCACTTTCACTCAGGATAGCAATGTCATCAGCGAATCGTATCATTGATATCCTTTCACCTTGTATTTTAATTCCACTCCTGAACCTTTCTTTTATTTCCATCATTGCTTCCTCGATGTACAGATTGAAGAGTAGGGGCGAGAGGCTACAGCCTTGTATTACACCCTTCTTAATACGAGCACTTCGTTCTTGATCGTCCACTCTTATTATTCCCTCTTGGTTGTTGTACACATTGTATATGACCCGTCTCTACCTATAGCTTACCCCTACTTTTTTCAGAATCTCGAACAGCTTGCACCATTTTATATTGTCGAACGCTTTTTCCAGGACGACAAATCCTATGAAAGTGTCTTGATTTTTCTTTAGCCTTGCTTCCATTATTAGCCGTAACGTCAGAATTGCCTCTCTCGTCCCTTTACTTTTCCTAAAGCCAAACTGATCGTCACCTAGCGCATTCTCAATTTTCTTTTCCATTCTTCTGTATATTATTCTTGTAAGCAGCTTCGATGCATGAGCTGTTAAGCTGATTGTGCAATAATTCTCGCACTTCTCAGCTCTTGCCGTCTTCGGAATTGTGTGGATGATGCTTTTCCGAAAGTCAGATGGTATATCGCCAGACTCATATATTCTACACACCAACGTGAATAGTCGTTTCGTTGCCACTTGCCCCAATGATTTTAGAAATTCTGATGGAATGTTATCTATCCCTTCTGCCTTATTTGACCGTAAGTCCTCCAAAGCTCTTTTAAATTCCGATTCTAATACTGGATCCCCTATCTCTTCTAAATCGACTCCTGTTTCTTCTTCTATCACATCAGACAAATCGTCACCCTCATAGAGGCTTTCAATATATTCTTTCCACCTATTTGCTCTCTCCTCTGCATTTAACTGCGGAATTCCCGTTGCACTCTTAATGTAACCACCGTTGCTTTTAGTGTCACCAAAGGTTGTTTTGACTTTCCTGTATGCTGAGTCTGTGCTTCCGACAATCATATGTTTTTCGATGTCTTCACATTTTTCCTGGAGCCATTTCGTGTTAGCTTCCCTGCACTTCCTATTTATTTCATTCCTCAGCGACTTGTATTTCTGTATTCCTGATTTTCCCGGAACATGTTTGTACTTCCTCCTTTCATCAATCAACTGAAGTATTTCTTCTGTTACCCATGGTTTCTTCGCAGCTACCTTCTTTGTACCTATGTTTTCCTTCCCAACTTCTGTGATGGCCCTTTTTAGAGATGTCCATTCCTCTTCAACTGTACTGCCTACTGCGCTATTCCTTGTTGCTGTATCTATAGCGTTAGAAAACTTCAAACGTATCTCGTCATTCCTTAGTACTTCCGTATCCCACTTCTTTGCGTATTGATGCTTCCTGACTAATGTCTTGAACTTCAGTCTACTCTTCATCACTACTATATTGTGATCTGAGTCTATATCTGCTCCTGGGTACGCCTTACAATCCTGTATCTGATTTCGGAATCTCTGTCTGACAATGATGTAATCTAATTGAAATCTTCCCGTATCTCCCGGCCTTTTCCAAGTATACCTCCTCCTCTTGTGATTCTTGAACAGGGTATTCGCTATTAGTAGCTGAAACTTGTTACAGAACTCAATTAGTCTTTCTCCTCTTTCATTCCTTGTCCCAAGCCCATATTCTCCTGTAACCTTTTCTTCTATTCCTTCCCTTACAACTGCATTCCAGTCGCCCATGACTATTAGATTTTCGTCCCCCTTTACATACTGCATTACCCTTTCAATATCCTCATACACTTTCTCTATCTATTCATCTTCAGCTTGCGACGTCGGCATGTATACCTGAACTATCGTTGTCGGTGTTGGTCTGCTGTCGATTCTGATTAGAACAACCCGGTCACTGAACTGTTCACAGTAACACACCCTCTGCCCTACCTTCCTATTCATAACGAATCCTACACCTGTTATACCATTTTCTGCTGCTGTTGATATTACCCGATACTCATCTGACCAGAAATCCTTGTCTTCCTTCCACTTCACTTCACTGACCCCTACTATATCTAGATTGAGCCTTTGCATTTCCCGTTTCAGATTTTCTAGTTTCCCTACCACGTTCAAGCTTCTGACATTCCACGCCCCGTCTCGTAGAACGTTATCCTTTCGTTGATTATTCAATCTTTTTCTCATCGTAACCTCCCCCTTGGCAGTCCCCTCCCGGAGATCCGAATGGGGGACTATTCCGGAATCTTTTGCCAATGGAGAGATCATCATGATACTTCTTCAATTACAGGCCACATGTCCTGTGGATACACGTTACGTGTCTTTAATGCAGTGGTTTCCATTGCCTTCTGCATCCTCATGTCGTTGATCATTGCTGATTCTTCCCACCCCTAGGACAAGAGAGTGCCCTGAACCTCTATCCGCTCCTCCGCCCTCTTTGACAAGGTCATTGGCAAAATGAGGCTGACTTCTTATGCCGGAAGTCTTCGGCCGCCAATGCTGATTATTTATCAAAATTTAGGCAGTGGGGAGGATCGAACCCGGGACCGAAGACGTTTTTGATTATGAATCAAAGACGCTACCCCCTTTTTTTTTGTTTTTTTTGTAAATCTCCTCATTTTCTTCGTTGAATCTGCTCGGGGCGGATGTAGTAAGACACCCGTTTCAGTTCGTCGTTGATCGATTAACTCAGTTTTTTATTACAGAGGGCAGCTAACCCTCTGACCGAACACGCTGAGCTACCGTGCCGGCGGTACCCCTCCAATCTAACGACTAGGAAATACAGCATTCATATGGTTCCCGATATCCACACTGAAAGGAGGCGATGCACCGTCATGTTGTATCCACATCTCACGAACAGCCAGGAGTCCGTTCTCCAACAACTCAGGTAGAGCTCTTCGCATGGACCTCAATTACAGGTGGCCATTCAGACGGCCAGGTAGAAGATGTCGCCCAATGAGACTGTCGCCTTTCAGGAAATAAAGAATGCACATGTAAATAAACAGCACAGTACGTGTAAACCTGTAACATGTTAGTTGTAAATAAGCTGGAACACAGTAATGCTAGACAACACGGTAGACAAGTTTACTTCCATACCTCCTTAAGCTGGCTTCTCCGAACCCAGTTCCCTACCTCAAATTGTTCAGTGGAACATTCTCTATCTCCTGTTACATTTTTGTGCGCTCTCATGAAAACACGCTGTATACAGTGTGTCTCATTTATCCTGACCACCCGAAATAACTGTTTGTCCAGATGCAAATTAAAAAATGTTTCAAGCAAATGTTCTTTAGCCGTCATTGGGACAACAATCAGCTTGATTTCCTTAGTTGTAGCTTTATATTTTCAAAGATATGAACAGTGGTATGACTTTCTTAAATGGCATCCTGTATTTTTTATTCGGCAGTTCATTTCCTCTCCTAAAGACCTATTCAGAAATGTATCACAGTGTATCGTTCACTAAACACAACGTTATTAATTACATAGTACAACATTGACGCTGACGCTCCCTGCGCTTAATGCAAGTACTTGGGGTAGTGGAACACATCCACTTGACGACGTTGACAGAGGACAAATGCAAACATAAGCAGAATGCACACCCATCATTCCGTCAACCATCGTCAGTTGAAGAGTTTTTTGAGCAGAATGCACATGAACGAAGAGAAGGTAGAAATGCTATCGGGAATGTAAGTTAGCGGAGCAGCAATTGCAATACCGCTTTCGTATATACGGGTACTATTGGTGCAGTAGTTTAGTCCTTTTAAATACTGTTGTGTAGAGTAGGCACACAGTAAAGGCTGTCCTTCCTACATACTGCAACCACATAACGTTTCTTTTATTGATGTTGTTGTTATTGTTATTGTTGTTGTTGTTGTTGAGGGTAGGCGAAATGTTACGCAGGCAGCGGATCTGTACAGAGAGCGATATCCTGGCAAGAGCCCACCTTCCCGACGGATGTTTTCTCGTCTTGTTGCGACGCTTCAGGAAATAAGAAGTTTCAGCCCACGACAATGCAATCGTCGTAGCAATCGCAAAGACGAAGCTACCGAAGTTACTTTTCTCGCTTCCATTGCTATGAACCCACATGTGAGCACACGACAGCTTGAACACGGGATTGGCATTCCTAAAACCAGTGCACATCGTATTCTTACACGTCACCGGTCCAACAAATGGTTCAAATGGCTCTGAGCACTATGGGACTTAACATCTGTGGTCATCAGTCCCCTAGAACTTAGAACTACTTAAACCTAACTAGCCTAAGGACATCACACACATCCATGCCCGAGGCGGGATTCGAACCTGCGACCGTAGTAGTCGCGCGAGGTTCCATCCTTACCGTGTACACTTACATCAAGAACTGCAGGGGAATGATTTCCAGAATTGTGTACAGTTCTGTCAGTGGGCATTGCAGCAAATCCTCGCCAACCCGAACTTCTTCTCCAATGTTCTATTTACCGATGAATTTTCCTTCTCAAACAAAGGACCGGTAAATCCAAGGAACATGCATTATTGGTCCAGCGACAACGCACGGTGGCTTAGACAGGTGGAACATCAGCATCAATGGAGGGTTAACGTTGGTGTGGCATGCTTGGTACTACAATCATTGGCCCTTATTTCAGCAATGGTAGTCTAAACGGCACAGCGTATGCCAACTTCTTCAGATGAATTCTTCCTCCTCTTCTGGATGAAGTGCCGCTAAGAACCAGAATGCTTATGTGGTGTCAACCCGATAGACGTCCAGCATATACAGTGTGTCCCAGCTATCTTGTTCACCCAAAATATCTGGAACAATAACAGCTATTGGAAAACGACTTTCACCGGTATCAATGTAGGGCTGGAGCCCATGAATGTAAATATTTAGAAACATTCTAAAACGAAAGCATATCTGTTTTTTAACACAAACTTATGTTTTTTAAATGGACCTCCTATATTTTTTCCTCGGCAATCCATAGCATGACAAAGCACATACACAATGGCGTTGATTGCATCGCAATATTTCCATTACATCCCGAGATACTAAGACGCGAAGTTGACGCCTGAAACACCCGACATGCGCTGCTAGCGCACGTCCTGAGGCTCAGGCGTGAACCCCATGCTGCCCGTAATCGCGATGTGATTGACATGCGTAATCACACTTCCATACTTATCAAGAGGGGCGAAACGAATAATACGGTCTGCTGCCATCCTGCATTAACGTCGTACATTCCAGCAGGTATTTATCCCATAGGCTAGGGGTGATGCGATTCTGTAACATATCTGTGTACCACAACGTTAGTCGCAAAGTTAACTTCACTTATCGTTAATCCGTTACTAAAAAGGCAATGCCGTTCAACGTTAAAACTTAACTTTACTGTAGATCTAGTGCAAGTGACAGTTAATCATTCACTCGTAATAGTAAAATTCATGTTGATGGTTTTAGTGAAACGAGCAAATGGACTAAAAGTCTTACAGTTGCTTAGGTAAAAATGTTTTGATTTGGGAAGTTCAGGTAGGACATAGAAGATGAACGTAAACATGTTTAACCAATTATTTTATTATCACATAATTATCAATGTTATGTTTATCTAATCCGTTAAATGACAAATTGATGCAAACAAATGTTTCTTAATATCACTGGGTAAAATGGCGCTTTGTAGAAACTTCCACTGTGATACCAGCACTACATACTAAACATAGCGTTCACATGTCATGCTCAAAGTGATTCCCATTGGCTTGCATACATAGGGTCAGTCTGCGGATGAAGGATGCCCTACTTCGTGCTACTGTTTCCTCTTTGATGGCTGTGCAAGCATCAATAATGCGTTGCTTCGTGTCCTCTGGTGTTGTTGGTTCGTGTTGGTAAACAGCATCCTTCACTGCTCCCCAAAGAAAATAATCCAGCGGTGTAAGGTCCGGAGATCGGGCAGGCCACCTAACTGGGCCACCTCGTCCAATCCACCTACCAGGGAACTTACGGTTCAGAAGTCGTCGTGCTCGTAAGGCGTTATGTGCAGGGAATCCGGCATGCTGATACCACATGACCATTCTCCGGTTCAGAGGTACGGTGTCCAAGAGAACAGGAAGATTGTGTCGTATAAATCTGGAGTATTGTCTGCCATTTTGGATGCCATTTATAAAGAAAGGTCCGATAATGGTATCTCCAATAATCCCACACCAAACATTAACTTTCCACGGACGTTGATGCTCTACCTGACGGAGCCATTATGGATTGTCTGCGGACCAATAATGCATATTCCTCATATTGACCATTCCTTTGTTGGAAAGAGCACATCTGCAAAAAAAAATTGGATTAGTCAGAAGTTTTTGCTGAGCCCACCGACAAAATGTTACCCTATTGCGAAAGTCATTTCCATGAAGATCCTGGTGTAAATGAACATGGTAAGGATGAAATTTATGACGTTTAAGAATACGCTGTGCACTTGATTTCGACACACCAACTTCACGTTAAATTTGACGTGTGCTGATTTGAGGATTCACAGCTATGGTAGCGAGCACAGCAACTTCAGCACGTTCATCTGTGCGTGTTCTAGGACGATGTCGAGGTCTTGGATTTAAGCTTCCCGTTTCACGTAGACGAGATGTGGGACGACCAAACATCCCGCGCGAAGGTGATGGCTTGTCAGGGAATCGTCTTCTGTACAGTCTTTCTGCCTGAACAGCATTTCGTCTACCTACAACAGGGTACAGTACAGGTATGTAGAGTAGGGTAGAAAACAGACATATTAACTTAATAATCATAATGTTCGCTAACAGTACTATCAACAAACAAGCAATCTCATAACGTATTTCCCGTCAACGTACATTCTCCATAGATCAGCAGCATTTCTACCATATCTTCGTGTGTGTACATTATACTGTACAGTATAAGTTCCACAACACAACGTTTATTCACAATGTGTACTACCCCCGTGCCGTCACTAGATTACTCTGATGCACGACTACACTGGCAAGCGGTGTACTGCACGCCAAAGCAACAACAAATGGGATGCTCGGAGGGTGGTGGAGTACAGGAGTTTGCATTGGTCGCAAATCATAAACAAGGCGAAGTGGTAGCAGACCGTATTATTCGTTTCGGACCTCTTGATAAGTATGGAGGTGTGATTACACATGTCAATCACATCGCGATTACGGGCAGCATGGGGTTCACGCCTGAGACTGAGGACGTGCGCTAGCAGCGCATGTCGGGTGTTTCAAGCGTCAACTTCGCGTCTCAATATCTCGGGATGTAATGGGAATATTGCGATGCAATCAACGCCATTGTGTATGTGCTTTGTCATGCTATGGATTGCTGAAGAAAAAAAAATAGAAGGTCCATTTAAAAAAACATAAGTTTGTGTTAAAAAACAGATATGCTTTCGTTTTAGAATGTTTCCAAATATGTACATTCATGGACCTCAGCCCTACATTGATACCTGTGAAAGTCGTTTTCCAATAGCTGTTATTGTTCCAGAGATATTTTGGGTGGACAATGTGGTGTCACCGCCAGACACCACACTTGCTAGGTGGTAGCTTAAATCGGCCGCGGTCCATTTAGTACATGTCGGACCCGCGTGTCGCCACTGTGTGATCGCAGACCGAGCGCCACCACAAGGCAGGTTTCGAGATACGGACTAGCACTCGACCCCAGTTGTACGACGACTTTGCTAGCGACTACACTGACGAAGCCTTCTCTCATTTGCCGAGAGACAGTTAGATTAGCCTTCAGCTAAGTCCATGGCTACGACCTAGCAAGGCGCCATTAACCTTACATAGTTTGACAGTTATCGTATGAAATGTCTCATCAAGAATGCTGTGTTCACAAGAATGGAATAAAGTTAAATATTCGAGGAGCTGCATACTTTTCTTATTAGCATTCACTACTTATCCTGTTCCAGAATTCACTCCCGTCTGCGTTAGATAGCGTGCATTTCGGCCTCCTCTATCTACAAGGTGTTGGCACATTTGCCAACACATCAGACAAGATAGCTGGGACACCCTGTATAGAATTGCGTACACGTCGCGTTCTGAACTGAAGGTATCCTGCCAGATGGATTGGTCGAGGAGGAATAGGTTTTTGGCCTGCTAGGTCTCCTGATTTAAATCCTCTGGACTTTGTTCATTGAGGATGCATTAAAGACGTTATCTATCGCGATATTCCAACAACTCCAGAGGACATGCAGGAACGTATCGTGCGTGCTTGTAATTCTCCTCAGCGGGCAACACTGGAAGCAGTAAATAATTCTTTCCTCCAACGAGTGCATCAGTGTATGGCTGTTTAGGGTCACCACTTTGAGCACCTTTGAATGTTCTACTCCTGGGCAATGGTACAGGAGAGTCAGTCAATTGTGTGTTATGTTTTTACTTTGTTTTCATTTGTTTTCTGCCAACTCCAGCAAGTGGATGAGTTTGTGATTCTGGGCTCAAAGTCAGTGTTGTGTTATGTAATTAATAACGTTGTATTTCAGTGAGTTGTACACTATGATACATTTCTGAATAGGTCTTTAGGAGAGAAAATGAATTACTGAATAAAAAATACAGGGTGCCATTTAAAAAAGTCATACCACTGTCCATATCTTTGTAAAAAAACAAAGTTACAACGAAGGCAGTCATGCTGACTGATGTCCCCCTGACGGCTAAAGAACATTTGCTTGAAACATTTTGTAATTTGCATCTGGACAAACAGCTATTTAGGATGGTCAAGATAAGTGAGACACCCTGTATATTACTGAACAGTTAATACACTTTTATGCATATCGCACATTAAGATCGAGAGGGTTGGCTCAACTTTGATGAAAATATATTAACTGATCAAAAGTATCCGGACACCCCAATGTAACGCGGAACTGACACTAGATGTCAGCGGAGGTAGACCCGTCTGTATAAAGAGGACGCGTTGGATATTGTTTTGTCAGTAAATAAGCAGATAAGGTAAGATAGGTCGGCCAGGGGAGGTCAGTCACTTCGAACGTGGACTAGTCATCCCATACCAACAGATACCTCAGGGACGTTTTAAACCTTATAAAAACTTCCCTAGTCGACCGTCGGAAATGTGGTTGTGAAGTGCGAATGCGAAGGAAAAAGCGACTAGGCAGATCAGATGTACTGACAGACAGGGGCTGTAGAGCACTGCACAGGGTGATTTGAAAAAAAAAATGCATGAAATCAGCGGAAGGAATCTGTCGTGAGTTCCAGACTGGTACCGGCAGTCTAGACAGCACAGTGACAGAGTGTAGGGAGTTCAAAATAATGACGTACGTTGGTTGAGCAGCTCCTCATAATCCACACATTTCTGTAGTCACTGCTAACTGATGCTTCGGATGATGTGAAGAACGAAGCCACTGGACAGTTGATGCCCGCAGACGGGTAATTTGCAGTGATGAATCATGCTGTATGTGACAATCGGATATTAGTGTCTGGGTTAGGTGAATGACTGGTCAACGTTACCTGCCTTCGCGTTCACTACCAACAATGAAGTACGGAGGAGGCAGTGCTAGGATATAGGCGTGTGTTTTGTGGTTCTGATGTCGTCTATATTAATCGACTTATGGAAACGCTCAGTGCCGAAACATCAAAACACACTTTACAGCAATGTGTACCGCTTTCAGTAGACGAACAGTTCAGAGGCGATGATAATACCAACATGACAATTCATTTGTGAGGCAGTTGTTTGTGCACAATAAAATCAATGAAATAGAATGAGCTGCCCAGAGTACCGTCCTGAACCTAATGGAACACCTTCGGGTTGAGACAGAAAAAGGTTCAAAAGGCTCTGAGCACTATGGGACATAACAACGGAGGTCATCAGTCCCCTAGAACTTGGTACTACTTAAACCTAACTAACCTACGGACATCACACACATTCATGTGCGAGGCGGGATTCGAACCTGCGACCATAGCGGTCGCGCGGTTCCAGACTGAAGCGCCTAGAACCGCTCGGGCACTCCGGCCGGCGGTTGAGACACAACATCGACTTCAGTCCTGATGACAGTGACCAGCATCAGTACCTCCTTTGGGTTCGGTCCCTGAGCAACATTCAGAAACTTCATTCACAATGTCCCAATCGGAGTTCTGGAAGTCACAAAGGCGATGGTAGGACACTACCCATATTAATGTCCACTAATAAGTATCCGTATACTTTTGATCAGATAGTGTATATTGCACTGTTCCAGCTTCCATTACGCTTCATCAGGAAACTGTGAAATTAAAATTGGAAAGAGGAGTAATGATAAGATTTTAGTATCACCAAAATTATCCTCTTCAGACCTAGACCACGTTTTCAGATTGCTAACCTGTAAATATAAAGTAGTTATATGTGTTAATGGAGCATATGACTTGTATGCTGGCGGCTTTGTAATGTATGATTCAAGCAGAAATAAACCTCCACAAGAAGTAATGAAAGAACCGACTACGGTAAGTTTGAAAACAGCCCTGAAAATCATTCTGGGAAAGGGGCTTGGTCAAGACTCAGAAGAGGGGAAATGGGAGATGGTGGAGAGGAAAAGGGGTAAGGGGAGAAAGAGGGAAAGCAGAGGAAAGGTTAGCAGGAAAGGGGGGATTGGAAATGGAAGGGGGACATTGAGGAGAAGTGGGAAAAATTGTAAAGAAGGAAGGGGGAAATGGGGGGGGGGGGGGGAGAGGTGAGGGGAAATGAGGGAACAATGTACGAGAATGGGAGATGGGGTAGTGGGAAAATGAGGAAAAGGGAGGAAAGCGTATGGAGAAGGCAGTGAAAGGGGTCAAGGAAAGGGGTGAAGAGAAAGATGGTGGGGGAAAGGGGTAAGAGAATTGGACAGTGAGGTAGGGAGAAATGTGGGAGAAGTGGAAGTAGAGGAAAGGGGGAAACATGCTGAAAAGTTGAATGGATGGATTTAAAGCTGGGAAAAGCTGGAGGGATAAGGCGAAAATGGCAGAAATGGGGCTGATAGTTGCTTATGTTACCGTCTAGTACTTGGCTTGGGAAACGTCACAAAAGCCACAGCAGCAGAAGGATCAGTGATAATGAACACCATGGTGATACTAATGTAAAACCTAAAACTCTGTATTTAAGACGTAAAGGTTGTTTAGTCTCTAAAGGAATCATGGTGGTCTAACAACTTGTAAAAATTTCGGAAGAAGATTTTCAGAAAGTGGCGAAGTATGGTAAAGGTCAAGCAAAATGAAGTGTTCACTGTCAGAGGGTAGAATTTGCAGGAAAAGTGTATGCTCTGAAAGCGATGCGCAAATTGAAGTTCAACTCAGTTCGACTTACTGGTGCCAGAGAGGGCAGAGAATTCTACCAAAACATTCTAGGGCCATAACGTCAGCAATGTACAACGTTGTGGATGTAGTAGGAATTAACAATGTATTTAATACGATACTGGATGAAGAGAATGTTTACCACGAGTAATATCTCAGAAAGTGTATTATTCTTGTTACTTCTCAAACGAACTCACTCCCAATGTTCATCCCTTATATTTACATTTTTCACAATTTGATTGTTTAGATAGTCAGAGCGAAAATACATATAAATAAAAAGTTGTGGTGAAACATGACGGCAAGATAAAAGATTCCCTTGTGTAGCTGGAATGCGATGGTGAAGTAGAAAAATCAGTGAGAAGTGATTCTTGAATAATATTGACCATGGAGAGGGAACGACAGGCGAGAATAAATAATTCTAAATGTAATTTTTTATTTATTTGACCTGTGCACATATTTCATTAACCCAGCATACAGTAAACGAAGTTTATGCTGTTCGAATCCACTGCAACGAATGTCCTGTGTTAAGATGTATTGAAATGACACAGGAAATAAATTTCGAACCCAGTGTGTTCTGAAAGTTAGCGGAGCGCCAAATATAATATCTTTAGGGCTGAGGTAGATGTGGAATCAGTGGTCTTCGTTTCACGAGGCAGCAACAACACCTCAAGTCTGCGGTAATTGTCAACATGTGCTTCTATGATGTAATACATCAACTAGTTTTTGTAAATACGTACGACGTAAATACCTGTTGATATCGGATGTTTAGACAAAGATTCAGTACGGAAATACTGAGTGTTGAAGGATACAAGTGCGATATGGATTCGGTTAAAAACTAAGCAGTGATGACCACAAGGCCGAAATTAAAAGTAATAGTAAAGAAAGACTAACGAGGTAGTAAACGAGTTAGGAGAGAATGGGACTCAACGGACGTTCTCTAGATATCCGAGGAATGGAGTAGGTAAAACAATGAACACACTTCTGCAGAAGATACGAGAAACTGCATGAAACGAGCCTGAGAGGATAAGGAAAAAACAGATCACACAGACATAAGGCCGGACTTAAGGGTGGAAATACACTGTAGCGCAAAAGAAACTGCTATAGGCATGTGTATTCAAATACAGAGATGTAAACAGGCAGAATACGGTGCTGCAGTCGGTAACGCCTATATACGACAACAAATGTCATGTTACAGTCAGTGCACTAGCGGTGGGACGCAACATCACCGAGGTAGCGATGAATTGGGGATTTTCTCGTACGACCATTCCACGAGTGTACCGTGAACACAAGGAATCCTGTAAAACATCAAATCTCTGACATCGCTGGGGCCGGAAAGAGATTCTGCAAGAACGGGACCAACGACGACTGAAGAGAATCGTTCAGCGTGACAAAAGTGCAATTCTTCCGCAAATTGCTGTAGATTTCAGTGCTGGGTCATCAACAAGTGTCAGCGTGCGAACCATTCAACGAAACGTCACCCATATGGGCTGTTCGGAGCCGAAGGCCCGCTCGTGTACCATAGATGACGCCTCGCCTGGGCCCGTCAACACCGACATTGGACTGTTTGTGACTGGAAACTTGTTGCCTGGTCGTACGAGTCTTGTTTCAAATTGTATGAGTTTGTGACTGTGGAGACAACCTCATGAATCCATGTACCACGCGTGTCAGCAGGGGACTGTTCATGCTGGTGGATGCTCTGCAATGGTGTGGGGCGTCTGCAGTTGGAGTGATATGGGACCCCCGACACGCCTAGTTACGACTCTGACTCTGTCTGATCACCGGCATCCATTAATGTCCATTGTGCATTCTGACAGACTTGGGCAACTCAAGCAGGATAATACGACATCCCTCACGTCCAGAATTGCTACACAGTGGCTCCAGGAACACTCTTCTGAGTTTAAACACTTCCTCTGGCCACCAAACTCCCAAGACATGAACATTATTGACCATATGTGGGATGTGGGATGCCTTGCAACGTGCTGTTAAGATGAGATCTCCGTGCTCCTGTACCCTCACGGAGTTATGGACAGCCCTGCAGGATTCATAATGTCAGTTCCCTCCAGCGATACTTCACACATTAGTCACGTCAATGCCACGCCATGTCTTCTGCATGGTCACGGGGCCACTACACGATATTAGGCAGGTGTACCAGACCCTTTGGTTCTTCAGTGTAAAAGGTCTTTGACAGTGACCACGGTATCAGCCCTGGACAGGTGGCCCGCCACCATGGGATAAGCAAGACGACCGTGTGAGCCATTCTGCACGACAGCTGCCGCTATCCGTACCACTTGCAAAAGGCCTTGTTACCTATGGAACTGCCGCCGCAGCGAGAGTTTTGTCGCCAGTTCGTCCCACAGGCCACCAGGGTTCTGGGATGCCTGTAATCCATCCTATTCGCAGAAGAGGCTACTTTTACGAGGGGCGGTATCGTGAACATTCAGAGCCCCCAACTGTGGACTACAAGAACTCCTATGGTATGGTGACAGCAAACCATCAGCATCAGTTCAGCTTGAGCATGTGGGTACAACGTCGTGGGACCAGTCATCTTTCCAGAACTCCTCTCAGGTGAGGCACATCTGGACTTCCTGAAGGTGTCTCTGAATCCCCCGGTGTTGTGAATGCTCTGACTGTAGTTCTCTTTTACATGAAATGAAACGCCAAAAAGAAAAACTGACCAAACATCAATTTTAATAACTCTGATCTTGCGCTTAAATTATTCAGCAACAGACACGAAAATCATAATTTGGTTATTGCCAAACGAAAAAAATACAGCCTCATAAACATTTCTCAAAAAACTATCTACGCCGGATAGTTGGGGAAACCATCGCTGAAGGAAACAGACATGACTTCTTCAAGGATGGTCAAACGGAGAATGGCCGCAATGATTATAAGAAAATTGTAACAAAAATGGGTATTAATGTAAAACACAATGAAACCTTTTGAATGTTGGGCTCCATAAGGTTCCCTTACTGTGCAGCGACCGTGGAATATAAAGTTAGAAAGAACGTAGCTACCAGTCGCTGAAACAATGTTTATTTATCTTGTTGCAAATCGATTTCGACTGATATCGGTCATCATCGCTGGATTTTTCTAACCAATGCATGCCATAAGTAGAAGTCCACGCAGAATTGCCCGAACATTGGAAGGTGCGTAAAACCCTACGAAGCGTTCTTCTTTGCTATCTATTCAAAATTACCCATGTGCACGAGTTGGTTCGTGTTGACCTGCCAGCAAGAGAGACCTTTGCTTTAGAATTTCATGCTCACATGAAAGTGGACAATGACTGGCCGTGGAAGATTTTGTGGACAAACGAAGCCCTCTTCCTTCTAACAGGATGTGTCAATACACAGAATTGTCGAATAAGGGCAATGGAAAATCTACAAGCAAATCAACCAGTACCACTTCATGCTGAAAAGGTCACTGTGTGATGCAGGTTTACGGCATCACTTATCATAGGACCGTATTTTTTCGAAGAGTGCTTCTGGTCCTGTTTTCTGTACCGTCACTGGTAGGCGCTATGAGTGTCTTTGACGCAACCACGTCATTCCAGCCCTCCAACAGCGTGGATGTGTGGATGGGATCATTTTTATGCAAGATGGCACACTTCCGCACATTGCAAATCCATTTCAGCAGCTCCCGGTCCTGTTACCTGTACCGTCACCGGTAAGCGCTATGAGTGTCTTTGGCGCAACCACGTCATTCCAGCTCTCCAACAGCGTGGATGTGTGGATGGGATCATTTTTATGCAAGATGGCACACTTCCGCACATTGCAAATCCATTTCAGCAGCTTCCGGTCCTGTTACCTGCACCGTCACCGGTAAGCACTATGAGCGTCTTTGGCGCAACCACGTCACTCCAGCTCTCCAACAGCGTGGATGTGTGGATGGGATCATTTTTATGCAAGATGGCACACTTCCGCACATTGCAAATCCATTTCAGCAGCTGCTAAAGCGCCATTCCAGAAATGCTAGAATTATCAGCCGCCATTTCCCTACAGCCTGGCCGTCCGGATCACCTGATCTTAATCCGAGTGATTTCTGGGTGTGGGGCTATCTGAAAGATGTTGTGTTCAATGTTCCGATTGCAACCTTAGCTGCAATGAAGGCAGTCACTCGGAAATTAATAATACGATTTGATTTTGACTGATGCTTTTTATGTGGTTTTTGGCCTGAGGACAATTAAAAACCAGTTTCTCCCATCCGATGTGACATGACCTTCCCCTGCTGGATGGGCTTCCATAAGTAACAGTATCACAACCTGTACACATGCACACTGAGTACTACAGTTTGTTTAGCATCAAACGTACACCTTAGACATTGCTGTATGATTCATTTGTCATTTGTAGTCGACCACTATTTAATTATGATGCTTACATCTGTTGCTACATTTTGTATTTATTTTTCTTTTGCTATACGTTTTCCCCCTTCTCCGATAGTATTCCGTTGTAGTTTGACGTTATTCTGACCAGTGGTTTGAAAGTTTAACCTTAATGATAGACACCTTATATGCAAACTACTTGTCAGTGCCTGGCATAGTTAATATCATAGGACTGGTCCTGCGAAGATGCAAAAGAAGACCTGAAGAAGAAGAAGAATGGAATTCTCCTTCCTGATATGCACGAGCAATTATTGTAGGTCCATCCAAGACGACAATGTTCGTCTTCGCGAGTATTTTGAACCCAAGTTATTTGTTATTCTTTGATTCTTTGTGTTACGCCATGCGAACTCGCGTTAGTTAAAAAGATAAAAACTTGAAAGTTATTAAAAAAAGGTCACATTTAACAGTAAGTAACTCCAAAGTGGAAATGAAAAATAAACTTAAATAAAATTGTTGTTAACATTTCAGCAATAAGAATTCCAGCCGAAAGCCCCTATTTACGTAGTAGTAGCTGTGTCTGAGTGTGAAAGTTTATTTTATCTTCCAGTTAAAAATATATTTCTACGGGAAGTAACAAGACTCGAGGAAAAATTACAAAATGTATTAAAGCAATTTAATTTTAATTATTTTAACAAAGGTGTCAATATTTCTGCAATCAGAATAGTATATGAGAATAAACTGATGATTCATTAACATTTTGCTGTATTAATTACACTATATTCCGACGCATTTTCGTAGCGTTAACGTACTACTTTCCATTAATTATAGTGGTTTTCTATTGAGAATAGGTTTGCTCTAGTAACTAAAGGGATTTTTAGAGTATTTGCAAATAACAGAATTGCCATTAAAGCAGTAGTTTTGATAATACGTTGCGTAGCTGAAGCAGTTACATATGCGTTGTGTGTTGGTTTAAAAGTTCTCATACAAGTACCTTGTGTTTGCACGTAAGCCGTGGGTGATAGGGGGTATTATAGGGACCGATGACCTCAGCAGTTTGGTCCCATAAGACCTTACCACAGATTCCGAAACTTTGGTTACGTTGTGTTATGGACTCTTCAGGTAATTGTCAATCGCTGAAGTCTAAACAAGTTTAAGAATAATAGTTAAAGTCATCATAGCTGAACTAATGTCAAAATGGTTGACTTTTTGCTACGAACTGGAGACTGTGAAAGTGGTTGGATGGGATTACGCTTCGCGTATAAAAATTATTTTAATTTTGCTGGGTCATGTCAAATGACAGCGTGGCAAGTGTCATTCTTGTAATCTGCTGAATAATAACACTACTTACGAAGAGGTACAGCGTAAGCTATTCTAGCTAACGATATAACATTCGACACAGGTTATACGATATGATATACGTATTCAGTTGACACTGACATAGTTCAATACCAAAATGTAGAGACGTATTATGTATGACTATAGATGATGGCTTATGAATAAAACTGACACGCGTCTGGTGAAAAATACTCTTCAGTTGCGGTGAGCTTGAGAAGGAAAAACCAAAAATAATTGAAAATTCACTGATTGTTCAGTGATGTTAGTTGATTATTGTGAGGTAAGGACCACAAAATTTAGATATTTTAATACAAACTAATGACACACTGAATGAATTCTACTGATTATACTGTCGTGCATGTTTCTTTAACATTGCGAAGTACAGTTAATCAACAAATCACAATATTCTAGCAAAGCGAGTGACAGGTGTTCCCTGTGTGCAGTTAAGTGGGTACTAGCATTTTTACCACCAACCATTTTTTTTTCCTTTGCTGCTCCGACGTAGTACTGCAGCATTCGCCGTACTGGATCCGATAACAAAATCAGCTACTGCTTTTTTCAAAGAGGGAGTTGTCATAGAAATCGTGCATATTTAAATCCCATTTTTTTTCGATCATCTCTCTCCTCGCCTTCAGAAAGATTAATGTTTTGTCTTCTTGGAAGAGATGTCAATATTTCTTCCCTATGCCTCTTAATTCCACCTCGGTGCTTAGTCCTGTGAACATGTTTCTTGGAAGATGACCAAATGCTGCTTTTTTGCATCCGACTTCTCCGTTTTCACATTCCAATGCTGGCGGCTGAAGTTGATCGTTGAATGTTCCATGTGCGGTTTTCGGAAATCAAATTGTCTTCCGGAATTAGCATTCGATTTACATGGAAAATTCCAGACGCTCTGAAACTTTAAACAGAGTTTGGTACTGTAGCTGACTTTCCTCAGGTTTCATGCAAGAAAGACGAAAATTGCGTTTTTGTTGTCGCTTGTTGTGTGTTGTTGAATGCCCATTGAGCGCATGCTTGCTTCTAAAAGGTGTTCAATGGCTTGAAAACTTCCAAAGAAGGTGGGAGTGCATGTATTTTATGGCTCGGGAGGCATGAGGTCAAAACGTCATGTTCCATATAACATCTGAGAATATTGTCCAATTTTGTGTGGGTCCTGTCAAGGTTCATCAAAAACACTGCAGACATTGCTGGTTTTAATTTCTAAAAAGTCTTACTTATTGTCTGTAAACCACTTGATTGCTGCACTCTTTACTTCTGAACTGACAGAAATTGGAGGACTTCAAGCCGTTAATGCTTTATGTCTAACCACTCTAATAATAATAATATCAACAATAGCAATAATAATCATAACAATAATAATACAGCGTACAGCACTATAGTAGCCCTTGTGCAGTTACTCCTGTGTCGTGCTGCGAATTAATTCATTTATCCTGTTTCGAAGCGAGTAATGAAGTAATTGATGGACTACTGTAGGTACTACCTACAAATTGGAGGAGACTTTTTTTGAGATATTTAGTATTTGTTACGTATATGTCTCACTTTTATCATCAGCGATGTGCGGGACAAAGGATAACATACGCGTGTAGCGGGTGAACTACGCGGGGAACCTATATCTACATTACATTAATGCCACTAGCTGAGAGAGAGCAAATATTGATATCTTATATAATCAGTATGTCTTACAAAATTGAGATAATAGTAACGATTTTTTTGAAAATAATCGTTTAATTTTTACTCCTCAAAAAATTTCATTTTAGCCCAAGTGATCATTACCCCAAGGTTGGGAACCACTGGACTAGAGAGTTACCGTACCATGACTAGGCTGCCGTTAACGCCACAACACAAACGGTTGCTTTTAGAATGTTGTATTGAGCTCTAAATCGCTGTTCTATACCCAGCCACACCACACACAATCAGCAGCCGCTAGACAGAGTACTTTTTAAAGCCCTGAAATCTTATTATTACAATGCTTGCAATTCATACATTAAAATGAATCCAAATAGAAAAAGACTAGTGTTCGGAGGACGGCTTACAAAGGCATGGGTACAAGCAGCTACGACAGAGAATGCAATATCGGGGTTCAGAAGCACAGGAATCATCCATTTTAATCCTGATGTCATCCCCGAATACACGTTTTTAACATCAGCTTGAGATCATTATCAGGAAAACAACGAACGACATGAAAACAGATCTACTTCACTTCGCCCATGTTGTTCGCACTGGCAAGAAATAGCTAATCCCTCGGAATAAGCGACCGCAGACGTAGATAGCGATCAGGGATTTGAACACATACAAGCTTCACCACAGCTGGGCTGTTTGCAGCGCGCGGAAAATCCACAGGAAAACATGCAGGCTTCATCAGAAGCAACAGATATGACCGCGACGGTGCCAACAGAAGAATCTCAAATAACCCCTGGCAAACTATTGGACCATATTTCGCCGATACCTATCCTAGATAAAGTTGCATCTGCAAGGAAGAAGTCCAGAGCTTTAGCTGAGGTTTTGACTTCTCCAGAAAACATCGACAACCTGCGAAGGAGAAAACGACAAAATGAGTCAGTGAAGAGTAGAGCAAATGCTAAAAAGAGGACCAAAGAGAAACCGTATCCAAAGGAAAAACCGGAACCAAAGGAAAAACCGTAACCAAAGGAAAAACCGTAACCAAAGAAAAAATCTTAACCAAAGAGACTACCAAAGGAGCTATCAAAAAGAAGCAGCCCACGAAACGAAAAGCGTCTACCACTGACACCGAAACCGACTCGCCGCTGGATATCCAATTGCAAGACGATGATGACAACGCGGACGATGAAGAATGTTGCTGTGTAGGGTGCGGTGAATTGTACAGTTGCACTAAAAAGGATGTGGATTGGATCAAATGTATTAGCTGCCAACGTTGGCTGCATGAAGACAGTTCAAAATATGAATCTATGTGTGACGTATGTGGCAAAAAGCAGGGGAAATAAGTTCACCATTTCACCCAAAGGGCATTCGCCATTAATAAAAATAAGTATTTCTTTTTAACTGTTGTAGTGCCTTAAAGAGGATGTGGTACTGTTAATGTGTTACTTATGTATTTTGTGAAAGGAGAGTGTTTTTATTTTGTTCAAATAAACAATTTCTTGTCTTTTACGAGGCCCAAATTTTTTGTTCATCATATCACCCTGATTTACCCTAAATGAAAAGAGCTGCACCGAAGGCGAGCCAAATATCTCATCCAAGGATGTACTGATATATCATGCCATCAAGTTTTTCCACAAAAACGATGCTCTACAGCGAAATGTCTTATTTGTAATATCCTTGGAACAGCGAGTCCAATCATCAAAGCTCTGACATATACGCAAATAAAACTTATACAAACGCAACGTGTCTTGTACACCGTAGAGGCCTTTATTAGCATCAAGACTGTATAACCGTATTACCATGAATAAATACAAACTGATTTGTTTACTTGCATACATTAGTAGTCTCGTTGAAATCAATACGTGAATCAATGTTGAGATCCTGGAGCCGTAGGTCATAGTATGTGTGCATTCAAGTTTGTTTAATATATAAATCTGATTGCTACAGTTTCAAGTTGACTGCTGAAATAATTATTTTAAAAAAAGTTATTGATAACATACAAAAACTGAAGGATTTTGAATTGGGGACCAGAAGGATGCTTTGATGTGCTGAAGGAATTCTCACTTGGTTTCAGATAAGTCATAAACTTAAATACAAGATGGTTCTAGGAGAAAGATAGCTGTTGTCGAAAATGATTTGAACATGTTCAACCTTGACTGAGATTTTCACTCTGCAGCGGAGTGTGTGCTGATATGAAACTTCCTGGCAGATTAAAACTGTGTGCCCGACCGAGACTCGAACTCGGGACCTTTGCCTTTCGCGGGCAAGTGCTCTACCAACTGAGCTACCGAAACATCCTCCAGGCTGTGGCTAAGCCATGTCTCCGCAATATCCTTTCTTTCAGGAGTGCTAGTTCTGCAAGGTTCGCAGGAGAGCTCCTGTAAAGTTTGGAAGGTAGGAGACGAGGTACTGGCAGAAGTAAAGCTGTGAGTACCGGGCGTGAATCGTGCTTCGGTAGCTCAGTTGGTAGAGCACTTGCCCGCGAAAGGCAAAGGTCCCGTGTTCGAGTCTCGGACGGGCACACAGTTTTAATCTGCCAGGAAGTTTCATATCAGCGCACACTTCGCTGCAGAGTGAAAATCTCGTTCTGGAAACATCCCCCAGACTGTGGCTAAGCCATGTCTCCGCCAATATCCTTTCTTTCAGGAGTGCTAGTTCTGCAAGGTTCGCAGGAGAGCTTCTGTAAAGTTTGGAAGGTAGGAGACGAGGTACTGGCAGAAGTAAAGCTGTGAGTACCGGGCGTGAGTCGTGCTTCGGTAGCAGCTCAGTTGGTAGAGCACTTGCCCGCGAAAGGCAAAGGTCCCGAGTTCGAGTCTCGGTCGGGCACACAGTTTTAATCTGCCAGGAAGTTTCATGTTCAACCTTATCAGTTATCTATCCCAACGTTGTGATTCCTTTGCTGTGCGATAGTGAACCCTATATTAGAAGACTTTCCCTTTCTTTTAGCAAAGAGGCAACGCGTTATATTAAAAAGCTAATTCCATTGGCAGTATAGAGTGAAGTTGTCTGACGATATCTGCATGCGTCACGTATTTATACATGTGTGTCGCAAATAAGTGTAGCGTTGTCAGCGAATGAGCTTTGATATCGTGTGTGTGTGCGTGTGTGTGTGTGTGTGTGTGTGTGTGTGTTTGTATGTGTGCGTCGGTTTTTCAGAGAAAAGAATAAGAAAAGATTTTAACAACGGCAGAGAGCATGATGACGAGAACTGCACCCTGGCTGAAAAGCACTTCGCACCCAGACGTCCACTTTGCATGCCAAGACGACCGGAATCATTGCTCGCCTACGCTGCCCACAGTCAGGAAATAACAGGCCTAGCTTCATGGCGACGCCCCCCATTGTTTCCTCTCCTCCTCCTCCTTTGGTTTCTCGGAAAAAGCGCCACTTCTCACCTTCCGTCGGACATCCCCACTGCCTCACTCCTCCCCCCCCCCCCTTCCAAGCGCCCCTTCCAGGTAGCCTCTTCCCCGTTACTCATTAGCATAAACGCACCTGAGTTCGCACCGTGGCCATACTTTCTAACTGCCGAGCGGCGCGGTGGGAAGCAAGGTGTCGCTGTGGAAGACCGTGTCATCCAATTATATTTCGTGATTAACATTGACACGTGCAGCGAGACTTATTAATTTTTAGTGAGCTTATTAACGCTCTCGTGGCGTAATATCTTTCGGACTCAGTGCCAGTTTAATTGTTGTTGTGGGACGGAAAACGAGCATTAGGGTTCCAGAAACCTATTTAGTATCCGTAATAATACATCAGCGTAATTCCCAAAGGAGGAAGAAGGATGCGCACCGCTTGGGAGTGACAGGAACATCTGCTTTCCTTCCGGAAGGAGGACGTCAAAAGTCTGTTATGAACGCTTGTTAGATATACTTTTCTAGCGATCAGGAGCGCACGCGTGTCACAAAGCAACCAAACACGTGCTGACGAGTAGATTAGAGGAGACACATTAAAACTGCGGAAGGCACGGAACGGAATGTGAGATAATTTTGATTGCTAGGATGAAACATTATACAAGATGGGTGCAGAGATAGACATAGAAGACAGTCGAGAGTCTGTTGGTGTACGTTTTTGACTTAGTTTGTGGATAATTTTTTTCAGTCCGTATGACTGAAACGTAGATTATGTAGCATTTATTATTGGTTTTTCCGTCTTAAGCCTTACTGCAGTTAAAGAGTATTTTTCAACAGACTCGTTTGCCTTTTACTTATGAAGTATGTTCTTTGATCAATCTGAAATATGGATACATAATATGTCTCTCCATTTTCGTATTTACGGATTAAAAACAGTATTTTTCATAAAAACGGCCTGCAATTGACTCACGCTATGTTTGGTACTGGGAGATGAAGAAGCTTGCACAGGATAGAGTAGCATGGAGAGCTGCATCAAACCAGTCTCAGGACTGAAGACCACAACAACAACACCACATGCTTGCCTCTTGTTTACATATTCTGCAAACCACTGCTTTTTCCTTAACTGTTAGCGCAGATTGAGTTTGAAAGAAACTTGGTTGCTCATTCACATTTGGCAATGCCTCTTCTTTTTAAATTAATATTTCGCCTTTTTAAATTACTGGAGCACTTAGTATAATATTAAATATAGAAATATGACCACACCCTTACCTACTTTGCCTACTATCAATCGCAGCCACCAGCTGCCCCCCCCCCTCCCTCCTCCTCCTCCTGCACTCATACGTCAAACGTCTGCTGAAGATCTAACACATTCACAACCAACAGCTCACCCCACCCGCCCGTCAACACACACACACACACACACACACGCACACACACGTTTGTACAAGTACAAACTCACCAGTACGGGAGAAAATTGCATTCGCAGGGTTACCAGCAGAGACACCCTACAGACAAAACAAATGAATGAACACAAACACTGCGCTGAGTGCGGAACACGTGAAACTGCACTTCTACTTCTCTTGTGATGTTTTGCAAAAGCGAGGTGAATTGGAAAAGACAGCAATGAAGCGTAAGAAAAAGTTGGTTAAAAAAATAGGCGAAATATTGCTAAAACTGAATGTGCAACCAAGTTTCTTTCGATATGAACCTCACCTACGAACGAAAGCGAAAACAATGGTTGTAGAATATATGTAAACAAGAGGCGAAAAAAACTTTAGTAAGTTGTACACCAATTTTAGCAGGAAATATTGTTTTAATCTATAACTAATTAATCCATAATTAACAACAAGCATACTATGAATCCATGCTTCCAGAATGACCACAGAAGATGATTTATAAATCTTCACGGTAAATGATAACGCCAAACAGTTGCCGGATAAAGATTTATTAAAATCCTTGACCACGGTTTCGGTTTATCCAAATATACCTTCATCAGAAGTAAAATACAGTAGAATAACATCCTGCAGTGGAGATACATAAAACAAACGCGCCAAAGGCATCGTCAGTAGTTAAAACATCATCTACATTTATACAACATGGCACGTTTGTTTTATGTATCTCCACTGCAGGATGTGATTTTAGTATAATTTACTTCTCATGAAGGTATATTTAGATAAACCGAAGCCGTGGTCAAGGATTTTAATAAATCTTTATCCTGCAACTGTTTGGCTGTTATCGTTTACCGTGAAGAATTTCAACAGTTGCTGTTTCAGCCATGTTTAAAATCTTGATTTATAAATAAAAGTGTTAGTAAAAAATACTCTTTAACTGCAGTACGCTTAAAATGGACAAATAACAGCTACTGTGGAAGATGCCCCTACTAACAAACATAATAAATTGAATCCATCTGAAATGTGGTGCCACACATAAGTAAAAAAAGGAACAGATATAATAGAAAACAAAGAGTTATACTAATGACTGTGGTAGGAAAGAAGGCAATGGGAAAAAGTTGCCAGCTGAAAGCGTTTATTAGTAGAATATCCGCAAAGATATCGACGAAGAGCCATTTTGGTACAGGGAGGAGCACAGAAAAAGAAAAAAGCAAAGACGGCTAAAGATTACGATGTACGGAACTGTATGGCGACTATTTAAGTTATAGTAGATACGAGACATAGTATAAGTTGGAAATTAAGAAACAACGTTGCAATATATAAAAATGTATAAGCAAAAGAAGACTGATATTTATTGGACACAGTTAAGTCCTCAAGTATCCGTGTGAAAAGAAATTGACGGTAAACTATAGCTAAGAAGATTTAGAAATACACTACATAAAAGGAGCAGAATCAGCTAAAAGATGGCCGCGCGGGATTAGCCAAGCGGTCTGAGGGGCTGCAGTCACGGACTTTGCGGCTGGTCCCGGCGGAGGTTCGAGTCCTCCCTCAGGCATGGGTATGTGTGTTTGTCATGATAATTTAGGTTAAGTAGTGTGTAAGCTTAGGGCCTGATGACCCTAGCAGTTAAGTCCCGTAAGATTTTACACACATTAATCATTAAAAGCTAAAAGATGTTTTTAGAACGAAAGTATTAAACTGAGAAGAATTCCATGACCAGTAGTAAGAGAAGTTCTAAATGAACTGTTGAAGGAAAATGAGACATGGTGAAAAGTTGGAGGAATATTGGAGGGAAAGGAGAGAGGAGGTTAGGAGTAACTGAAATTGTATGGTCGCTATTGGCCAAAACGGAAGGGAAAAAAATCACCTTCCTTTCCTTCAAATTCTCCTTCTTCTTGCGTTTCAAGAAGTGGGTGTTGATCTGTTCTGAAACCAAAGGAACTCAAGAAACCTGTTGTCTCCATCTCTATATTGGTCATCCTATATCCCATCTTCCAGTTTAGTGCAAGAAGTAACCTCCGAAAGCTCATATCAACTGCTTCAGTTCCTCGTTCCTCTCCTTTTATTACTCCTAGAATGCTGATTTCGCAATCATAAGCAATTGCAGGGTTAGCCACCAAGACGTATAATCTCAGTGTTATCTCTTTCCTCATATTTCTGCCAAGGCACATCCGTACACAACAATTAATAACGTTGTATTTCTGTGTATTTTAGGCCACATATTAACATAGTTTTGTATACTGATAGATCTGTCCCGAGATATTTAAACGAATTTACCTGTTCTGTTATCTTTTTGTTTAAGACTATTTTTGCACATATTACGTGTTTCCCTTCTATTCACTTGTGTTTTATTTACAGATACACTATAACCTCCAGATAATTTTGTAAAACGTTATTCAACTGAAACTGAAAAGCGTTTTCATTGTATGCTAGGAAACCTGGTCGTTTGCAAATAAAACAGTGTTCATAAGTTAGTTTCATCGCAGGTCCACCTTCTTGGGGTTTTTGGAACAGCATTCTCCTAAAACTTGGTTAATACATATATCAAGAGAAATTGGTGAGAGACCATACCCTTGTTTTATTCCCGGGTTTATTGTGAACAACTCATCATTATTCTAATTTTAGTATGATTATACATTGGTTTGATGGCATTCAACAAATTTAGTAGGACATGTAGTCAGTGAGCATTTAGTGCGGTTTCATTCTCCCTGCCGTACTGCAGGCCTTCTCACATTTTGGGAAGAGTAGAAACAGCGGCTTTTTGAACTCTCTTTTGTCTTCTGTCACTTTTTTAGAAGAAATGTTGCATAGGAACAGCAAGGAAGAAAGGACATCTCGTTGACATCGAGGTCATTAGCAACGGAGGACAAGCTCGGATTTGGAAACAATGGAGAAGGAAATCGGCCGCGCCCTTTCAAAGGAACGATCCCGGCATTTGCCTTAAGCGATTTGCTTATTAAAATGAATGGCCTGTACAAAAAGAAAGACAGGCTAAATGTGTAAGCTTACGAGTTATATCTTGTTTTAACTATAACTTTCAAAGAAAATTTTAATTTTCAAATTGATACTATCTGGAATGGTATCAACGACTGGTTGTATAATCGTAAATATGAAACTGAAATTATGACAAGAGCCACTCGGCTTCATCTAATCTAGTACGTTTACTTCACAAATGTTTTCTATTAATATTTTATTAGACACGAAAAGAAATTGTCAAAACTTAAGAACAGGACACCGATAAAGTAACAGAACACAGTATCAATTTTTTTATAGAGTAGTAAATAAAACTCAAATTAACTTTTCGGAGGAAGCTTAAAATACAATGTGGCCCCTAAGCTTAGTGACTCTACAGTAATAGATGACTTCTGAAAAAGATATATTTACAAATATCGAAACTATGGTCAAGGGTTAGTAAATCTTTATTTGAAACTGGCTGGCTGATTTTTCAGCCTCTTCTTAATTGAGGTTTTTCACTGTTCTTATATTCATAAAAAAAATTTTAGCACAGTAATACCGCCTGGGTCAATCTGTCCCACCCCTGGGGCAAGTTGGCCCAGCAGTGGGGGCAAGCTGGTCCAGGTGATTTTATCATTTAATTTAGCTACCTTATTGGTTATGTAATTGAAAATATATCGACTTCACAGTTTTTGTGCTGAACGTGTGGGTGCTATTTTGTCATTCTGCGCAACGGATTAATCTGAGATGTACCCTTTACCCTGTGGCTCATGCAAGATGCAGTTTCCACTCCCACACTACTACAGAAGTCAGACAGACGCTCCTAACGTTCTAAAGAGAAATGCCTGAAAAACTTTCAGCAATAAATATCTTCTGGAGTCGTCCGCTGTAAGGAAATGTCACAAAAATTCCCAAAATTTCTTATGTAACTAGTGGGATACTTGTGTACTGGAGTAGTGCTAGTTAGTGTAAGAAAAATATGAAACTAACGAAAATTATTATTTTTTTTTTTGCAAAAATTCTGAGAAATCACAATGGCACTTTTAGTTATGAATTGGGCCAGTTATTTCCGGATTCTTTTCAGAATGTGAAGTTACCTCTTAAGGATAGGATTCGCTAATGAACTTTCTGTACAAAGTTTAAGATTGTTATTGACTTGGCGGAATGGCTGAGAGCCGCGTCTACTCAACTTGAATAATTATCCGTTAGAATGTTGCTAGGTACGGTCGAGGCTGTCGCGTGTGAAATGCAGTTAAGTGTACTGTTGTGGAGGAAATATGGGGCTCGCAAGAGCTGTGGCGCACAATACCGTAAGCTGCGATGACTGTTGTCAGCGCCGCTCGCTGCTGACAAATAAGATAACTCTCGTTCTATCTGGATTGACCTTCGCCAATCAAACTCTCCCTACGCCTTGATGATGTCAAGGACACCTATTCGCCCCTAGTCTAACTATTGGCGTGGTACACCGGCCAGATAACCAGTCCACCGCGATGCCACCCAAAAATTCGCTCGCAGGCGTTTAATTATATCTCTGTCCGTTCACACCGCACAATAAGTGTGGCGGCCAACACAGTGAACAACGCAAGGACTCAGTATAGAGTCGCACTCTATGGATGAGGATCTCAACTGGGCAGAAAATACTATCGCCATGTGTCGGTAGATATCCGCTTGCCTCTACATTCTCCAAAAGTTTCGGAAAATATTTCCACAGGTTGTGAAACGTAAACTCGTCCAATCAGTCGTTGTACTGAACCTCCACTACTGTGATATAGTTCAATGCTTCACGAGTAGAGAGACCTGACCACATTGGCCATAGGGAGACGATGGCCAGCTGGTATTATTTCGTTATACTACCCACCAAGGAGATTGGCGACAACAATATCGTCGTTTTTCTACAAATGGGTCACTGCAGTTAGATTGGCGACCGAGGAGCAACACATATTTTATGTTTTCTTGGCAGTCAAAGTAAATTTTGAAACTTCCTGGCAGATTAAAACTGTGTGCCCGACCGAGACTCGAACTCGGGACCTTTGCCTTTCGCGGGCAAGTGCTCTACCAACTGAGCTACCGAAGCACGACTCACGGCCGGTACTCACAGCTTTACTTCTGCCAGTACCTCGTCTCCTACCTTCCAAACTTTACAGAAGCTCTCCTGGAAACCTCCCCCAGGCTGTGGCTAAGCCATGTCTCCGCAGTATCCTTTCTTTCAGGAGTGCTAGTCCTGCAGGTTCGCAGGAGAGCTTCTGTAAAGCTCTCCTGCTTCTGTAAAGTTTTAAAACGGCTCAGACTACACTCGGATGTTGATGGACTCGATCCAGCGGAGTGCCTCGTGGGATGTTTGATTGAGCTTCTCGATGCCACCGGGGAAGCGTCTGATTGGACATTCATTCACAACGTGGCTCATTGTTTGGGTGTCGCCACAGCCACACACACTGTCACTTGAAAAGCCCCACTTGTGCATGTTGTATTTGCACCCACCCTCTTCAGTCCTATATCTGTTTAACTGCACCCAAACCTCCCTTGGTCGGTGAAAGCCTGGAACTGGAACTGTTGGATTGTCTACAAGTTCGTGGTTTCGGGCTCTTGTAGCTTGCCACTCACGTTTCCACTCTGCGTCCTGGTCGAATCCTGTGGATAGCATTTGGACTCTCATTTCATATGCTGGTCTTCTAGATTTGAGGCGTTTCCTGGGCAGTGAAAGCAAATCGTCATGAAGAGGGATCGAGTTGTTTTCAGAAACTTGCTGACAGAGGTTGTAAAGAGCAGCCTTTCGACGGAGGTCTGGTGGATCATTTTCCCGTGACCATCGATGATTATTGCGTGTGTCGTTTATTCCCTGTTGTGAAAACTGGACTGAATAGTATGGATGGATGCAAATGACTATTCTCAACTACCCAGTGACAGAATTTAGGTCGTTGCGAATCGTCACAAACGTGGAGACTTCGGACACGCTGTATGTGAAATGGATATAGGTTTTCCGCATGTAGTGTTTCACACACACGTGTCTGTGGGACATTCATACGCAGGGACATTCTTCGTATGCTCGTACTGGGACTTCGCTCAACATTTGCGATAATTTCTTCCTGTTCTTGCAAAGTTTGTTGACGTGCACGCTCGGACGAAAAATGTCCACTAGGAAGAGTGGTTGTTGAACGTAAAGCGATAAACGCTTTGATAAACGACCTGCGATTAGGTAATCGTCGAGTCGGAAAGCACCTGTGGTATTCTTCTCTTACAGCGGTAGCACTACCGTCACAGAAGCCGTAAACATACACCATATCTGCCCACTCCCCATTACTGTGGACGTGTGGTATTGTTCGCAGCGCTCGTACGAACACAGTTAACATCATACACTACACAGCTAACCGGTCAGTCGCCGGTACACTACACAATCCGGCTTACACGACATAACTGCACAAACAACGGGTGATTGTACTACGTACGTCACATGACCATAATACGTGGCAGGTTGCATAGCGTAAACACGGCATGTACCCGTGCATTGTTTGCAAGAAATTCTCATTACGGTCCAGTTGTATTGCGTATATGTTCACGTTGTGAATATCAGTTTTGCAGAATTAAAGTTCCTTTCAATACCCATAGCTCCCTAACGAAGCATTTGCGGACCTATGTTCATACAACATTTTTTTTGTTCAGAATTAGTTATACTATCACTGTCTAAAATATTGACCTTTCCTCCCCAAACACACTGTATAGGCGCATATATATATATATATATATATATATATATATATATATATATATATATATATATATATATATATATATGATATTTACAGAAAGAAAGAACCAGGGAAATCTCACTGACATTGAGCGATAGATGCAGATGTAACTGTGTGAACTAAATTACTCGGCGAGGAGCCATTATAGACATAGGGGACGATCATCCATGAAACATCCGTGAACAATATGTGGATTGTTTCCTAGCAACGGCGTGAACGGCAAGCTACAGCTATATATATATATATATATATATTATTGTTGGCGAATTTTCCCTAAAAGGAAATCGTTAAGCTTATGACTTTGAAGGCTTGTTCTTCTTGTCCTTCCAGTACTCCTTCATTCTCTTGGAGAGGGCCTCTTTTCTCTCCTCAGACCATTCTTGTTTGGTCCGCTGTTTTAGCGCTTCTGACTTTACTTCCCAATTGTCTATGTGTTTTCGGAAGGTGCTTCTGTCTGTGTTGTTTGTGGTGCCAATTGCTTGTAGGTCTTTTCGGACTCCTTCCATCCAGGGTGTCGAGACTTTAAGTGTCTTGATGTGTTCTAGAATTTTCTTGGTGAGTCTTGTTTCAGGGAGTGTATCTAAATGTCCGTAGAATTTAAGGCGCCTTTTTCTCATATCGTTCTCGATGTTCGAATATGCTTCTACTGTTGAGTTCTTCTGTAGTCTGTAGCCATCTGGTGTGGGTCTTCCTCCTAAAATTTTCCTCATGATTTTGCGTTCTTCTTTTTTGATTTCTTCAATTTTGATTTTCCTGTTGAGTGCTAGTGTTTCGCTGGCATACAGTACGGCGGGTTTGATCACTGTGTTATAGTGTCTGATCTTGGTGTTTCTGGAAATGCATTGTTTGTTGTAGACGTTTCGTACCATGCCTAGTGATTTCCGTGTCTTCTGTTGTCTGTCTTCGTAAGCCAGTTTCTCTGTTCCGGTCGGTTCGATGATTTCGCCTAGGTATCTGAAGTGTGTGACCCCTTTAATTTTGCCGTACTTGGTTGTGATGTCGACGCCTTATCTTGTTAGGACTTGCGTTTTTTCAAAAGAGATTTGTAGGCCGACTTCCTCGGCGCATTCTTTCAGGATATCGATCTGTGCTTTTGCTGATGTTGGGTCATAGGTCAGTATCGCTAGGTCGTCTGCGAATGCTAGGTAAGGGATTTCCAGTCTTTTCCTTCCTAATGTGACTGGTCTCCAGGTGTTTTGTCTCCTGACTTCAGCTTCCCATTCGCTCATTACTTTGTCCAGGACGATGTTGAACAATAGCGGGGATAGTCCATCTCCTTGTCTTAGGCCAGTGTGGATTTCAAAGGGGTCCGAGATTTCGCCCATGAATTTGACTTTGGATTTTGTATTGGTTAGTGTCTGTTCGATTAGTCTTCGGGTCTTTTGGTCTAGGCCTTTTTCTCTGAGGATTTGGATGAGGGACTTTCTGTCGATCGAGTCGTAAGCCTTTTTGAAGTCGACGAAAGTGCAGATGATTTTTTTGGGGCTTGTCATGTGGGATTTTATGATTGATTTCAGGTTGAAGATTTGTTCAGGGCAGGCTCTGTTGGGTCTGAAACCCGCTTGGTATTCCGAGATGGCGGGTTCCAGTTGTCCTTGCGTTCTGGTGAGAAGGCAGGTTGATAGAATTTTGTAGATGACCGGTAGCAGGGAAATTCCTCTATAATTGTTTGTGTCTGTCCTGTCACCTTTCTTGTGTAGCGGGTGAATGAGTACGGTCTTCCAGTCGTCAGGTATGATTTCGGTTGTCCAGGTGTTCTGTATGATTTGTGTGATTTCGTTTAGCGAGTTTGGTCCTAGGTTCTTCAGCAGTTCTGCCGTTATTCCGTCTTCACCGGCTGCCTTGTTGTTTTTCAGTTTCTTTATGCAGTGGAGGATTTCTTCTTTTGTTGGTGATGGTGAGTCTTCCGGTGCGTTGGCCGGTTCTCGGGGTTCGAAGGTTGAGTTAAGTTCCGGGCAATTTAGTAATTTTGAAAAGTACTTTGCGAGCTCTTCACAGTTTTCTTTGTTGGTAAGTGCCAGTTTTCCGTCTTCTTTTCTGAAGCAGAGGTTCTGTGGTGAGTATCCTTTGACTTGGTTGGCGAACGTCCTGTAGAAATCCCGTGTGTTGAAATTTCTGAAGTCTTCTTCGATGTAGTTTAGCTGATCGTTTATGTATTTGCGTTTCTCTTGTCTTATTGTTTTCGATGTTTGTCTTCGAATTTCATAGAAGTTGTCCTGTGTTTCTTGTGTTTTGTTGCTGTTGTAGTTTGTGAAAGCTGTTCTTCGATTTTGTAGGGCGATTTCGCAGGTAGTGTTCCACCAAGGGTGCCTGGGTATATATATACGCTCAGTTTAAGTCCCAGTTTTTGTGTCCATCACGTTGTCACTGAAGAAAGATCAGCATTCCTCCGGACGGTATCACAGTATTCATACACTGGTAGAAAAAAAAATTAATATAGGGTAATAAAATTTCGGGAATACATTTGTCTAGGTAACATATTTAAGTGATAAACATTGCAAGATAAACCATTCCAAATGTGAAACGCTGGTACATTAATAACGGTTGTAACTGGCATTCTGATGAATGCGAGCATTGTGTTGTACAAGTGCCGGATGTCAGGGTGTGTGATGGAATTACATGCCTATTGCAAAAAATGGTCCAAATGGCTCTAAGCACTATGGGACTTAACATCTGAGGTAATCAGTCACCTAGAACTTAGAACTACTTAAACCTAACTAACTTAAGGACATCACACACATCCATTCCCGAGGCAGGATTCGAATCTGCGACCGTAGCAGAAGCGCGGTTCCGGACTGAAGCGCCTAGAACCGCTCGGTCACATGGACCGCCTTGGTCTTGAAAACGACGTTTTTGTAGCCTTAAAGGCATTCTTGACTAACATCAGCTCATCACGTCCAATCTCAGAGGTAATTAACGCTCACGACAATTACAGTGTGTACTTAAAGCAAATCGTATTTGCACGTACACGATAAAATCATCTTTCAGGTATAGAAATACGCCTACCAACTTTAGTTTATGTCAAACAACTCTTTCTTGGTGTTGCGATTTTTGTTCCGCCAGTGTATTTCGGCACATATATGATATTTACAGAAAGAAAGAACCAGCGAAATCTCACTGACATTGAGCGATAGATGCAGATGTAACTGTGTGAACTAAATTACTCGGCGAGGAGACATTATAGACATAGGGGACGATCATCCATGAAACATCCGTGAACAATATGTGGACTGTTTCCTAGCAACGGCGTGAACGGCAAGCTACAGCTGTGCTGAATCGCACGGTTCTGCAGCTGGACGGCTGACACGAGCGCGGTACACTTACAGTGCCTTTGCATCGCACGACCTGAATTGTCACGACAACCCTGCCGTTCTGTATGTTCCGGTAAGTTTTGAGCTCCATGAGTTACTGCAAGAACCTTAGAGTAAATATCTCTGGATTGAGCATTGCGTTCTGTGCGTGTTGTCAACATAAAGCCAGGATTGTCACGTGTTTTCGGGACTTCGCTGTGCGTGTGTGCTTTCCTCAGAGTTTGAAGTTTATAATATTAAGAGTTTTTGTTGTGTTTTAACCGTTAGTTTGATAGTGTAATAGCGATGGTGAATTACTGTTGTTGTTACGGATGCAAAGAAAAATATGTGAAAGGAGGGATAGTAACTTTTCGTGGGTACTATGTTTAAAAATTTCGAGACGCATTATAATTAAGGCTTGATTCTGTAGACCTATTTTTCTACGATTTTATGACTATATAATAGATATTACGGCTCGTACAAAAGCTTACAAACAATCGCTTCGTCTCGTAAATTTTCTAGTGGAACGGGAAAGAGAATGGTTAGTTGACTTGTCGATTATGTATGTAGATTTGAAAGACGGGAGACAGATAAATTCAATCGAGTGGGAGTCTGTAATTGTTTCCGTATAATATGTGTGTCCAAACGTTTTCGTTTACTATAAAGTTACAGTAGGAGACCATGTTAAGTGTGTCAAGGACATTGATTATGTGTGATTTATATTTTAGTTTCCTGAAGGATGAACAACGAGTAAAGATGTGGGTCCAGAAAATAAGGAGGAGTAATTTTGTCCCCACAAAATATTCCAAAGTATGTTCAAAGCACTTTGAAGAGGAATATTTAGGAAGAGAAAAATTTGGACGTGTGTGGCTGCAGGTAGATGCTATACCAACTATTTTTAATTTTTCATAGCACCTGCCCGCGTCTCGTGGTAGTGCGGTAGCGTTCTCGCTTCCCACGCCCGGGTTCCCGGGTTCGATTCCCGGCGGGGTCAGAGATTTTCTCTGCCTCGTGATGGCTGGGTGTTGTGTGATGTCCTTAGGTTAGTTAGGTTTAAGTAGTTCTAAGTTCTAGGGGACTGATGACCATAGATGTTAAGTCCCATAGTGCTCAGAGCCATTTGAACCAGCCATAGCACCTACTGCCAATTTCTGCATTCAGCTTAAATACATGTTCTGCACAAATCAAATAAAAACACAATAGTGTAGCTAATCAAAGTACACATTCATCTTCTTTGGTGTATTTTCCGTTCAACTTATTCTCTTCACCATTTGATTAAGAAGCGTAAAATATTAGTAAACATGTTGCCAAACTCTTTCATTTGTGTCACTTTCCACTTCCCTTAATGGTGTTATATAAGTTGTCTGTTACATGACCAACTGTATTTGCTTCACAGTGCATTTATTCTCCGATCGCGTTTCCCCCCCCCCCCCCCCCCTCCCTTCTTACTCAGTCTACTATTTATTTAGTAAACTGGGAGCAAGTACGTAAAATGCGTTAAATAAACACTTCAAAGTGTCACCAGTAAGAAAAATTGTGCTTTAGGTCGAAAAACGACAAAATAAATACGCAGAAATACCAGAAAAAAAGTACGAATTAGCAGGGATATAATCGCTAATGTGAGGCAAATTCGGTGTTTTTCGGACACTTACAAAAGTACTAGCGTACTGTCAAGTCGTTTTACAAGACTATCACTGCAAAAACGTACGTCAGGCTCTGTCATACTATAAAGTGCCGTATCATACCGAAAACTACAAACTGTGACACCTTTCGCAAAGAAGCAGAATGCAATATCACTTACCCTTAAAATATACGTGGCTGGTTTATTCCCGGTATCAAATGGATACTGTTAAAATGTTTGCGCAACATATATAAATAATCCACGACACGTACGAAAAAAATCCGTCTGTACTATGGATGTAGCGACATTCGAAATATACAGAGCGCTATACGGACAAACACACGACGTCCCGAGAACACGTGACCAGGCCGGCAATGTATGTTGACAACACAAAATCTGTTCTGCGCATGTGAATGCTCACTCCAGAGATATTTGCTCTATGGCGAGAACACACGTCGCGGACGCAACGGTCTGCAGAATGTGTTACCGTATTGCGGCGACCGATAAGGTCCCAGTCGGTGGCCGGGCTCAGCTCGTGGTCATCGGCTTCAGCCGGCACCTGCGTGTCCTGCAGAGTCTCACTTAACATTCACGTGGCGGTCCTTAGCTCCGGCCTACGTGACAGGCCGGCCCGCCCGGCCACAATACGGAGTCATGTCGGCTCGCAGGTGGGGCCCAATTTCTTCTTTATTGCGCTTAATAAGCCGGCAGCTGCCGCGAACAACACCAATTATTGGCGCTGTCAACGCCGCGGTGCCCGGCAGGGCACTATTTCCTTCGGAGCACCTGATACTAATAATATATAGAACCGTAAACAATTTCTCCTACTACGAACATGAATTTTGGTAACGACTGGGAGCTCGCTGTGGATGCACTTATGCGCGCGGTATATTTAGTCTGTGACACATTGCTTAAGACATTCTTTTCACACATGCTTAAAAGTGGACATGGCCACTGTCAGTGGTCCCCATGGAGTTTTATTTCGTTAAAAAATAAATATAGAAAATGTTAAATTAACACGTAGCCTTCAAGCACACGCTGAAATAACATTAAAAATTTTGTAATTAATTTCCAATATGTGTATACACTACTGGCCATTAAAATTGCTACACGAAGAAGAAATGCAGGTGATAAACGGGTATTCATTGGACAAATATATTATACTAGAACTCACATGTGATTACAATTTTCACGCAATTTGGGTGCATAGATGCTGAGAAATCAGTACCCAGAACAATCACCTCTGGCCGTAATAACGGCTGTGATACGACTGGGCATTGAGTCAAACAGAGCTTGGATGGCGTGTACAGGTACAGCTGCCCATGCAGCTTCAACACGATACCACAGTTCATCAACAGTAGTGACTGGCGTATTGTGACGAGCCAGTTGCTCGGCCACCATTGACCAGCCGTTTTCAATTGGTGAGACATCTGGAGAATGTGCTGGCCAGGGCAGCAGTAGAACATTTTCTGTATCCAGAAAGGCCCGTACAGGACCTGCAACATGCGGTCGTGCATTATCCTGCGGATATGTAGGGTTTCGCAGGGATCGAATGAAGGGTAGAGCCACGGGTCGTAATACATCTGAAATGTAACGTCCACTGTTCAAAGTGCCGTCAATGCGAACAAGAGGTGACCGAGACGTGTAACCAATGGCACCCCATTCCATCATGCCGGGTGATACGCCAGTATGGCGATGACGAATACACGCTTCCAATGTGCGTTCACCGCGATATCGCCAAACACGGATGCGACCATCATGATGCTGTAAACAGAACCTGGATTCATCCGAAAAAATGACGTTTTGCCATTCGTGCACCCAGGTTCGTTTATTACTTTATCTCTCTCACTCATCAGTAAGTTGTTATGCCTTTGTTTGTTTCTTTTTAAATGACTTCTCTCACAGATTTGATTTTGTTCTTCGCACTGTAAAAACAAATCCGTCAACAAGGGACCAGTTCCCAGAATGGACGGACTAAACCTGCGCAAAAGTCCAGGTCAGACGGCCAGAAGGTTTTTTTATACTTCTAATTTTAATCTGACAATGTATACCGATGCAAATTCTGATAATTAGAGCTCTGACGTAAGTAATGCTGCAAATAACAAACAATATCGTGTTTCAATACATTTGCTTCAGCGTGGAGTAATGCGTTCTATACTATCCATGCGTTGATTTATTAATTTGATTATGCTGGTATTGTTTTTAGATGATACCATATTTGTGGCAACAAACCAAGATGGCAATGAACCATCATGCACGCTACAAAATGTAATTTTTGAGGCTGCATGCGAATAATTTATGGATATCTGTGATTAAGATAATTACGGAACTGTGAAGATTATTACTCACTGTATAGCACTAGACGATCGCTATAGCTTTGTAATACACAGCAAGGAGAGCCAAATAGACGATCTGAATTCTAATGATATATTATATATGACATGGTATGTTATATAATGTTGTTATGTATTATTCAGTTGATGCAACTGTCTGATGAAATAATTCTCAATCGGCACAGAACAAACGAAAATCATGCCTTATAAAACCAAGACATGTGAAAATCCATTTAATATTACTGTTTTCTGTTTTCCACATACCTTTCCCATAAGTTTTTAGATGATGTCTTTTGCGGTTTTGGCTGCAATATAAATCATTATAAAAGCTCCGGGTCTGTATCACAAGAAGTTTCCCTTAAATACATACTCGGCAGTCACTAATTTGAGGCTGTTTTCCTCACAACCAACAGAAATGATCTTGCAGCCACCGCGTTTACTGGTTCGTTTGAGAAATCTTTTAACTCTTATTCGAAGTAGGAAGGAAGAAATGATAATAGTTAATCTTTCTGTAGATTTCATAGTCTTTAGAGGCACAGCACTAGGCTCAACTGGACAAAACGAGAGGAAGGAATTGGCGACGACTTCGCTCAAGTAGCGATGCTACCCGTCGCTCGCGTGGTTTAAGAAAATCACCAAACATGTAATTCGAAATGACCGGACAGCGATCTAAAACTTATTCATTCTACACAGGTGTATGCGTGTGTGTGTGCGTGTGTTTTGTTTTTATTATTATGTACTATTTCCTCTGTTGTGTTATTCCGTGAGGATCTTTTACGACACAGCCCTGTATATTTTCTTAAGCTGACTGAATCGCTACACATTATAGCAGTGAAGTGACCTCTTAAGTAATTACATTATCTCGAACAGTAGTTCCGCCTCGTCCGTTATAATCAGCAAGTTTTCAGGCATTACAACAGTCTAGTTATTACGTTTATATCTCCAGGGAGAAACGAAAAAAATTATCACAATTGTTGAATCGGGCAGAAGGAACTCAACTTACTTCATTTAACCACTAGGGACTCGAAGTCAGATTTGCATGATAAGCGGATGCTAATAATTTTCGTTGAATTGTTCATACTACATCCATCGCAATCTTTATGCCAACTCATTCTTAGAGACTGTGTATAATGTGTGATGCATCAGGTTGCATACGAGATAAAATTACGATCGAAGAACTATTATTTGACGTTTTGACGTGAATCTTAACAAACTTTGCTATATTGAGTACATTTTTGTTCTTGAAGTACACTATAGGCTATTTACCGTGGTTTGTATTTCCAGCTGACAAATGTTACTTCCTTTATTTCATTAAAGTAATAGAAATTTCTTTTCATGATGAATAGAGGGCAATATTGTTGAATGCTGTCTCATTACAGTTATTTATTGAGGGAAAAAGTCTCCTGCTCATTAATCTCTTTTTTACACCGGCTATTTTTGGCATGAGCACAGCACGTTTATAGCTTTTGGACAATTGTGATAGAGGCTCATCTGATTTTCTCTTCGATATCTTACTGTCTTTTCGTTTCTCATGTTTGTGTTTCTAAGTTTCGACGTCTTCAAAGACGGTGTTTCTTATTCCATATATAACACTAGCTGTATCCGGCCACGGTTTGCTCTGTCTCACTCTTCTTAAATGGAAAAGAAATAAAAGAGGAAACACGAAGTTCTAATATGTATGGAACTTGGATGTACGTCCCAATCTCCATCACCCTCTCCCCCGTTCTTCGTCCTCCCCCTTCCCCCCAGTCACCGTCAAACAAGTCCTCCCCCTCTCCCTGTCCATCTTCTCCGTCTCTTCCTGCTCTCTCTCTCTCTCTGTCTCTCTCTCTCTCTGTCCAACTCCTGCTCTCCGTCTTCTATGTCCTTTTTCTCCCACCTATCCGTCCATCTCTTCTTCCCCCCTCTCTCTCACCTTGAGCCCTGTTTTAAGTTACTGCAAATGGAGATTCTGTTGTAGTATTCTAATGATAAACCAATAAGCCCTAAACACAACTTTCCATTTGATAACTACAATCTGTATGTGTCTAAACGTTTATTACAGTAACGTATAGAAATTAGAAGTAAATCGGAAAGGTACAATTTGGGATTTTTTTCCAACAATGTTTTTCCTTTGTGTATTACATATATACATTTATATATTATGTGTATTAAAATATGCATATATTAAAAAATGAGGCACCTAAAAACACACCAGCATTAAAATTCAACGTTGTGTCAAAATTGCAAAGCAATCTGTTAAGAACTTTCGGAGATTAACCATTTTGAACAAACGAAGATGTACAGTTTTATTTGTACTGATTTCGCTATATATAAACCATTAACTTAAAATAATAATGCTGTGCTAAAGGAAAATGACGAAGGAAGCAAATAGTCATTTTATTTCTTTATGATGAATATTGTCGAAAATGAAAAAAAGAAGGAACACCATCATAGAGAATTAAGTAACTGAGGAAGTACAAAACGATGCAGAAGAAGATAACGGCAAATCGAAATGTTAAGCAATTCAGCCCCCTTCACAACTAGCCAATAGCCTATGTTGTGCTCATGCGACAAACAGCTACTAGAAAAAAAGGTGAATGAGAAGCAGGCTTTTTCCTCAATGAATAACTGTAATGAGATAACACTCAACAATATTACGCTCTATGTAGTATGAAAAGAAATTTTTATTATGTTACTGAAATAAAAATATTATTTATCAACTGCAAATATAAACTATGGTAAATACAATGTACTTCAACAAAAGAAATGAACTGAAGATTGCAAATTTTGCGAAGATTGACGTCAAAACGTAAAGTAATATTGGTTTTTTAATCGTAATTTTATCTCGTATGCTACTTCATTTATCGTACAGATTTTTCCAGTCATCCTAAATTTACGAAATCAAGGAAATGATGAAGTGGACATAACACGTACTAAAAACTGCGAAGCATGTTTGGAACTAGAAAAGAGTAAAACGGTTATCCCGCTAATTATTCATAGGCGCATAAAATCTATTCCTAGAGGCAACACATTTTTGAGAAACAAAATATATTTCATTTTACTTTTTGTATAACTGGAACCAGGAAAATGTTAATAACTTTTAGCGTTATTTTAGAAGGAAATAAAACTAAACCAACAATACTAAGCTATTCATTATGAAGCGATGCTTGGCTATTACTAAACTTGTTACTGGTTGCACCTGATTCATATGCTGAGGATGACAAAATTCCTCACATCGCCTTCCAGCAGACTGTATAAAATAAGAGGGTCGACGTTCGCAAGAAACACAGCGCATTTTGTGAACATATGTAACTCGAATGTACGTATCCTATATGGTATATGAGATCGCTAGGAGTGAAGTAAATAAAAATGATCGCCGTGGCAATCCCGAAAGAATTCCAAGACGAGAAAATTCGTTTGATGTCAGTGATGCGTTTTCGAGGTCCGATTTTTCAGTGTCGTGTATTATTCAGTATATACTGAACATATTCCTGTTCCAGTCCATTATTTGCGCTCACTGTTATGTTTCTGAATTTCTTTTACATGCAACATTCAAACTTCCATCACTGCATTCAAAACTGATGTCAAATTTACCGAATATCCACAAACTGTCTGAAAAAATGGAGATTACGTTAACCACCATGGACATTTACAACCATCGTCTAATCATCAGCACCTCGGCTTTTACTGAGCAAAATTTTGCGACGGAAAGGAGATACAGATGTGATACTGCGAGCAGGTGGCATACAAAATTATCGTATTTAATTTCATTGTAGTGTCAAATTGAAGAGAAACGCTATTATGCTATATGAAGAATGAAATAACGACTGAAAGTGAAGTATTAACTTGGTTCAAAAATATTTCCATGTGCAATGTACAATGAGTAAGTGGGGCTATAAGCGTTGTGACAATAGTTACTCTTGAATATGAAACGTATCTCTGCCAGTTGGTGTATTCAAATAAGAAGAAAGTAAAAAAATACTAAAAAGCATAATACTAATGCACAAGAAAGACGACAATAGAGTTTGCTGTCACTAGAAGAAAATAGTCTACATGACAATTCACAAATAATAAGTCAGAATTGTAGACAAAAGACTCAAAGGAACAGCTAAATTTTTTCTTACTGTGGATCAAATGGATATTAAAAAAGACGTTAACTTCTTACGCTATTTTTTACTTTATGACAACTTACTGAACAACAATATATTTATAGATTTTGAGAATATCTTCTTTAATATTTTAAGGGAGAACCTATGGAATAAGATGCAACATAGGAAACAGCCTTCAAAAATATCATAAATCCAGAGTATGCACGAAAAAACATTTGTTCTCGATCTAGGTGAAAAGCGACAAACAATGGAGTGAGACAATGGTATAGTTTACGGCTTACCTTTTTTAGTATCTACATCTACGAAGCTATTAGCTCGTGGAATTTTGAATGATTCGTCAGTATTGAAACCATTTCGTTATGGTATCGCTTTCAAGGAAAGAAAATGACCTGTAGGTAATTTTCAGTAATTAAGTAAACCATATTACTAATATGTCCTTAAGATTTCGCTGCAGAAGACTGAAACCATGCTTTTATAGGTAAGCTCGCAGCTCAGAATAAAATCGCCGGTGACGATAAAGTAAGAGAACAAGTCAAAAAACTACTAATACTTTGGCTATGATATAATGTATGATTGATATGAATAAACTGAGTAAATCTATTACTATTTGCAGAACATCAGCGGAGTTCTGAAAAAATAAAATCATGAAATCATACACGATTGAAGTTTTATGAACGACAGGTGTTTAACAAGGAACAAGAAATGCATATCCAGAGTACATAGATAAGGAAAGTAAATGAGCAAGCAGATTCGGAAAACATGACAGCAGGAATGACCAAAGACATACAGCGTCAAATAAATTAGAGGGAAATAAGTGAAGGTGATAAATATTTACAAAGAATGGATCCTAAAATTTAACCAGTGAAAATAGAGAAAAACTAACCGAAACGGAAAAGAATTCTGAAAAACCGAGGGAACGACAGGGACCATAATAGGCAGTAAATAGCATAAAGCGGGAAGTGAAGAAGAATAAGAACACCGCAAGCAGAAACGTAAGCTACATTGGGAGATACTGTATGGGGAAACTACACCATTTACAGTTATGTTATAAATTGCTGTATACCTCTAAGCCGTAACCCGACTGGTAAGTTTTTCTTTTTTAAATTGATTTCAACATCGCAGAATAATATATTTCCGAGTCAGACCTAAAATCATACATGCTGCCTGAATCTACATTAATTAATCATTTCATCAACAACGGAACCCTAATCTATCGTCATCAACAGCATTTCGTACGCTATAAAACTTCCAATCCAGAGTGTACTGTTGTGGGAAGTATCTAAACCGCAATGATCATTTAACCAAAAACTACATAAATCCACTCTCCTATCCTCACTGTACGTCCTGTATGTTGCATAATCAACGTCAGAACCTTCCTTCTCAACAAATCGACACCACATAGACCAGTAAGTTTAAGGTAATATCGTTCTCCCCAAACTCGAAATTACAGTGCTCCGTAAGTTCATTTCCCACTGTAACTGGTGCTGTCTACATTTAGACCGCTGTCTTGCAAAGCATCTAATACCTTCAATGGCCCCACATCCTCATCAACTCACATCAGTTGAACATTCTGTGTTCTGAAAACGAAGTTCCCAGTTCCCTCAGGCGTTTCATATTCGACCATCTAGTCAGCTTTGTCAAGAAAACGCCTAAACTTTGACTAATATAGTCTCCTAGTATACTCACAGCTCACGTCCTGGTATCAATTATGGTTACAAGTAGCCCGAACCGTTCGCTTAATGAAAGTTTTGTCTCACAGTTCGTTTCGATCCATTCCACTTGCATCTCCCTCCTCGGAAGGCTTACGTCACTAGTCTTAAAACTTCACCCTTGACGCTAAATCTTACTTGAAAATAACTAAGTAGCGCCCAGAAACGTAGTTTCTCTGCATGTTTTTTAGAATGTGGAACTTGCTCACTTGAGGACATTGACAGCTTCTATTTCTGCTGCCTTTCAGTTCTAGAGTTAGGCGTAACACACTTTTACTGTCTTCAAATCACTGTTCGACTTGCGACACCGGCCATCAACCAGCATGTGCTGTTCAACAGAAGTGTAGTCGGAATACCATTCATTACAGATATAACGCACTTATTGGAATAATTGCAGTTAATGCAAGTCTTAATGAGTGAAAAATCGGTAAGTTAAAATACTTTCTGATTTTCATTGTCGATGTTATATGGAATTATAATTGAGGGTAACTTACCTGTAAGAATGGATGTCTTCATTGAACACACGCCTGCCATGAGAATAATACGTGATACTCACCCTTGATAATCTGCTAGACAAATATTTAAGGAGCTATATACAGTCCATCAGGGTAGCTTTTTACCAGTGAGGGTATCTTTGTATAACGTACCACTTTTGTTTCAAATGGCTGTAGCTGTGTCTTCTTGGATTATTTTGTACCAAAAGTAACAGTTTCATTGCCTCTGTGATTTCTGGTTAGTAGTTTGTTTGTCTTTCCATCTTCCCGCAAGCTTTTAGGCTGCGATTATCCTTTAATTGCGGTGGCTGTGAAGAGAGGTTCTGACGACAGTGACTTAAGTTGAACGGTGCCAGGTCAATACAAATATCTTCATTTTGGGAGTAAACCTCCCATACTGAATTAAAATTGTTCGCCGTTATTTCGTTTTAACAGCTGGCTTCCTTCTGGGACGATTCAAATTTACCCAGAACATTAGATATAGGTAAAATGCTTTATTTTTTAAGACTGATCTAAAGTTATCCTGAAGAACAGTGTCGCTTTAAGGGCATAGTTACTAAACATTTTCTCTTTTCCAAGAACGCCGTAAATATAATGTAAAATGTCGTTATGCCTGTTAGGATGTGTAACCTATTTTTTGTCTAGAATTCTCAAAAAATGTTAAAATGTGGTTGACTGTACCATAACTACAGCATCACAGTGCAAATTTTTCCTCGTGAAAGTTCTATCGTTCAGAAGGTACAATGATATCCATAATTACAACAATAGAAGAAGAAATCATGTTTTTATCTCAAGAAATCGCGATTAATGCTGCTTCCAAAATCTTTGATCACTAACCCAGAGATATTAAACACGTTTCCTAATATAAATTTCAAAGTTAACGGAAAAGTTCTTTCTGGACGACTGCTTTTCTAGAGTAGAATGTTTATTTAGAAACTTGTAGCTTTCCTGGCGAAAAAGTGTTACGTACTTACTTGTCCATAAAACTAATTATGACTTTCTGTTGTGTGAAGTCATTTGTAAACGGTCAGCAAGCAGCCACATTTAAACATCAATTAAGTTAATATTCTGTAAACTTACTTGTACCAGTTCATTATGGTATACAGTGCAAAGTGACTTATGGGACTTGATACTAACTTCTCAAAGTGACGCTCTCCCACTGCTGACGACCATCTTTAAGGTCTCTACTATTACCTAAACACAAGGTAAACATCTAACTCCATCCGTAAGCGCATATATCATACTTGGCCCCTATTTCACCCACTTACAACTACCTAGAGCTGGACATCAACTGTTAAAAAACTGCTATCAGATTTAGCATCATCTCGACCGGAATCACTGGAACCACTGCAACCATTAACAACAATACACTCATCACCAACACCTCATCTGTAACTAACTTCATATTACCATTATCACATAGAAGTCTATCGTTTTTTTTAAATAAAACAAAAAAAAAGATTTATATCCCATTTCAAATTTTCCAAAAAGTTCTGTTATATACCTATCACTGTACTGATGGAAAGCAGCTATATAGCTGCTATCAGATTATCCGCCGAAATAATTAAGGAGGTAGTTAGTAAAGAATAAGATTTGGCTCATCAAGCCCTCCCCAAAATTTCAGATTACCACCGAAGTCTTACACATTTTATAAACCTGGGAAACGAAGTCCTATGGTTTCTTCAACACTCATCGATCCTGGGCAGCTGACAATCATCCGACAACATACCTTCCTTCCCGCCTGCTCCAGTTATAATTTTTGGTGTTACAGTCTCTTCCTACACTATTCCCTCCATAAACAAAGACTAAGTTATCCACATCGATATCTTCCACTCCGTAATAATGTCCTGGATATCATCAGCATCGTAGTTCCCATTATAGCCGTCCAGCAATACTGACGCCAAGCTATTTATACCCTCACGATCAAACGACTTCCCTTCCCTTCCAAACATCAGTTAACCAACAATTTTATTAGGAGCAGCTCATCATTCACCCAGCGTTACGCAAGTGTACTTAACTGTAAGCTGCAAAATTTATTAATTTCGTTGTATTTTGATTCTGTCACAAGTGTAACATACACTGAAGCGCCAAAGAAAATGGTATAGGCATATGTATCCAAATTCAGAGATATGTAAATAGGCAGAATAAGGCGCTGCTGTCGGCATCGCCTACATAAGACAACAAGTGTCTAGCGCAGTTGTTAGATCGGTTACTGCTGCTACAATGGCAGGTTACCAAGATTTAAGTGAGATAGAACGTGGTGCTATAGTCGGTGCACTAGCGATGGGACACAGCGTCTCCGAGATAGCGATGAATTGGGGATTTTCCCGTACGACCATTCCATGAGTGTGCCGTGAATATAAGGAATCCGGTAGGTCATCAAATCTCAGACATCGCTGCGGCCGGAAAAGGATCCTGCAAGAACGGGACCAACGACGACTGAAGAGAACCGTTCAACGTGACAGAAGTGGAACCCTTCAGCAAATTGCTGTAGATTTCAGTACTGGGCCATCAACAAGTGTCAGCGGGCGAACCATTCAACGAAACATCACTGATATGGACTTTCGGAGATGATGGCCCGCTCGTGTACCCTAGATGACTGCACGACACAAGGCTTTGCGCCTCGCCTGGACCCTTAAACACCGACGTGGACTGCTGATAACTGGAAACATGTCGGACAAGTGTCGCTTTATATTGTATCAAGCGGATGGACGTGGACGGGTATGGAGACAACCTCATGAATCCACGGAACCTGCATGTCAGCAGGGGACTCTTCAAGCTGGTGGAGTTTCTGTAATAGGTCGGGGCTTGTGCAGTTGGACTGATATGGGACTCCTGATACGTCTAGACACGACTCTGACGGGTGGCACCTAACTTAAGCATCCTGTCTGATCATCTGCATCCACTCATGTCCATTGTGCATTTCGATGGACTTGGGCAACTCCAGCAGGGCAATGCGACTCCCCATATGTCCAGAATTGCTACATAGTGGTTCCAGGAACACTCTTCTGAGTTTAAACACTTTTCCTGGCTATCTGGTTAACAAGACATGAACATTATTGAGCAAATCTGGGATGCCTTACAACATGCTCTTCAGAAGAGATTTCCACCCCTCATACTCCTACGGATTTACGGGCAGCCCTACAGGCTTCATGGTGTCAGTTCCCTCCAGCACTACTTTAGACATTAGTCGATCCCATGCCACGACTCGTGAAGACACTTACGCGCGCTCGCCGTAGCCCTACACGATATTAGGCAGGTGTAGCAATTTCTTTGGCTCTTCATTGTATGTAACTTGAAATAAGGTTCAAAAATGGTTCAAATGGCTGTGAGCACTATGGGACTTAACATCTTAGGTCGTCAGTCCCCTAGAACTTTGATCTACTTAAACCTAACTAACCTAAGGACATCACACACATCCATGCCCCAGGCAGGATTCGAACCTGCGACCGTAGCAGTCCCGCGGTTCCGGACTGTAGCGCCTAGAACTGCACGGCCACCACGGCCGGCTGAAATAAGGTTCGAGCAGTATTTTACAAAGATATTAAGTATTTTTTCCCTTCTGCTATTTTAGAGTTAACTCTCGAGACATAACATGATCAGATTAAGATTTCACACTGGTACGAAATTAACACAACTTCTCGAACCAAGAGCGACAAGCAGTCAGCATCCACAACCGTGCTCATACTCTCATTCTGTGACATTAAAGGTAATTAAATCAAACACAAGCAGAATCTACGTGTACGATCACGTGTACGAGAAACTAACTCCATTCCCTAGATGAGTATTTCCTACCTGAGTGTCGTGTATGGCACCGGCTTCTAGAGACAGGGATTGTTTTTCAACAATGACATCTAAATAATAAGTAAATTATTAAAGGCTTAAGAACTAAACGAAACTGGATGTATAGTTTCTAGCGTAACACGAGGAGACTTCGCCTGATATGAAAACATTGATTTCATTTCCCAATTCAGTACCTTCAACGTAGTTCAGACGACTATTTACATTTTTTGTGACAAATGCTACTGATCAGCGAAATCAGTAAAGGAAATATTGACCTCGGCGTCGCTGAAATTAGAATTCATGGATCCGAACTGTTCGTTTTAAATGAAGTATTATTTTGCGAGTTATGGTATGTGAAATTAAATCAGGTGTACCAATATTAATTAAGAAAAGTCGTAGCTGTCTATAGAATGTGTAACGAGCTTCCAGAACTTCATTTCGTGATGCGCTCAGTAATTACTGCACGGTAACGTTAAGAAGTAGAGAGGATATAAAATGTAGACTGGCAATGGCAAGGAAAGCGTTTTTGAAGAAGAGAAATTTATTAACATCGAGTATAGATTTAAGTGTCACGAAGTCATTTCTGAAAGTATTTGTATGGAGTGCAGCCATGTATGGAAGTGAAACATGGATGTTAAGTGGTTTGGACAAGAAGAGAATAGATGCTTTTGAAATGTGGTGCTACAGAAGAATGCTGAAGATTAGATGGGTAGATCACATAACTAATGAGGAAGTACTGAATAGGATTGGGGAGAAGAGAAGTTTGTGGCACAACTTGACTAGAAGAAGGGATCGGTTGGTAGGACATGTTCTGAGGCATCAAGGGATCACCAATTTAGTATTGGAGGGCAGCGTGGAGGGTAAAAATCGTAGAGGGAGACCAAGAGATGAATACACTAAGCAGATTCAGAAGCATGTAGGTTGCAGTAGGTACTGGGAGATGAAGAAACTTGCACAGGATAGAGTAGCATGGAGAGCTACATCAAACCAGTCTCAGGACTGAAGACCACAACAACAACAACAACGTTAAGATGATTGTTTTTGTGCTTGGCGAGCCACTAGTAGATTATTTTTGAAGAAAAAAGATTTTAAAATTTGAAATTGACCTTTTATTTAAAGAAACCACCCATTTGACGCAGATAAAACTTTGCTCCTTTGTCTGCGCGTACACTGAATTCGATTTTCAGTCGTTCGAAGCCTCGTCATAGATCCAAACACGAAATTAGAAAAGAAAACGCGCAAACCAAGTATAAATCTTCATTTATGTATATACCCATACATGCGACCTTCGACCAGGTCCCGATCGTAGGAATTTTTAAGAGTTGTAGCGAGACATAACTGCTGCGTGTAGAGGAGACAGAAAACTTCATTAGCTTAATTTACAAAAGCAGGTAGTTATGGAACTGGTAGAAAGCTGAATAGAGATTTCATGCTACTGCATATGCCCAGCACTCATTATTGACATCATGTGCAAGCTGAAACAATAATATTACTACTTTGAAAATGAATTTAATGCATCTTTATATTATATTTACAAATTGAAACTGTTGTGGCGTAGCAAGACAGCCACGCCACGGAAGTAGTCGGAAGGCACGCGTTTAGCTCACGCAGGCAAGAGATAGGTCTGTAACAGGATACGTAATGAATGCTATAAAGAAAAGTACGTAGCTGCTGGAATACTTGACTTTAATCCATCCTTGTGGTACATCGTTCTTGATGATACAAGTGAGACTCGGTAGATACATGCAATGTTACTAATGGCGCCTTGCTAGGTCGTAGCCATTGACTTAGCTGAAGGCTATTCCAACTATCTGCTCTGCAAATGAGCGAGGCTTCGTCAGTGTGCATCGCTAGCTACGTCGTCCGTACAACTGGGGCGAGTGCTAGTACGTCTCTCTAGACCTGCCGTGTGGTGGCGCTCGGTCTGCTATTACTGACAGTGGCGACACGCGGGTCCGACATGTACTAATGGACCGCGGCCGATTTAAAGCTACCACCTAGCAAGTGTGGTGTCTGGCGATGACACCACAGAAACAAAGAAAACAATATATGCACACTGATCGTATTGTATTTACGTTTAATCGTCCTGCTATTTCAACAAAATACGAGTGTTCACGCAAAGCGATGAACATATTTTATGCCCTGAAACTGTTCACCAGAAAGCAAATCTGACTCAGTAATAACGCGTCCTCTCATTGTTACTGACGATAGCAAATAGATTACGTGAACCGCAACGGAAAAGGGGGGGGGGGGGCCGTGACGCGGACGTAACTCAACTGAATACACGTGTCTCTAACTGTTAGCGCATACAACCTAACTTCCGAGTCTTAAAAATCCCACTTTATAGGTCCGATTTGTGCCAGGACAAATGTGTCATCTGTTGCCTACTTTGTTTCCTCTCTAACATTTAGTCTGTGTGGTGAATGGACTGGTCCGCAATCAAGTAGTTTGAGCATCTGAAAATCTCGGATTAACTACATTAGATTCGACTTATCTTATTTGATAAAAATCAATCGTAAAAGAAAAAAATGTCAACAGGTAACGCATGTGCAATGTAACCCTGAATTCAGGTCCAAGTAAATGTAAGTGAAAGTGCAAGAGAATTCTAACATAGACGCAAATACATGCAGTTGAAATTATTAATATCAGGGAAGGGCGTGAGTTAATGAATCTCGAAAATCTCAAGGGAGTCGATAAAAATATAATTTACCAGAAGATTAGTTACATAACTTCGCCAGGGTGGCGATGGTAAACATCGAGTCAGAATAGCCAACATTGAAACATTCCTTCCGAACCACAATTCAGATTCACAAAAGCAATGAAAACTTGAAAAACTGCGTAAAAATCTTCTTGAAAGTCATTTGAGTTTACAGGTGCCGAATACGGTGTCTGATTCATATCAGCACGTGATTCTGGGTCAGGCAAAATGTCAACAAAGGCACGACATTCTCCATGTGAAATCTGAAAAAAAAAGAATAAAACGCGGGAACGATAACGCTTTACCTGACTTGACTCCTATCGTACTTTCCAGTTATAGGAGACTGATTGCAATACTTGCAGCTCACAGTGACGTTGCCATAATACCAACGTTTGCTGGTCAAGTGCTTTCATATTCACACTGGTCAAAATGCCTGCTTTCTATAGCTTTGCTGCTCCGGACGACGATTAAGGAAGAAATATATTTGTTTCCAGAATGAGATTTTCACTCTGCAGCGGAGTGTGCGCTGATATGAAACTTCCTAGCAGATTAAAACTGTGTGGCGGACCGAGACTCGAACTCGGGACCTTTGCCTTTCGCGGGAAAGTGTTCTGCCAACTGAGCTACCCAGGTATGACTCACGCCCCGTCCCCACAGCTTTACTTTTGCCAGTACCTCGTCTCCTACCTTCCAAACTTTACAGAAGCTCTCCTGCGAACCTTGCAGAACTAGCACCCCTGAAAGAAAGGATATAGCGGAGACATGGCTGAGCTACATCCTGGGGGATGTTTTCAGAATGAGATTTTGCAGCGGAGTGTGCCTGGGTAGCTCAGCTGGTAGAGCACTTGCCCGTGAAAGCCAAAGGTCCCGACTTCGAGTCTCGGTCCGGCACACAGTTTTAATCTGCCAGGAAATTTCAATAGATTTGTTGTTAACAATAGCAATAGCAATGCCCAAAGCAGCAAAAAATGACACCATATTTATCATTCTTCAGTTTCCAAACGACCTCTGTGAGGTACGAGACAGTACGTTACAGGACGTTCATTTACGATTCTGTAGTAAAGAACAGATATTAACCGAATAATGTCGTTTTTCTTTAATAACAAGAAACTCCTAGTAAACATCAGATGTGACGATTTGCAGAAGGGCGTCTACCTAACAAAGCGGCATTTTCTTCCCTACACTTTCAGCCAAGTTAGTGAATGTGGAACGTAGAAACCTATCTGAAACGTAGTACCTACATTAGTTAACGAATCAAATAGGCCACCACATTTGTAGCTTAAGGGGAAAACCACACAGACGTGATAATAAATCGACAAAAGTAGTAAACCTCTTTCCCAACGCAGAATAAACCAATTCCACAGTTGCTGCTAAATCTGAGCCACGAACGGCAAGAATCTTCAACACATTCGCTCTTAAAGCAAAAGTAGTTACATTTAGAGAAATGTTCATGTATTAGAAAGTCGAGTGAAGTGTAAGAATGGGAGAATCATTAGACTTCATACAAATTTTTTAACTGTCAAAGAAAGTGCCTATATTAATAACAACAGACAGCAACAGAAATATATGCTTCTCATGCGTGAAATATGTGCTTAGATTTTCTTGCTTTCAGCGGAGTAATCAGCAAATATGGACCTATTCGGAAGAATTTTTTCGTGGATAAGTTGTAGCTTATGTCACTGAATCAGTGTGATTTTGCTGTTTTTAAATCTATTTGACGGTAACTCATGTCTCTTGATAATTTACTAACGAATGGAACGCAAACATATAATAACTATTTCGTTCATTTACTAGAAAATAGTTAAAAACAAAGATGTTCCTTACGACGCATGGTTGTTTGCTTCCTCACCGCCTGGAGCGCTAGTGTCGCTCGAGCTGTAAAATGGTAATACACTACTGGCCATTAAACTTGCTACACCACGAAGATGACGTGTTAAAGATGGGAAATTTAACCGACAGGAAGAAGATGCTGTGACATGCAAATGATTGGTTTTTCAGAGCATTCACACAATGTTGGCGCTGGTGGCAACACCTACAACGTGCTCACATGAGGAAAGTTTGTAACCCATTTCTCATACACAAACAGCATTTGATCGGCGTTGCCTGGTGAAAAGTTTTTGTGATGCCTCGTGTAAGGAGGAGAAATGCGTACCATCACGTTTCCGACTTTGATAAAGGTCGGATTGTAGCCTATCGCGATTGCGGTTTATCGTATCGCGACACTGCTGCCTGCGTTGGTCGAGATCCAATGACTGTTAGCAGAATATGGAACCGGTGGTTCAGGAGGATAATACGGAACGCCGTGCTGGATCCCCACTGGCAGTCGAGATGACAGGCTTCTTATCCGCGTGGCTGTAACAGATCGTGCAGCCACGTCTCGATCCCTGAGTCAACAGATGGAGACGTTTGCAAGACAACAACCATCTGCACGAACAGTTCGACGACGTTTGCAGCAGCATGGACTATCAGCTCGGAGACCATGCCTGCGGTACCCTTGACGCTGCATCACAGACAGGAGCGCCTGCGATGGTGTACTCAACGACGAACCTGGGTGCACGAATGGCAAAACGTCATTTTTTCGGATGAATCCAGGTTCTGTTTACAGCATCATGATGGTCGCATCCGTGTTTGGCAACATCGCGGTGAACGCACATTGGAAGCGTGTATTCGTCATCGCCATACTGGCGTATCACCCGGCGTGATGGTATGGGGTCCCATCGGTTACACGTCTCGGTCACCTCTTGTTCGCATTGACGGCACTTGGAACAGTGGACGTTACATTTCTGGGGTGTTACGACCCGTGGCTCTACCCTTCATTCGATCTCTGCGAAACCCTACATATCAGCAGGATAATGCACGACCGCATGTTGCAGATCCTGTACGGGCCTTTCTGGATACAGAAAATGTTCTACTGCTGCCCTGGCCAGCACATTCTCCAGATCTCTCACCAATTGACAACGCTGGTCAATGGTGGCCGAGCAGCTGGGTCGTCACAATACGCCAGTCACTACTCTTGGTGAACTGTGGTATCGTGTTGAAGCTGCACGGGCAGCTGTACCTATACACGCCATCCTAGCTCCGTTTGACTCGATGCCCAGGCGTATCAAGGCCGTTATTACGGCCAGCGGTGGTTGTTCTGGGCAATGATTATCAGGATCTACGCACCCAAATTACGTGAAAATGTAATCACATGTCAGTTCTAGTATAATATATTTTTCCAATGAATACCCGTTTGTCATCTGCATTTCTGCTTGGTGTAGCAATTGTAATGGCCAGTAGCGTAATTAATAACTGTCGCACCTCAGATTGTCGCGACTGTATGTGTTAGACTGTGTGTTGCACTTTACTGATTTGGCAACTATATCTCGTTCTAGCAGAAAGAGGCGACGCGAAGCAGAATATCTATGATCAAACAAGTGACTAAACGTCGAGCTTGGAGCAACTCTGCCATACATGAAAGGCGCCCCTTCCCAAAAAGCTCAACTTTCAATAGATTTAGTACTGTGAAGGTACTAAAAGTATTTTCAGCGTTTGTAATGCGTCAACCTGTAAGAGATTACGAAGAGGTACGTATTTTATTATGGCACGTCACTTTAGAAAACTCATTTATTTACATACTGAATAAAAGGCACTGCAGGTGACCTTCACGCACACACTAGATACTAGTAGTTCCCCTATATTTTAGTTCTGTTGTAGGCCTGTATTAATTATCTTAGATGAAAGAATTTTAGAACGAATCGCTTCGAAGATTGCTCGTCTAACGCCTCAGTCCTCACCTAATTTACGTAGCCATACGAAAGCAGATAAACTGTCAGTAGTTGTCGTCTCCAATGTTTTCTGTAACAGTTACTATGTTATGAAACACAAATATACGTTTTATAATATCATCATCAAGTTCAGGCACTCCTTCCCCTTTTTCATACTGCATCGAAGCAAAAGATAACTGTCGTAAAGGCACAGGTCCTTTACGTAGTTTGCGAAACATACGACAGGCTAATAAATACACAAGCTGTGTGCGAGCTCAAGTTGAACGAATATGTCCATACGATATCGTACAAGGTCCATTGTTAGAGCAACCTTTGGATAACGTAGTGAAGCGCTTGCAGAACCGGGGCAAAATACCTCGTGGGGAGTAAAAATAAAATTGCTGGAACCATAAACAGAAAGGGTTAGATTATGTAGTTCAGCCACAAATCTTCATTGCTTTTAAAAATTATCCATATTATCACTATTTTGCCATTCTATTTATTATTAGAATAAATGCGCACAAGTTGTACATAAGTTACACAAATTACATAGCTTTGTGATATCACACCTTGTTCCTCACATTTCAGTGTTCACATTGTTTACTTTTTTTTAAACAATCGTATTGACCAACTAGGATCACGTTAACAGTTTCGGTTGCTCTTCTTCCTTTGTTGTTGTTTCCTATTTTTCCAGTAATCCCTCATTTTCTCCTCATGAAGTCTCTTCCTTTCTTCTGTCTATGTTGTTCCTGATTTTTTATTTCTTCTGCTTTTAAAGCCTTCCAAATTTAGTGTTTTTAAAACTGTTTCTTTCTGCTATTTCTGATGCTTTGATGTTGTTTCTTTCTAGATCTTTCCTTACTTCTGTAATAAATGCTATTGTCGATTTCTTTTTCCAGAAATATAGGAGTATTTGTTTTGTTAGTCTATTTGCATCCATTCGGTAGAGGTGTCAGAAAAAGTTTAATCTTCGTTTGGCCATTACTTCAGATATTTTGCTCTATATTCTTGTATATCTCCTCATTACTTCTTGTTTTCCAACCAGCTGCAGTTTTTATTGCACCTCTTATTTTTCTAATAATCCTTCTTTCCAGTAGCTCTAGTCTGTCCATCTTATTTCATCATTAGGCATTCACATCCATATAAACATTCTGGTCGTACCACTGTGATGTAGTGTTTTAGTTTTGTTTTTCTAGATATCCGTTTCTCGTTGTAAATATTTTTGGTCAAACCATATGCTCTTTCAATTTTGTTAATTTTTACATCTATTGCAGATTTTTCTGGTCCATGCTGCTGTACAGTCTCTCCAAGATATTTAAATTTATTTACTTGTTCTACTTTTTTCTATTTGTGTTCCTATGAATTTTGGAGCATTTTTTATATTTGTCATGAATTTTGTTTTTTCAGCTGAAATTTTGAGACCAGTTCTGTTCTTTCCAGAAGTTTTATCTGAATAGCTGCTTCTGTCAGGTTTTCCGAAAGTATTGCAAATCCATACCCAAAAGCCAAGCAGTTTACCTTAATTTCATTTGTTTTCCTTCCCTGAGTTATTGGTTAAATTTTATGACTTTTTAGCTCCGAATTCCAGATCCTTACAATTTTTTCTAGAACACATTGAAACACTAAAGGTGATAAACCATCAGCTTGTCAAACACCAGTTTTTATTTCAAATGGCTGATATACTTCTCCCATAAATTTGACTTTAGATATTGTACCTGTTAGTGTTTCACGAATTATATTTGCTAATTTTGATTTAACACATTGTTTGTTATTTACAGCGTTCTACCAGTGATTTTACTCTTTTTTTTACAGCTGATCACATGGTAACGGTCACAGGACTGGTCGCACAATTCACACACACAGTTACTGCCGGGGTCGTGGAAGCTCTTGTTCTTGTATATTTTGTGGTGGTATCCACGCACTTCTATTGCGTTCACCAGGTGTCGGAGTTCTTGATTTGTGCTGGTCCAGGATCTGTTTGTCATGGCTTCTGTTGTATAAAAGTCCAGCCAAATTTCCCTTCTCTTCTTCCCTCTTTCATGTAGGAGTTTATTCAAGTTGTCGGTGGACGGGAGCCTCATACGAAGTTCCTCTATGAAAAAGGATTCCCTAGTGATTTCGTATACTAACCTCGACTATGTGTTTTGAAACACCTAGGGCGGCTTTCAAGAAGCGTTATTTAACTGCTTCCAGAGTCCTCAAGTCTTTTAGACTCTACTTTTCCCAAATGAGATCCATTCTATAAGTTGCTATGGGGACTATTTTTGCGGCGAACAAGGCCACGGCTGTTTTCAGTGACAGTCTGGATACTGCCTTGATGTCAAACATGGCTCTTGTGGCAGCTGCTGCACGAGATTTTACATGTATTCGGAATGATCTGCCAGTGGTTTGCAGAGTCAGTCCCAGATATTTGAAGCTATTGACTGTCATAAGAGGTTCCGTCCCAATATATATTCTGTCCTCTATGTTGTTATACCATAGTATATATTATGAAGTATCCAATAATTGGCCAAATTTATTATGTATAATCACTGGCGAGTGTTGTTAGGATTGGACTTACTGCAATCAGCCAATTGTCGCATATTGTGGCCCCTGATTCGACGAGGTGTCACTCAGTGTTTCGTCAGTGAAATGACTACTCGCCGATCAAGACACAATAACAAAATGTGTTTCTTTCCAACCTTACTAGTTCTGTAGATTTCTTTTGAGGAATAAATCCGCTTAACCTCGGCCTACAAGAGAATATGGTAAATGTTTCGACAGGAAGAAACATGGTTGCCATTTTTGTCTGCCAATCGGAGCAGTATTTAAGCTGACAATGTTTCTGTGTCGTCAGTGCTGAGATTGGTGCTTGATGCAAATAAAAAAATACCTATTTACAGATGAAATATGTCTGCATATGTCATAAGTAGTAAATTCTATTACCAACTATTTCCGTGATTTGGAAAAATCGACAAGTATATGTCAAATTCTCTGACAATTTTCAGTGAATGATGGATCATTTTCAGGTAGCGAAATTCGATCCGAAGTACAATTTCTTGGTCTCCGCAGAAAGAAGAGACTACAAATACGTTTTTATTGAACTGACAATACAGACATGGACATATAAAAATATTGTAAAAGACTCGGTCAAATGTTTTATAAAATGGAGTTTTCAAGTTTTGTTCAGAAAGCATCCATTTGATTTCCTAGCTTCTTCATTTCTTGAGAAGTCTTAAATTTCTTACTTTTAAACAAATCATTTCAAAAAAAGTTTGGACGATTTCGTGTCAATTTTTTTTTCAAGTTTCGTTCAGAAAGTATGCATTTGATTTCCTAGCTTCTTCCTTTCTTCGAAAGTCATAAATTTAGTATTTGATTAGAAGGAAACCATTTTGACGCTTAAATATCACACCGGAGTAACTTTTTGTGTGCAAAATAACAGGCCTTGAAGAAATGAATTTTTAAACATTTCATTTCGCTAGCAGCAGCTGTACGTGAAGTATTTGAACTTTCCCTCAAATCACCAAGTTTCTTTTAATTAACCTGTTACTGTCAAACAAATATATATTTTTTTCAAACCTAGACCTTACGCTGGACAATTTGATACCTCATTTGTCCGTCTCCTACTCTTCGTTTAGCTACAAAAATTCCGGCAAATCCCAGTGTATAATTTACAGCGAGTCCTGTTTTCACTCTGCTCAAAAATGTGACCAAAAATTGACCAACCAAAGGAACCTGGAGCACAGCTACAATATGCACTGGGTGAAAGCAAACCGAATACACTGGAATGTCTGAGAAATACCAGTAACCACTAACAACCATCTTATGTGCTCATTATTTCTTCGTTCAAACACATGTGAATATTATCTGATCGAACGTTAACCAAGTATTATTCGCAATAAAATCGTCACGGGTTTCTTGTCCCATGACATCACAGTGGGAGCATGACGTTTCAAGAAGGCTGCTCTCTCTTTTCCATCTTCTGGCGAAGAGTTTGAGTATCATAGTCCGTCGCCTTCCACAGTGTGTCCCATGGTTCTTTTAGAGCCTTTTAAGGGTTACAGAGAGGACTTACTAAATAAATTTTGATAAGGATTCTATGTCCAGGAATGTCAAATAAGCTTGAAGATCAGATCACTTTCAAATCTCCCGCTTCGCGTTGGACACACACACACACACACACACACACACACACACACAGAGTGGAAGCAATGGTTCTCTTCTACGTAACGAAGGACGTGCTCTTCAAAGTTGAAAGCGCGGCGTTTCCCAAGAGCTCTACAGTCAAGCCTCCTTTTTGTGAACACATCAGTTCCTCACAGCCGTTTCTGTAGTCGTTCGAGAATGGTATGTGATGTTACGATTATGACAGGGACTGAAGAAGGCACCCTCTTCACATTTGAGTGCGTTTCATTAACGGGAGATCTGAAACTGATTCAGTCTTCAAACTTAGTAGATATCCAAACGGTACATATCCGTGCATGGTTCCTCATCTAAACTTTATCTATTAAGTCTCCTGTAAAACCCCAAGAAACATGTCACAGTAATTGTGAATAATACAGGGCTATTACAAATGATTGAAGCGATTTCATAAATTCACTGTAGCTCCATTCATTGACATATGGTCACGACACACTACAGATACGTAGAAAAACTCATAAAGTTTTGTTCGGCTGAAGCCGCACTTCAGGTTTCTGCCGCCAGGGCGCTCGAGAGCGCAGTGAGACAAAATGGCGAAAGCAGCCGAGAAAGCGTACGTCGTGCTTGAAATGCACTCACATCAGTCAGTCATAACAGTGCAACGACACTTCAGGACGAAGTTCAACAAAGATCCACCAACTGCTAACTCCATTCGGCGATGGTATGCGCAGTTTAAAGCTTCTGGATGCCTCTGTAAGGGGAAATCAACGGGTCGGCCTGCAGTGAGCGAAGAAACGATTGAACGCGTGCGGGCAAGTTTCACGCGTAGCCCGCGGAAGTCGACGAATAAAGCAAGCAGGGAGCTAAACGTACCACAGTCGACGGTTTGGAAAATCTTACGGAAAAGGCTAAAGCAGAAGCCTTACCGTTTACAATTGCTACAAGCCCTGACACCCGATGACAAAGTCAAACGCTTTGAATTTTCGGCGCGGTTGCAACAGCTCATGGAAGAGGATGCGTTCAGTGCGAAACTTTTTTTCAGTGATGAAGCAACATTTTTTCTTAATGGTGAAAGGAACAGACACAATGTGCGAATCTGGGTGGTAGAGAATCCTCACGCATTCGTGCAGCAAATTCGC